>NC_091990.1:55720562-56088041 GCF_044704955.1 Pristiophorus japonicus
CTTTCAAAAATAATTTGGATATATAATTGAAAGAGAAAAGTTTGCTGGGCTATAGGGAAAGAGCAGGGGATTGGGACTTGTACAGCTGGCACAGGCACGATGGGCCGAAAGGCCTCCTTCTTTGCGACGGCAGCGAAGAGGGATACCATCAAGGTCCAGGTCTGTGATTGGAGCTTGGGCAGATACAGCAGGAGTGGCGAGGTCGGGGCGAAGGAGCGGCGAGAGATTATAGAGGGTCGTGGATTGGGGCCCAGGAGAGGCGCGAGTTCTGGGCCAGAAGAGGCAAGGGCCCAGGGGCAGCACGGGCCAGCCCACACTGCGATATATGCGCACACTAGGTCCGTGCAGCAGAGCAGGTCTCCAGTCGTCTTGGTTAATCCTTGCCACTGGACCAAGACCGAGCTCTGTCAAGCCAGTATGGTGGCTGGTGTGCAACGGCCACCACATGCTAAAAGAATCCACGTACCGGCATCTTCCACCTTTCAGGATGTAGTTTGGGACCTAGAATATTAGGTCCTTCATTGAAACACCTGTGAACTCAACCTTTTTTTGACATGGAAGCAAGTCATCTTCGTTTCGAGGGACTGCCTATGATAATGATGATGATGATTCTACGAGAGAGGTATTATCCAAACATAAAATGGATACTTACCAACCAGGCCTGATGATGCTGTATTTTCCAGGTATGGCTAAGTTAACCACCGTTGATCCCAACCGACATTCTGGGCTCATCATGTTACCAATCGACCCACCATCGACAACAAGACCCAACAGAGGCCAAAGGTTCCGAAATTCCTGCAGACGTTTGGGAGAAATTTTTTTCAAAGGTCAGATTTCTTTTCTGCTCATAAGTTTCAGCTATGTAAAGCAGTTAGACTGCAGAACTGTTAGCACCAGTAATGAACAGGATCTGGAGACTGCGTCGCTGCAATGCCAATTCACTTCGGCGGCCTGGGTTCAAGTTTGGCAAGTCTGAAGGAAGCAAAATCTGGCACAAGTCTTACTGGCAAAAATAATTGCAAAACTGCCCAAACCTTGTGACTGAATGACTCGTCCCATTCAGAAAAGGCAACATCTTGGAGTTCTCTTGGAAGGGAGCGACATTCGTGGGAGGTTTACTCCATAGCAAAACGTACAATTTCCCAACCGCGGGGAACAGATGTTGGCATGGAATGTCCAGAATTGGTTTTAGCCCCCTGTACAAAACATCCCACAACTTCATAAGGACAAAACTCACTAAAAGCTCACATAAATCTCCCCAGGAAAATTACTGGAAGAGAAGGTAGTGGGAGGTACGTTGAATGTAATATCTCCAAGTTTGCAGATGGCACTAAGCTGGGTGGCAGTATGAGCTGTGAGAAGGATGCCAAGAGGCTGCAGGGTGACTTAAACAGGTTAGGTGAATGGGCAAATGCATGGCAGATGCAGTATAATGTGGATAAATGTGAGGTTATCCTCTTTGGTGGCAAAAACAGGACAGCAGATTATCTGAATGGTGACAGATTAGTAAAAGGGGAGGTGCAACGAGACCTGGGTGTCATGGTACATCAGTCATTGAAAGTAGGCATGCAGTAAAGAAAGCAAATGGCATGTTGGCCTTCATAGCAAGAGGATTTGAGTATAGGAGCAGGGAGTTGTACAGGCCCTTGATGAGACCACACCTTGAGTATTGTGTGTAGTTTTGGTCTCCTAATCTGAGGAAGGACATTCTTGCTATTGAGGGAGTGCAGCGATGGTTCACCAGACTGATTCCCGGGATGGCAGGACTGACATATGAAGAAAGATTGGATCAACTAGGCTATATTCACTGGAATTTAGAAGAATGAGAGGGGATCTCATAGAAGCATATAAAATTCTGACGGGATTGGGCAGGTTAGATACAGGAAGAATGTTCCCGATGTTGGGGAAGTCCAGAACCAGGGGTCACAGTCGAAAGATAAGGGGTAAGCCATTTAGACTGAGATGAGGAGAAACTTTTTCACCCAGAGTGGTGAACCTGTGGAATTCTCTACCACAGAAAGTTGTTGAGTCCAGTTCGTTGGATATATTCAAAAAGGAGTTAGATGTGGCCCTTACAGCTAAAGGGATCAAGGGGTATGGAGAGAAGGCAGGAGTGGGGCACTGAAGTTGCCTGATCAGTCATGATCATATTGAATGGTGGTGCAGGCTCGAAGGGCCAAATAGCCTACTCCTGCACCTATTTTCTATGTTTCTATGAGACATCACGAGTAGTCCACGCACACAGTGAGAGAGGCATTATACATTGAAGACTTCAAACTCAACAAAGAATCCCACAAGAAACTCTGATAAAAGAAAGTCACTCACTAGGTTTGCTGGATTTTTGTTTTTAAATTTACTGGGGCAACTGTAGTCGATGCAGACTGAGGCGTTAGTGTGGATCATGTTTGTTTCCACAGCAATCCAGAGTCAGCAGAGTGAAAAATTCAGTAAGCGTGCACGTGAGTTATGGGTCGATAACGAGAAGGCACAGATTTAAAAGTACCAGAGGCGAATGGAGGAAAAACTTTTTTTACGCAACAATTGGTTAAGAGTTTGGAATGCACTGCCTGATAAGGTGGTGGATACAGATTCAATAGTAACCTTCAAAAGGGAATGGGATAACTACTTGAGGGAGAAAGAATTGCAGGGATATGGGGAAAGAGAAGGGGAGTGGAACTAACTGGATTGCTCTTCGAATGAGCCAGCGCGGACTCGATGGGCTGACTGGCCTCCTTCTATGTGATACTATTCTAGGATTCTATGACTGGTGACATGAGTACAGATAAGGGAAACAGTGTGTCTTGCTACAACCTCTTGAATAACTCCAGAGTCGATGCCTCCAGTACACTACTCACGAGACTATTCCAGGTATTAATCACTGTGAAGTGCTTCCTGATATCAACCCTGAACACAGGAATATAGGAACAGGAGGAGGCCATTCAGCCCCTTGAGCCTATTCCACTGTTCAATTACATCATGGCTGATCTGTACCTTAACTCCAGCTACCTGCCTTGGGTCCATAACCCTTAATACACTTGCCGAACAAAAACCTATCAATCTCAGTTTTGAAATGTTCAATTGACCTAGTCTCAATAGCTTTTTCGGGGAAGAGAGTTCCAGATTTCCACAACCCTTTGTGTGAAGAAGTGCTTCCTGATATCACCCTTGAATGGCTTAGCTCTAATTTTAAGGTTATGTCCCAGTGTTCAGGACTCCCCCACCAGAGGAAATAGTTTCTCTGACTATCCTCGTACAAACAATTCTCGATTATCCGGGTCCCTCGGGGATCGGGCTATTCCAGGTAAACGATTGTGCTGCTAGGGCAAGAGCACGTACCGGCCGAGAATGTTTGGATCCCAAATTTGATGTGGAGAGAAAGGTAAAAACGCAGGCAAGGACACAGTGAACCCTATTGTATTGGAAGCAGATTTTTTAAACTCTCTGGAGTGGGAACATTCAATAACTAATTCATTGCACCCTGATGTCTCACTGATTACTCACTGATGTCAGCGCTTTCGTGCAAACAGCGGACGGTGCAGAAAGTGGTCAGCGCAGGAGTGTGTGTGGGGTGGGTTTAATGGTCATGTGTAAGAGCGTGTTAAAGACCAAAAATGAGTAGTTTGGACAGGAGCTTTGCATTGCTTTCTGTTGTAGTTGGGATCAGCTTGTTTTCCGGTGCTGAGATTGGAAAAACAGCGAAATGTCCATCTCGGTGCAGCTGTACACAGGACACTATCACAGTTTTTAAAAAGTGCCATTGCTGCGGGTTCTCCGTTAGATCCGTGTACGGATAATCGAGAGTAGCCTGTAAATCATTTAAATCATCTTTAACACCCTAGTTAGATCATCTCTTAATCTTCTATACTCGCGGGAATACAAGCCTAGTTTATGCAACCTGTCCTCATAAGTTAACCCTTTTAACTCTGGTATTATACTGGTGAATTTGTGCTGCAACCCCTCCAAGGCCAACTTGCCCACTACCAATTCATATCTATGTCCCCTTATCCTGCAGCTATAGTTTAATTTGAAATAGTTCTCTGAATTAACTCCAAGTATCTTATATACTTCCCTAATGTTCCTTCTAATTTACCTTCTTTCATGACTGGGGATTCCAATTTTTTTTCTAACCGTTCCTCATAATGCCCTCTGACACCAGGCAAACAGCCCTGCTCTACACACATCCGGGGCTCAGATACTGCCTGTTCACTCAATGATCACAACAGAGTGCAGAATATTGCCTGGCCACAGGAGCCTGCTCCACTTGGTCAGTTTTTCCTGTGTCCATTTCTACCTGCCTCCCCTCCCACTGCCTCAGCTATTCACTCATTAATGGTGTCTTGTAAATGTCTAATTTCTCATTATGTCTCTTACAGTTTCATTTCTGTGCCTGACAAAATGGAAAGGAGGGTTACTGATAGCTTTCCAATGACATCTGCTAGAAAGCGCAGATTTAAAGACAGAATCAGTCCACAGCACCGCCCCGCGTCACATTCTCAACGGAAAATCGTCACTTGAGCAATACTGGAAGGCAGTCAGAACCTGAGGAACAGTGTTGAAACAACAACACTGCTTTCAGGAATGAAGAAAGTTAATGGAAAGGCAAGTGAACGGTTAGAGGGAGCACCCAAAGCAAATCTCAGGTCATTTAACAGTGGTTGCGGATACTGAGCAATACCCACCTCTGTGGTCAGTGTGCTGGTCTGAGAGCTGACGTTGGCACTCGTCAAAGCCAGCGGTTCACCACACAGCTGGGCCAGCTTCTGAATAAACGCATGCTTTGGAATACGTACTCCCACCAGCTGCAAGAAGTAAAATGGACAAGTTGGACAATAGTACATCATTCGACATTGCAAAGTAATTGAGGAACTGGCAGCAATCGTGGTGAAATAAAGTCAAGTAACAGGCGGTTGAAACAATGGCTCTGTGTTCTGGGCACAGTCTGAGTTCAGTGGTTCTCCCATCAAGGTTTCGTGATCAGGGCACAGCAAGAGACCACGGACTGAAATGGTTTAAACAAAAACCTGTGGGACTGTTGGGCGGGAGAAATGCGCCAGCCTGGGGCAGGTGGTGACTCATAACTGATTAATGCAATTACTGCGGTCAGGAGCGAGACCCGATTAACATCGGGACAAAGGGTTTTAATACAGTCAAGCAGAGAAACCCATGGATTAATTGGCCGGAGGGGGAAACACAGTTCCCTATGAAGACTACAAGTCTTCGAAAACCCAAGACCACAAAGGATCCCACAAGGTGTGCATTTCTGGATAGCGAGGCATAAAAGATAAAGGAGTTATCTTTGGCCCTGCCGATTCCTTGAACAGACGAGTGATGGAAGCAACAGTTAACGAGGTGTGAATTGTGGTCATCCAAACAGATCCAAATCCATCATTACAGCCATCGAGACTCATCCAGACACATTAACTGGAAGCAGCCCAGCAGGAGACTTGTATAATCGAATGGATATATATGAAGGAGCTCACAAAAGTAGAACACCTCAGAACAACAGGTCAAAGGAACAAACGACCACGAAAAGGAACGACGAGAAGGAAGCACAAGCAGGAGACGACAAGCGGAGAAGCAAGCAGCCGGGACCCTCCATCTTCCCTCGCTCCACAAGCCTACAATCGACAACAGCAGCAACTGGCTGGATGGGGGATTGTATGTCTTCCACCAATCTCTCCAAGAAGTCTTGTTCTGTAATTTTTAGTTGGTTTTTGTGTAATAAACTAACAGTTGGCTTTAAGCCTAAACTTTGCATTACGTGGAGTCCTTCCTTGAATTCCCGAGGTCTATGAATCAAAGTAGAGTGGGAAACGAACACCCTACACAACATAAAACAAAGTCACCTGATCAGGCAAAAAGTAGATTGTTCATTCATTCTTACTTCAGTGAAAGGATTCAAATCTTCATTCAGCTCATCTGTTCGCTCGAAGACCAACGTTACAGGTCCTGGTAGGAGATCTCTTAATACTTGGTCAGAAACAGTGACCTTGCAATACCTGTGAAACCAAGGAAAGTTCTCAATTCACAAAATATCGGCAGACTAGAATTATCAATATTACCAAATAATAGTGCGTGGTTAATCTATTAGGAACATAATTTTTAGGTACAACAAAAGACCCAACAAGTCACATTTTTAAATTGATCAACCTCACCCACCCACCCTTTCGCCATCTCTTCCAATCCCTTCTCTCTCCAAGGGCACATCTATTAGTCTCTCGAGCCCATTTATACTGTTCACTTCCCCGGCAACCTATTCCACAATTCTATTACCCTTTAGGTTGTGAAGTTCTACCCAATATCCATTCTGGTTCCTAACTATCAACTTGTGTCCCTTGGTTAGTAGAACCCTTCATCGATCGGACTGAACAATTTGCTTTGGATCAACTGTCTATTCCTTTGATCGACCGCTATTTCAAGGCCTGAGGCTTCCCACGGGCAGATGCCGCCGACCCCAAAAATATTTTCAAATATACGCGGTGGTCCCGGAGGAACGTAGACCTGCGCCCCGAGGTCTTGATGTGCAGCGGTCCACGTATTCCAGGAGCGTGTGTGCAGCCTGGGATCACGTGGGCCGGTCCAACCAATTAAAATGGAGTAGCCCATTCACAGTAATGGTGAGTTCTGTTTGTAGGGGGAGCATCATTTCGATGAATGGGGATAACCCCCACCCCCCCACTCCCCGCCCAAAACACATACATTTTAAATAAATTTTAAAAAAGCACTTCACAAATTTAAAATTGAAAGTAATTAAATGTTTTAGACCAAAAAAATTTTTTTTTGATATGTTTTAATAGGGGTAAAAAATAAACTTGCCTTAATGGACAGGATTTTTAATATAAAAATTATTGATAAAATTTTATTTTTCTATCTTTTAAAACTCTTAGGCTGGTAAAAGTAGGCCTTACGCTTACTTTTACAAGGTGCAAGAGTTTGAAGGCATTCGCTGGGCAGGAGTTGGGCAAATAGCCCAAATCTCCGCCTGCAAAGGCCCTTCACCCGGGGCTGCGTGCGATCTGTCAAAAGACATTCTGACAGATCGCAAGTTCTGGGTTTAGGCACATGCGCGGTGCACGCCTAAACCCGGAACTTGCGGGGGTGTCTTCGGGCGAGTGCGCCAATTATACACGCCCGGAGAGGCCACGATTTCAGGCCCTAGTCTTGAAAACTTCCAACTAGGCCATCTCCAAGACTTCTCTTTTCCAAAGGAGAGCCCGACCTCCTTAAACCTGTCCTTGGAAACTAAATGGAACCTTTAAGAATGTGACATTAATTATGGGCAGGGATTAAAGAGCAGTCTACAACCACACAGTCACATACCCGTATATAATGAAATATCAGACAGTATTTTTAGGTTCGGTCTGTTCTGCACTTGCACTCACTTATAAATATCTTCGACACTTCCAACACAAATAGCTAAAGGCTTGTCCTCATTCCGTCCTTTGATTTCATAAATCCTTCGGATGGCTCCAGAATTCTGCGCCAGGCAGGTGATTCCGTAGATCGTGTCTGTCGGGACTCCCACCACCCGACCACTCTGAAGAACCTTTACAGTCTCGGTTAAGACTTCTTTCCAATCTGGGGTAAAGAGAATAGCTGCATATTGAGCTGTGGATCCCACCACACATTTCACTGATGAAAACAAGCAAATAATCAGATGCATGTTGGAGCCGACATCCTTGTACAGTGGCATCCTGATACCCTCAAAGGATATAGAAAAGTCAAGGCCACAACCGTTCAGCCCACTGACGCTCGTCTCCCCAGTGTTCCAGCTCTCAGACTAGCACCCAATTGGATTCTCAGTCAATCTCCCTTTCAAACAGGGAAGAAAAACGAGATGTAGTGCTGCGAGTAATCGATGATGATCCACTAAAGTTTGCAACATTGCAATGATATACAGCAGGGGCTCTCAAACTTTTTGCTTCCAAGGCCCCCTCCCGTGTTATAAAAATTGCATGGACTCCCGTAACACAGCACAAGTATTTTTTCTGTATACAAATAAGTTATTAGTTATTATCTCTACACCCTACCTAACAAGTTATTCCAGACAGTTAGTGCCAGTATTTGCTCAAGGCCAGTGCTGGAGGACACCGAGGTCGAAGAACAAAGGCACGAGATGAACTAATGCTGTAGATGACTTCTGTTTGCAGCTTAAATTGTTGCCCAGATTCAAAACCACTTAATGAACCGAGTTATGAAAAATAAAGTCGAACGTTTTTTTAATAATAAATACTTGGCTAAATTTTAATACAGAACATTCTGAATTCTCTTACATACTGCCTGAAGATCTGGAAAAGGATTGTATCCTCAAACATATTGCCTGATTACACTTGTGAAGCACCTTGAGACATTTGTCTATGTTAAAAGCACTGTATCAACATAACAAAAATAAACAAATTATCTGGTCATTATCACATTGCTGTTTGTGAGAGCTTGCTGTGCGCAAGTTGGCTGCCGTGTTTCCCACATTAAACAGTGACTACACTCCAAAAGTACTCCATTGACTGTAAAGCACTTTGAAATGTCGAGTGGTCGTGAAAGGTGCTACAGAAGTCTTTCTTTATATAATACACCGTTGGTCTCCGCAACACAGTACAACTTGTAAGGGAGGATAATGCAAACTCCAGATCCTCCTGCTAACGACCCACTCCATGCAGTGACTGACCAACACAGGGCTGAGACACTTTAATGGCACATCTGGGGCTCTGCTCGTTTACCCTGTGCCAAACACTGAACTCCTACACGCCATCGCATCAGTCTTGCACTCCTCCTTTCCACACTGCATTCTAGCTGTCTACCCGAGAACTCACTCAACTCAAACCAAGGAGAAATAGTCACTGGACTATCATTGCTAAATCACCATCTGATGACCTAGCGGCCAGCCTGATAATATACTGTATCTACACCTTTTTATTTTAAAAATATTAATATTTTATGTTTCGATGTCCCACCCGCCCCTTAATTTTTCAATCTACAGTAAGAAGCACAATGGCCTAACCGGTTAGATAGGCAGTTTCTTTCTGACTTGTTATTTTAATAGAAAATTGCAGAATACCATATTAGCCATTATGCAGTGTTCGGGATCTCTCAACGTGGTGATACAGCAGCATGTTACACAATGCAAAAAATAACGATAATTGAGGTCTTTCTCCCGCTCAAACGGGGCAGAAAAACAAGAGATTTGGTGCTGCCAGAACAATCCATCCTCTAACGTTTGCAACATCACAATGATATGTGGCATTAATTGGATTGGTCTTCAAAAGAGCCGGCGCAGACTCGATGGGCTGAATGGCCTCCTTCTGTGCTATATTATTCTAGGATTCTGTATACAGTGCTGCAAAATATGTGGCTCAAAAATCATCACAGCCCTCCCCCAACCTAAATCTTTAATCGAATGGATCAGATATCTCGTGCACCTCGTCACCAACTCCACTCTGCTCTGCTCGAACACAAGCGCACTCAAATCCCACGGACCACAACATTTCAGCTGAGTTTGCAAAGCGTTTGCTGTTCATGAGTGATTCTTCATACAGTTTGCTTAGAATCAAACATCGAGCTGCCAAATAGAAGTTTCATTAATTACAGAAAATCCTGCCGTCCATTTCCAGAAGAATCTTTACAAGTTGATCATTCATCAATTCTTGTATTTCTTTTCCCTCACCCTTTCCCTACCAAGTTTCCCCCCCTACCCATCTCCCAAGGACTTTGATCCCCTGCGAGGATATCAGCCCACAGGCACTAGGTACCACTGTGACGAAGGGTGTTTCAATCACAAGAGGTGCTGCAGTCAAGCCCAAGCCGGTCCTAACCCAATATCTACAGACATACATTTCCAGCAGACATCTCCGCCCAACCTCTTCCTGAGCCAGCAGTGCTGAAACTGGGACTGAACCCAGGGCCTTCCTGGTCTGTACAGCCGACACCCTCGATATCCTCATTGTGTGCGTGTGGTTATAAAAGTCCCCTCAGCCCTCTTCAAAAGCTTCCCAGTTGGAGATGGCTGAGGGGAGGTGCCCAGGAATGTCTGTCGACAGCAATTCATGCAGTTAATGACCTGTGTAAACAAGGTTTGATTGGAGTGAGGTTTTGCTCGTGCAGCAACATTGCCAGTCAGCAGTCTTTTCCAGGACAAACGCGAAGACTGCAATGGTCGCTGTTGCTCTGAATTTTCCTGTCTTGCTCCTCCTGAACTCCAAAAGCTCAGGCTATCACCTGTTCCCTCGCTGCCCACCTACCCCACTTTGCCCATACTGCATTGAAATCACACCACCTGCTACTTTAACCGAGGGCCTCAAGAACAGAACCGTATACCTTGCCCTCCTGTAATCACATGAAACTTGTGCTTGGGTTCACCTTGCCTTCAGAGAAACCTACAGCACAGAAGGCTATTCGGCCCGTCGTGCCTGCACTGGTTCTATGAAAGAACAGACGTGCTTAGTCCCACATCCCGGTTTTTTGTCCGTAACCCTACAAGTTGCTCACCCTCAAGTACCTGTCCAACTCGGTCTTAACATTATGCATGAAATCGGCTTCCACCACCTTTTCAGTTTTATTTTATTCTCTCTAAGCCTGGTGATGCCCTGTAAACGGACATTGGCCCTCAACCAGAGTCCCTCAGGATTAAATACAACTGAATGGTGAGGCAGCATAACTGGTGTAAGGGAGCCCTGGTGAAAGTAGGTTGGGGCAGGACCACCAGAAAAGGGGGAATTGGGGAACAGTGATCGGAGAAACAATTTAAAGGAAAACAGTTCCACTGTGCACAGGAAGTATCAAACCACAAGTATTCCAGAGGTCAAAGCTCTGCTCACCGGCGCAAAAGTGGTCAGCTTTAACCCAAAATCTGCCCTCCATTACTCTCCACACAGGCTGTGACCAATTTCTGAATCTAGATCTACACAATAGCATACATTCAGCAGAGTTGTATCACTGAAATTAAACCATTAACATATCACACTTTCCAAAGGCGATCGTTGCTTGTTTCGTACCGATCAGAAAGGCAACCCTTCACCATAGATGGAACCAGAGGATGGAACTGGGGAAATGCACCTCTCCTCCCACCCATTGTTTGTGTCATGGGATTTGTCCCCCTCTTCAAATCTCAGGATCACCTCCGAAGATCCCCCCCCCCACCCCACCTAATGTCACGGGGAGCTGAGGGCAACTATAATGCTCCAGCTGCTGCCCTGGCTGGGATCAGGTAACAACACGGATTGGGACCTTCCCTTTCTCACTACCACGTCGGGTGCATTTACCAAATGAGCAATCCTGGTCTCTGTTAATATGCATCAACAGCAAAACCTGATAGTCAGCCTGGAAAAGAGGTAGTGTTGTATCATGCAACTACTAGGATGGTAGACGGTGATCTGAATGGACCTTGGTCTTTCTTCAGATTCCTATGTATCCGAGAAAAGATCTTATAGAGGTATTCAACATAGTTAAGGGAATTACACCCGAGATACGGCACAGAGACAGGTCATTTGGCTCAACCAGTCTATGCCTGTGTTTATGCTCCAGTCGAGCCTCTTCCCCTCTTTCCTCATCTAAATCTATCAGCATAACCCTCTATTCCCTTCTTCCTCATACGCTTGTCTAGCCTCCCCATAAAGGCTATTCCCCTCAACCACTCCGAGGTAGCGATTTCCACATTTTCACCATTCTCTGGGTAAAGAAGTTTCTTTTGAATTCTTGTTGATTATCTTATATTGATGGCCTCTGGTTTTGCTTTTCCCCACAAGTGCAAACATTCTCTCTGTATCCACTATCAAAACCTTTCATGATTTAAAATACCTCTATTTGGTCACCCCTCAGCCTTCTCTTTTCAAGAGAAAAGAGACCCAGCCTGTTCATCTTTTCGTGTTAGGTATACCCTTGCATTTCTGGTATCATCCTTGTAAATCTTCTCTGCATCCTCGCCAGTGCCTCTATATCCTTTTTATAATATGGCGACCAGGATCGTAGGCAGTATTCCAAGTGTGGTCTAACCAAGGTTCGATACAGGTTTAGCATTACTTCACTGCTTTTCAATTCGATCTCTCTAGAAATAAACCCGAGTACTTGGTTTGCTTTTTTTATGGCTTTGTTAACCTGTGTTTTTACTTTTAGTGATTTGTGTATTTGTACTCCGAGATCCCTCTGCTCCTCTACCCCATTGACTGTCGCGCCCCCCCCCCAAATTTGATGTCGTCTGCAAATTTAGAACTTGTGATTTTGATTCCAAAGTCTAAATAATAATATAAATGGTGAACATCAGCGGTCCCAGCACTGATCCTTGTGGAACACCACTACCCACCACCTGCCACTCTGAATAGCTGCCCTTTACCCCCACTCTCTGATTTCTGCCTTGAAGTCAGCTAGCAATCCATTCTACTACTTGTCCCTGATTCTGCATTCCCTGACCTTATTCATTAGTCTATTATCTGGTACCTTATCAAAGGCCTTTTGAAAATCTAGATAAATTACATCTACAATGGAAAAGCTAAATCCAGAATATTACTTTAAATTAAATTTCAACAGCAGAACAAGGGACACAGTAGTAAAAGCTAAATTTAGGACTGATATCAGGAAGTTCTTCTGCACACAAATACATGAATTGAGCTTCTAGTACAATCCTGTCAACAAGAGCAGGCATTGACGACGAGATCCAACACCGCCTCCAGTGCACCCTTCGGACGCCTAAGGAAAAGAGTGTTTGAAGGCCAGGCCCTCAAAACTGTCACCAAGCTCATGATCTACAGGGCTGTAGTAATACCCACCCTCCTGCATGGCTCAGAGACATGGACCAAGTACAGTAGACACCTCAAGTCGCTGGGGAAATACCACTAGCGATGTCTCCGCAAGATCCTGCAAATCCCCTGGGAGGACAGACGCACAAACATTAGCGTCCTCGACCAGGCCAACATCCCCAGCATTGAAGCACTGATCACACTTGATCAGCTCCGCTGGGCAGGCCACACAGTCCACATGCCAGACACGAGACTCCCAAAGCAAGCACTCTACTCGGACCTCGTTCACGGTAAACGAGCCAAAGGCGGGCAGAGGAAACATTACAAGGACACCCTCAACGCCTCTCTGATAAAGTGCGACATCCCCATCGACACCTGGGAGTCCCTGGCCAAAGACCGTCCTAAGTGGAGGAAGTGCATCCGGGAGGGCGCTGAGCTCCTCGAGTCTTGTTGCCGAGAGCATGCAGCGGAAGGAGCGTGCGGCAAACCAGTCCTACCCTCCCTTTCCCACCTGTGACAGGGACTGTGGTTCTCGTATTGGACTGTACAGCCACCTAAGGACTCATGCCAAGAGTGGAAGCAAGTCTTCCTCGATTCCGAGGGACTGCCTGTGATGATGTTGATGGTTAAAAAGCTTGGAATTATTTTGGAAATTGGATGCTACAATAGGAGAATGCATGGTCTTGGGACCAATAGTCTTCCTTGTGTAATTAAGCAAGGATCACAATGGGGGCCAATAGACAGATAGAAAAACTTGCATTTATACAGCGCCGTTCACAACCCGAGGGCATCCCAAAGCGCTTTACAACCAAATGAAGTACTTCTGAAGTGTAGACGCTGTTGTCATCTGGGAAACGTGCATTTGCAGTTTACCCGATGGGTTAACTGGGCCATACGAATGTTCTCTCTATGTACACTAACTATCCTATAGCTGACTATCTAGTGGCAGGTTGCAGGGTTCCAGTCGCAGCCCAGGTTACCTCCACACACCTGGGATCCTGTCCCTTCCTGGATGATGCAACCTGCCCACCTCAGCCCAGGCCCGACTCCCGCAGTGGCCCAGGGCGGAACTGCAGCAGCCCAGCACAGTGCGGCCTGGCCCCAGCGGGCTCCGGCCCACAAACCTCGCCCCGCGGTTAGAGCCGAGCCCGAGAACCCCGGAACACAATGGGCGGCGGCGGCGGCGGCCTCGTACTCCCATCCCCCCCCACAATCCTACCTCCTACCCCAGCCCGGGTCTCCGGCACGAGCCCGGCGGGCGGCAGCCAGAGCCGGCGGGCCTTCTGTAACAGGCCGCCTGCCGCCACTGCTGCCGTCTCGTCGCCTCCGCTCCTCCTCATCAGCAACGCCGCCCGAGCCGCTGCCGCGCGCAGCATGGAGCCCGTCGCACCATGGCAACACCCCGTTCCCCCTGGCAACCGCCGGCTGACTGACAGCACGCAGCCTGCGCGCGACGCACCCACGGCAACACCCCGCCCCCGCCGGCTCCCGTTCCTCCTGGCAACCGCCGGCTGACTGACAGCTCGCAGCCTGCGCGCGCCGCAATCAGCAGCACTGGTTGCCGCAGTGGGACTCTGCAGCCCCATCCTGCTGGCTCAAGAGGCAACAGAGTTAAAAGGAATGCAAAAAGCTGCAACTATTTTGTGCATTAACTTTTAAACCAAGTGCCCCCTTTTGGTAAGGGCACTAGAGCCCACAAATTTCAAAATAAAACTTTTAAAAGGAAACTTAAATTAAAATTTGGTTGCCGGGGGTGATGATGCACTCCAGTCCCTCCAGCGCCCACCTCCTGCGGAAGGCCGCGAGCGTACCGGTGGACACCGCGGGCTTCATCTCCAGGGACATCCAGGACAAAGAGTGTTAAAAAAACAAGCCTAAAGGCTCTGAGTCTCAATGCGAGGAACATTTGTAATAAGGTGGATGAATTAACTGCGCAGATAGCTGTTAACGGATATGATATAATTGGGATTACGAACACATGGCTCCAGGGTGACCAAGGCTGGGATCTCAACATCCAGCGGTATTCAACATTCAGGAAGGGCACACAGAAAGGAAAAAGAGGTGGAGTAGCGTTGCTGGTTAAAGAGGAGATTAACGCAATAGTAAGGAAGGACATTAGCTTGGATGATGTAGAATCTATCTGGGTGGAGCTGCGGAATACCAAAGGGCAGAAAACGCTAGTGGGAGTTGTGTACAGACCACCAAACAGTAGTGGTGAGGTTGGGGATGGCATCAAACAGGAAATTAGGGATGTGTGCAATAAGGGTACAGCAGTTATCATGGGTGACTTTAACCTGCATATTGATTGAGCTAACCAAACTGGTAGCAATACTGTGGAGGAGGATTTCCTGGAGTGTATAAGGTTGGTTTTGTCGAGGAACCAACTAGAGAGCAGGCCATCCTAGACTGCGTCTTGTGTAACGAGAGAGGATTAATTAGCAATCTGGTTGTGCTGGGCCCCTTGGGAAAGAGTGACCATAATATGGTAGAATTCTTCATTAAGGTGGAGAGTGACACAGTTAATTCAGAGACTAGGGTCCTGAACTTAAAGGAAGGAAACTTCGACGGTATAAGACGTGAATTGGCTAGAATAAACTGGCGAATGGTACTTAAAGAGTTGACGGTGGATAGGCAATTGCAGACATTTAAATATCACATGGATGAATTACAACAATTGTACATCCCAGTGTGGCGTAAAAAAAAAGGGAAGGTGGCTCAAACATGGCTAACAAGGGAAATTAGGGAAAGTGTTAAATCTAAGGAAGAGGCATATAAATTGGCCAGAAAAAGCAGCAAACCTGAGGACTGAGAAAAATTTAGAATTCAGCAGAGGAGGACTAAGGGTTTAATTAGGAGAGGGCAAGTAGAGTATGAGAGTAAGCTTGCAGGGAACATAAAAACTGACTGCAAAAGCTTCTATAGATATGTGAAGAGAAAAAGATTAGTGAAGACTAATGTAGGTCCCTTGCAGTCAGAATCAGGGGAATTCATAATGGGAAACAAGAAAATGGCAGACCAATTGAACAAATACTTTGAAACATAGAAACATAGAAAATAGGTGTAGAATTAGGCCATTGTGAAAATTTATTTTTATCTAAGCTGATACCATACGGTATTTGTGTGCCCTTTGCAATATATATATAACAAAATGGAGTCCTGGTCCTTCCAGAAC
This sequence comes from Pristiophorus japonicus, assembly GCF_044704955.1. NCBI lineage: Eukaryota > Metazoa > Chordata > Chondrichthyes > Pristiophoridae > Pristiophorus > Pristiophorus japonicus. Next base: position 55,736,460 of record NC_091990.1, read on the forward strand.
TTTCTGCATTTTAGCAGTCAGCTTGCATAAACAGCTAAACCTGGTTTGAGATGGCTGATGGCCATCAGACAGCTAGGAGACAAGTCATGCTGAGACAAGTACTCCCCCCCATGGTGCTCTCCTATTGTCTATATGACAAGTTCCATGCCACCCCACCCTTTTCGAAGTACTCAAACCACCAGCCATTATCTCTTGTAGAGACCTCATCCATTTGATGCAAAAAGATAACTGACTAGGAAACTGAACAATCCTGACACAATGCAAGACAGGTAACAGCTCATTACCACACTCTCATGGAGTAATGGCTGGCTGGCCAACTAATAACCCTGACAAAAGGAAATATCTGGAAACCATGTCAGGACAAGGATGTAGTAATTAACTCTTTATCTGTATTCACTGACTACGAGACAGAGCCAATACACAGGGAGAGGCCATAACTTGGGTTTTACTGCATAAATATCTTGTGAAACTGTACCATTTCAGAGGTGTTCACTTAGCCATTGACTGAGTGTGACCTGCCCCTTGCTAGCAAGTAAATTAAAGAAACTTCTGCCGGAGCTGTAAGTGTCGGAGTCATTCTTTTCGGAGGTCGAGATTTCGACAGTTACTTCTTGGAGGTTCCACCGAGATGCATACTCTCTGTCCTGTGAGTAAAACGGATACAGGCATAGTGCCTCTCCAGTGAAAGGCTTCAGTGGCCAAAACAAGGTGAGCCTTTTGCTCACAAGAGGTTTCTTCACTGTTGAATCGCATATGTAATCTGTTGTCCACAGGGGAGGTACTGCAATCTACAAGACTCGACAGTTAAAAGCTAAAGTTATTTTTTTATAACCACTTCTTTCTCAGCTTGCAAGCAGAAGAGAACGGGTTCTGAAAAAAAATCTCGAAACAGCCCGGGGAAGGTTTCAGTAGGTAAGGGAGCGCTAGTCGATCGAAAAAGGTTCCTGAACGTTCTTATGTGATAAGATTAGGGAAAAAAAGCTCTAATCGATCGAAGGTTCTTATGTGATAAGAGTTTTATTGTTTTTAATTAGGAAACGGTTCTTATGTGATAAGAGTAGGGAAAAAAAAGAAAAGCGCAATAGATCAAAGGTTCTTATGTGATAAGAGTTAGGGTATGGAACCATAAGTTGTATCAGTTTTATAAGTTTTATTAGGATAAGTTAAGGACTCGGTCTGTAGTGGCGTACAACACAGACTGAGAATTGATTATTTGTTTAGATATGATAGAGTGTAAGGTTATGATTTGTGTACTCGCGTGAATATTGTTTGTTGTCCTTGTTATACTGTTGTGTGCAATACCTTTGTGCGACATTGCCATTAGAGAAACGGGAAGAGTCACTAGGGAAAATTGTGTTTCGGAAAAAAAACACAAGGATTGATTAAGAAAAGAAACAGTAACTGATTGATCAACTACGGTTGGTTCGTGCCAACATATCTCACACACCCAGACTGAGCCCGAATTAAGAGCCTTTTCAGGCCACGTAATGGCCAGGAGAAGTGGGCGTAGAGAACTCAGTTGGCCGAAAGGATTGTGAGATCAGAAACTGTGGAAAATCTTAATCATCCAGAATGGGGGCTGGAGCAAGTAAACCACCACCAAAAGGGACCCCAGCCCATTATATGCTCCAGAATTGTGGTCAGTCTTCAATTGACCACCTAAGAGAATGGGTAAAATGGACGAAGGGTGAAAACAGGCCATTTCCACCCGATGGTTCATTTAATTTAGAGAGAACAACATGTCTAGAGGAGTGTCTTATAAACAGAGATCCAGGTAGAAGAGGGAAAAAAAAGGAAAGTAATAGAAAAGGCCTGGGTTCCGATTCTTCAAGCCCATGTAAAATTAATAGAGGAAGTAAATCAAATGTAAAAAAAAAGAGAACCTGATAGTGACTTATGGATTCAAAAAAAAATAAAGCTAGCCAAAAAAAAAAGCTTTATTGAATGGAGAGAGACTTTTGTGAATGTCTTGTCTTTGAATGAGAGTGCGTGAATGTCTTGTCTTTGAATGAGAGTGCTTCTGTGTTTTTCTTGTGTCTGGAAACCTGTTTGGAAAGGTTGTGGAGCTGCCTGTTTGTTTTAGCTCCACCCACATTTTCAAACAAAGTGAAGTTTTTTAACCCTTCATAGTGTTGTCCTGTATGTGGGAAGTTTAAGACATTTTAAGTTAGAAGCGCAGGTGTGGATTTATTCGGATGAGAAGTTACGGAGCTAGGAAATGCACAAAGGATAGGTTTGTTGAGACATGGTCCCGGTGGTTAAAAGTTGTAATGCCTTTTTTTTTAAAAAGCCTTTGTGGGTCTCTCGACGTGCAGGCTGGGGGAGTACACTCTCATTGTCCTTGGTGTAAAATCTTGACGCGAAAGCTTCTAGCTCAGTAAGAGGATTTGTTTCTTTGATAGAATGGCAGTACAATAGTTGAATTGGGATTTTGAGATATTTCAGGTGATCTCCTTGATCAACATTTTGGGTGCATTGGAAAAATCTTGGGTTTGGAAGCCTTTTAATAAGATTAGAAAACAAGTACTTTACATTCTGTGATCTGTGAATCACTATAAGCATAAATGAGAAGTCCGTGTAACACACCGATTCTTCTAGTTCAGAAGCCCACACAAATGGAGGTTTGTCCAAGACCTTCGAGCTGTGAATGAATCTACTATATTCTCACAATGCTTAAAGAAGGATTTGGAATGAAGTATCCCGGAATGCTTTCCAGAGTCTTAAGCAGCCCCTCACTTCAGCACCAGCCTTGGGATTACCAGATTACACTAAGCTATTCAACTTATTTGTGCATCACAAGTCGGGTTTTGCACAATCTGTTTTGACTCAGTTACATGGGGACAGGCAGCAACTGATAGCGTATTTCAGTACCCAACTAGACCCAGTGGCACGCGGACTACCAGGATGTCTTCCTTCGCTAACAGCAGCTTATTATGCTATGCAACAGGCTCAGACAATAACTCTAAATCATCAGATCATTTTGTACATCCCACACTCTGTCGAGATTTTACTTACTAAATGTGCCACCCAACACCTAACCTCCGCAAGAACCACTAAATATGAAGTTGAACTGTTATCAAATCCGAACCTTATAATTGCTCAGACCCGCCACCTACTATTAATGACGTGCTGACTTTTCAGACACAGGCCAGTACGGAGGAGGTGGTGACCTGGACGAAGGATCAATGTTATAAAAATCCAGAAGGAATATGGGTTCACCACGACGGCCGCGTGGTGGCGCCCAGATCCTTACTCCCATGGATTGCCCGATGTGTTCATACACTCACACATGCAGGCAAAGGGGGATTGGCAGATTATATTTTGGCAACTTGGTATGCACCAGGTATTTCGGCAATTGCAAAACAAATCTGTGAAAATTGTGTTACCTGTCAGACAATGAATCCGGGTAAGACGGAAAAAGTAGAATCTGCCTCCCACCCAAATCCAGTCGGGCCTTTTGTACATTTACAAATGGATTTTATTGAATTACCTATGTGTATGGGATTCAAGTATGTATTAGTTATTGTAGATGTGTTCTCTAGATGGATTGAAGCCTTTCCATGTAAAAAGGCCGATGCCACTACTGTTGCTAAATGTTTGTTAAAGGAAATCGTACCGCGCTTCGGAATCCCTGCTAAGCTTTCTAATGATAACGGGTCACATTTCACGGGAACTGTTATAAGAGAAATGTGTAAAGCTTTGCAGATTAATCAACATTTTCATTGCAGTTATCATCCACAATCAGCTGGACTTGTTGAAAGATATAATGGAATGCTTAAAAATAAGCTGGCAAAACTATGCAATGACACTAGACTGAAATGGACAGAACTGCTGCCCTTAGCTTTGATGGTAATGCGATCTGCAACCAACAGAACAACAGGCCTGTCACCGCATGAGATAGTTATGGGACGTCCCCAACGACTACCTTTTACAGCACCATTTGCTGCAAAACAAATGGACATCCACAAAATGGAGGAAAATACGTTGAATTATTGTATTGCACTAACCAAATGTATTTCCAGCTTTCATTCACAGGTAAAGGAAGCTCAAGTCAAGCCAGCGGAAGGCAAGTGTCATAACCTGGAGCCAGGGGAATTCGTTTACATCAAGATTTTTAAAAGAAAAAGCAGTCTGCAGCCAAGATTCGAAGGACCATACCAGGTCTTGCTGGTGACCAATACTGCAATCAAGGTAAAGGAAAGACCAACATGGATCCATGCATCCCATTGCAAACGGGCACCCGACCAGGAGGAAGGGAAGAAGGAACCAGAGGAACAGAAAAAGGAAGACTGAATAAGGAACTGTATGGACTATGGGGACTGATAGTGCTGGGCTTGACAGAGCTTTACTTTGCATTATTGATTACACCAGGGGTATAGACCCGCCACCGAAGGGAACTGCAAGTAAACTTACTTATGACACTGAGTCATAAGTATGCTCAAGAAAGAAACTTGTCGAGCTGTTGGATATGTTCCCATGTACCTGTCCACTCCGAAGGGGGTATTCCCCTGAGATCTGTCCCCTTTAACAAATCAGAAATGGTAGAATGGTTGACAGTGCAAAATAGGACAAACCTAACTAAGGGGCCAGAAACGAAGGAGCAAACAGAATGGAGGTCGGCAGGGTATAAACTTACAGCCTTCCAGGGATGGTACCAGCCCAATTATGATAATAACTATCAGCCTCCCTTCCTAAGCATTACTCCCAGAATAGAAAATCCCGAAGGTATAATATGCCTAGTGAGTAATGAAACTAAAGGACCAGAAATGGGACGCAGCAAGTGTTCCCAAATGACTAAATGGCAAGCCACAACTAATCCCACTGAGAAAAAGATAGCAACCGTTGGCTGGACAATGGTCCATAACAAAGCCCCAGGTGAAGGGTGGGAAGGTGAGACCACTCGACTAGGGATGGCGCGAAAGGACCAGGAGCTGACGTCCTATAATTGCACCTACTTTATTTGTGGCCATAAAGCCTACCCATGGTTACCAGCCAACTGGACAGAGTCCTGTTACTTAGGATATGTGGTACCCTTTATCAGATCAATAAAGACTCTAAGGGAGGCCTATGGAAGCCATAGATTTAAACGGGATTTGAAATGGCTAAACGGAATATTCAAGGTAATGGTGCCACCCTATGGAATAGCATCAACCGAATGGCAGTTACGGGAACTGGCTAACTTAGTAGAATCAGTAGCCAACGCAACTTCCCAAGCCTTTGAAGGGGTAAATGATGAAATGATAGCTATTCGAACAGTGGCTCTCCAAAATCGTATGGCCTTAGATTATCTTCTAGCCAAGGAGGGAGGGACATGCGCATTAATAGGTGAAGAATGCTGTATGTATATCCCAGATAAATCAGAAGAAATCGGCAGTCTAGCTGAATACATCAGGAAAAAGGTAATAGAGTATAAACAGACAGTTGGCCAGGACGGTATCACCTTGTGGGGTTGGCATCAGGATGGTTGGGAGCCCTGGGGAAATCTGTGGTACAGGGTTTGATCATATTCCTGCTGATAGTCTTCGCCCTGTATCTATTATTTGTCGTCGTTAAGTGTTGCTGTGCCAGGGTGGGAAAAACTATGTTACCTACCGAGACCACGGCTAGAGTTATGGTAGCAACAACTGCTGAAGGCTCTTGTGTGGAAATGGAAATGGAGAGACTGTACAAGATCAGAATGGATTGAGTTGTCCTTGTGAAGGACAAAATGGGGGAATGTGGAAATGTATTTTTATCTAAGCTGATACCATACGGTATTTGTGTGCCCTTTGCAATATATATATAACAAAATGGAGTCCTGGTCCTTCCAGAACTTTCTGCATTTTAGCAGTCAGCTTGCATAAACAGCTAAACCTGGTTTGAGATGGCTGATGGCCATCAGACAGCTAGGAGACAAGTCATGCTGAGACAAGTACCCCCCCCCTCAATGGTGCTCTCCTATTGTCTATACGACAAGTTCCATGCCACCCCAACCTTTTCGAAGTACTCAAACCACCAGCCATTATCTCTTGTAGAGACCTCATCCATTTGATGCAAAAAGATAACTGACTAGGAAACTGAACAATCTTGACACAATGCAAGACAGGTAATAGCTCATTACCACACTCTCATGGAGTAATGGCCGGCTGGCCAACTAATAACCCTGACAAAAGGAAATATCTGGAAACCATGTCAGGACAAGGATGTAGTAATTAACTCTTTATCTGTATTCACTGACTACGAGACAGAGCCAATACACAGGGAGAGGCCATAACTTGGGTTTTACTGTATAAATATCTTGTGAAACTGTACCATTGCGGAGGTGTTCACTTAGCCCTTGACTGAGTGTGACCTGCCCCTTACTAGCAAGTAAATTAAAGAAACTTCTGCCGGAGCTGTAAGTGTCGGAGTCATTCTTTTCGGAGGTCGAGATTTCGACACCATTCGGCCCTTCGAGCCTGTACCACCATTCAATAAGATCATGACTGATCATTCACCTCAGTACCCCTTTGCTGCTTTCTCTCCATACCCCTGGATCCCTTTAGCCATAAGGGCCATATCTAATTCCCTCTTGAATATATCCAATGAACTGGCATCAACAACTCCCTGCAGTAGGGAATTCCACAGGTTAACAACTCTCTGAGTGAAAATGTTTCTTCTCATCTCAGTCCTAAATGGCTTACCCCTTATCCTTAGACTATGTCCCCTGGTTCTGGACTTCCCCAACATCGGGAACATTCTTCTTGCATCTAACCTGTCCAGTCCCGTCAGAATTTTATATGTTTCTATGGGATCCCCTCTCATCCTTCTAAACTCCAGTGAATACAGGCCCAGTCGATCCAGTCTCTCCTCATATGTCAGTCCTGCCATCCCAGGAATCAGTCTGGTGAACCTTCGCTGCACTCCCTCAATAACAAGAACATTCTTCCTCAGATTAGGGTACCAAAACTGAACACAATATTCCACGTGAGGCCTCACTTAAGGCCCTGTGCAACTGCAGTAAGACCTCCCTGCTTCTATACTCAAATCCCCTAGCTATGAAGGCCAACATACCATTTGCCTTCTTCACCGCCTACCATACATGCATGCCAACTTTCAGTGACTGATGAACCATGACACCCAGGTCTCGTTGCACCTCCCCTTTTCCTAATATGCCGCCATTCAGATAATATTCTGCTTTCGTGTTTTTGCCACCAAAGTGGATAACCTCACGTTTATCCACATTATACTGCATCTGCCACTCATTTGCCCACTCACCTAACCTGTCCAAGTCACCCTGCAGCCTCTTAGCATCCCCCTCACAGCTCACACCGCCACCCAGCTTAGCGTCATCTGCAAACTTGGAGATATTACACTCAATTCCTTCATCCAAATCATTAATGTATATTGTAAATAGCTGGGGTCCCAGCACTGAGCCCTGCAGCACGTCACTTGTCACTGTCTGCCATTTTGAAAATGATCCGTTTATCCCGACTCTCTGCTTCCTGTCTGCCAACCAGTTCTCTATCCACGTCAGTACATTACCCCCAATACCATGTGCTTTAATTTTGCACACCAATCTCTTGTGTGCGACCTTGTCAAAAACCTTTTGAAAATCCAAATACACCACATCCACTGGTTCTCCCTTGTCCACTCTACTAGTTACATCCTCAAAAAATTCTTGAAGATTTGTCAAGCAGGATTTCCCTTTCATAAATCCATGCTGACTTGGACCGATCTCATCATTGCTTTCCAAATGTGCTGCTATTTCATCTTTAATAATTGATTCCAACATTTTCCCCACTACTGATATCAGGCTAACCGGTCTATAATTACCCGCCTTCTCTCTCTCTCCCTTTTTTAAAAGTGGTGCTACATTAGCTACCCTCCAGTCCATAAGAACCGATTCAGAGTCGATAGACTGTTGGAAAATGATCACCAATGCATCCACTATTTCTAGGGCTATTTCCTTAAGTACTCTGGGATGCAGCCTATCAGGCCCCGGGGATTTATCAGCCTTCAATCCCATCAATTTCCCTAACACAATTTCTTGTCTAATAAGGATTTCCTTCAGTTCCTCCTTCTCACTAGACCCTCGGTCCCTTAGTATTTCTAGCAGGTTATATGTGTCTTCTTTCGTGAAGACAGAACCAAAATATTTGTTTAACTTGCCTGCCATTTCTTTGTTCCCCATTATAAATTCACCTGAATCTGACTGCAAGGGTCCTATGTTTGTCTTCACTAATCTTTTTCTCTTCACGTGTCTATAGAAGCTTTTGCAGTCAGTTTTTATGTTCCCAGCAAGCTTCCTCTCATACTCTATTTTCCCCCTCCTAATTAAACCTTTTTTCCTCCTCTGCTGTATTACAAAATTCTCCAGTCCTCCGGTTTGCTGCATTTTCTGGCCAATTTATATGCCTCTTCCTTGGATTTGACACTCTCGTTAATTTCCCTTGTTAGCCACGGTTGAGCCACCTTCCCCGTTTTATTTTTACTCCAGACAGGGATGTACAATTGTTGAAGTTAATCCATGTGATCTTTAAATGTTTGCCATTGCCTATCCACCGTCAACCCTTTAAGTATCACTCGTCAGTCTATTCGAGCCAGTTCACGTCTCATACCATCGAAGTTACCTTTCCTTAAGTTCAGGACCCTAGTCTCTGAATTAACTGAGTCACTCTCCATCTTAATAAAGAATTCTATCATATTATGGTCACTCTTCCCCAAGCGGCCTCGCACAACAAGATTGCTAATTCGTCCTTTCTCATTACACATCACCCAGTCTAGGATGGCCAGCCCTCTAGTTGGCTCCTCAACATATTGGTCTAGAAAACCATCCCTAATACACTCCAGGAAATCCTCCTCCGCCACATTGCCACCAGTTTGGTTAGCCTAATCAATATGTAGATTAAAGTTCTGTCTTCACTAAGGAAGACACGAAAAACCTCTCGAAAATACTAGGGGACCGAGGGTCTAGCGAGAAGGGGAACTGAGGGAAATTCTTATTAGTCAGGAAATGGTGTTAGGGAAATTGAAGGGACTGATAGTCTGCAGCCCAGAGTACTTAAGGAAGTACCCCTAGAAATAGTAGATGCATTTGGTGGTCATTTTCCAACATTCCATGGACTCTTTTTCAGTTCCTATGGATTGGAGGGTAGCTAATGTAACCCCACTTTTAAAAAAAGGTGGGAGAGAGAAAACTGGGAATTATAGACCAGTTAGCCTGACATCGATGGTGGGAAAAATGCTGGAATCAATTATTAAAGATGAAATAGCAGCGCATTTGGAAAGTAGTGACAGGATCGGTCCAAGTCAGTATCGATTTATGAAAGGGATTTCATGCTTGACAAATCTTCTACAGTTTTTTGAAGATGTAACTAGTAGAGTGGATCAGGGAGAAATAGTGGATGTGGTGTATTTGGACTTTCAAAAGGCTTTTGACAAGGTCCCACACAAGAGATTAGTGTGCAAAATTAAGGCACATGGTATTGAGGGTAATGTATTGACGTGGATAGAAAACTGGTTGGCAGACAGGAAGCAAAGAGTGGGAATAAACGGGTCTTTTTCAGAATGGCAGGCAGTGACTAGTGGGGTGCTGCAGGGTTCAGAGCTGGGACCCCAGCTATTTACAATATACATTAATGATTTAGACAAAGGAATTGAAGGTAATATCTCCAAGTTTGCAGATGACACTAAGCTGAGTGGCAGTGCGAGCTGTGATGAGGATGCTAGGAGGCTGCAGGGGGACTTGGACAGGTTAGGTGAATGGGCAAACGAATGGCAGATGAAGTATAATGTGGATAAATGTGAGGTTATCCACTTTGGTGGCAAAAATAGGAAGTCAGATTATTATCTGAATGGTGACAGATTAGTAAAAGTGAAGGTGCAATGAGACCTGGATGTCATGGTACATCAGCCATTGAAGGTAGGCATGCAGGTACAGCAGGCAGTAAAGAAAGCAAATGACATGCTGGATTTCATAGTGAGGGGATTTGAGTATAGGAGCAGGGAGGTCTTACTGCAGTTGTATGGGGCCTTGGTGAAACCACACCTTGAGTATTGTGTGCAGTTTTGGTCTCCTAATCTGAGGAAGGACATTCTTGCTATTGAGGGAGTGCAGCGAAGGTTCACCAGACTGATTCCCGGGTTGGCAGGACTGACATATGAAGAAAGACTTGATCGACTAGGCTTATATTCACTGGAGAATGAGAGGGGATCTCATAGAAACATCTAAAATTCTGATGGGATTGGACAGGTTTGATGCAGGAAGAATGTTCCCGATGCTGGGGAAGTCCAGAACCAGGGGTCACAGTCTAAGGACAAGGGGTAAGCCATTTAGGACCGAGATGAGGAGAAACTTCTTCACTCAGAGAATTGTGAACCTGTGGAATTGTCTACCACAGAAAGTTGTTGAGGCCAGTTCATTAGATATATTCAAAAGGGAGTTAGATATGGCCCTTGCGGCTGAAGGGATTAAGGAGTATGGAAAGAAAGCAGGAATGGGGTACTGAAGTTGCATGATCAGCCATGATCATATTGAATGGTGGTGCAGGCTCGAAGGGCCGAATGGCCGACTCCTGCACCTATTTTCTATGTTCAAACGTAGCCGCGGAAGCGAGGCAGGCAGTCGGGCTGAACGACTCCCTTGACCGCCCGCTGCCTGGACCAGTTAATGGCCATCTTGATGGAAAAGCTATTACTTTAAATGAAATTGCAACAGGAGAACAAGGGGCCACCGTCGGGTAGTAAAAGCTAAATTTAGTTGTTTTTCACACAAATACATGGATTGGGCTTCTACTTACAATCCTCAGAGACTCAAGCGCTGCGCCACACCTGATAATTCAGTTCTTACACCTGCTGGGCTAAGTGCCTCCTCCAAATTGATATCATTAAGAATGCAATGAATAAAAATATTTTTGAAAGCAATTGACAGAAAAATAGAAGCAAAAGTTCATCGCTAATTGAAAGTGAGCGTGAGCTTGGTTAACTTTGGAGAACAACAACAACTTTTGTTTATATAAGACAAACTTCCTTCAAAATTCTGATTCGGCGTTAGCAACAGTTTAATCTAATTTGATTCCGTTGCCGTAAAGGTACAGCGATGGGGAATGTTGTGCTGTGCTCTCCGCAACATGACTACTGCTAATGTATCACCACAGTCCAGAAAAGAGAGACTCTATTCCTAATGTCCACACGTGACAGTTTGCTCCAGTTAGTAATTTACCCAGCTCATTGGGTGTAGCATGGAAGGGGGCAGAAGCCTTGGGAGTTATTTTGAGTGCAATCTTGCACCGTCTGTCAGCAGCCAGAGAGCAAAATGGGATCTGGTCAATCTGTGGTTGTTCGCCCATTTCTTCATATCCCGTTTACCTTGCAGTTTTGACAAAGTACTCTGCATCTTTCAGAAACATCTATTGTTTTTTATCATTTGTAATACAAATGAATAACAGATTTATTATGCTTGTAAATACATTTAAATTCAGGCAACATTAAGCAACTCACTGCCGCTCCGAACAACCTCCAATTAATAGACAAATTCCTTTAACCTGTTTAGGACCAGTGAACTGAAACATTGACATTTACCGACATCTCTGTAACAATGTGCCCCGATTCAATCCCTGGAACACACCTGGGTGATCAGAGAATGTCACTTACCGCGACCTGGAGCGCCACAAGGTATTTTTGTTTCATTGAGTTAAAATTTAGAAATTCCCTGGTACCCATTTTTTATTTGAACAGACCATCAGTTTTTAAAAAATAAATCAGGAGTGACTTCCTTCAACTGGCGTGCAACAAAGCATAGCGCTCTGTTAGACACGACTAAAATTGGAATGTGAAGTCTACCCAAATTTTAAGTTTGTTATTTGATTTTTAGTTTAGACAGTCTATCTTTTTATTGGTGGTGCTTGAAGTTGTTCCAATAGTAATAATTTCTAGGCAAATCTCGAGGAGGAGTGTGAAATTCTGGATGAAATAAATATAGTGAGAGAGGGGGTATTAAGGGGTTTAGCAGCTTTGAAAGTGGATAAGTCCCCAGGCCCGGATGAAATGCATCCCAGGCTGTGGAGCGAAGTAAGAGAGGAAATAGCAGAGGCCTTGACCATCATTTTCCAGTCCTCTTTGGATTTGGGCATGGTGCCGGAGGACTGGAGGACTGCTAATGTGGTACACTTGTTTAGGAAGGGAGAAAGGGATAGGCCGAGTAATTACAGGCCTGTCAGTCTAACCTCAGTGGCGGGAAAATTCTTGGAAAAAATCCTGAAAGGCAAGATAAATCTACATTTAGAAAGGCAAGGATTAATTAGGGGCAGTCAGCACAGATTTGTTAAGGGAAGATCGTGTTTGACTAACCTGATTGCATTTTTCGAAGAGGTAACCAGGAGGATCAATGAGGGTAGTGTATACGAAGTAGTGTAGATGGACTTTAGCAAAACTTTTGATAAGGTCCCACATGGTAGACTGGTCACGAAGATTAAAGCCCATGGCATCTAGGGCAAAGTGGCAAGTTGGATCCAAAATTGGCTTAGAGGTAGCAAGCAAAGGGTAATGGTTGATGGATGTTTTAGTGACTGGAAGGATGTTTCCAGTGGGGTTCTGCAGGGCTCAGTACTGGGTCCCTTGCTTTTTGTGGTATACATCAATGATCTAGATTTGAATATAGGGGATATGATTAAGAAGTTTGCAGATTATACTAAAATTGGCTGTGTGGTTGATAATGAAGAGGAAAGTCATGGGCTGCAGGAGGATATCAATCTACTGGTCAGGTGGGCAGAGCAGTGGCAAATGGAATTTAATTCGGAGAAGTATGAGGTAATGCACTTGGGAAGGGCTAATAAGGAAAGGGTACACACATTAAATGGTAGGCCACTTAGAAGTATAGATGAACAAATGTACCTTGGAGTATTTGTCCACAGATCCCTGAAAGTAGCAGGCCAGGTGGATAAGGTGGTTAAGAAGACATACGGAACGCTTGCCTTTATTGGCCGAGGCATAGAATACAAGAGCAGGGAGGTTATGCTTAAATTGTATAATACACGGGTTAGGCCACAGCTGGAGTACTGTGTGCAGTTCTGGTCGCCGTATTATAGGAAGGACGTGATTGCACTAGCGAGGGTGCAGAAGTGATTTATTAGAATGCTGCCTGGAATGGAGAATCTTAGCTAAGAGGACAGATTGGATAGGTCGGGTTTGTTCTCATTGGAGCAGAGGAGGCTGAGAGGAGACCTCATTAAGGTGTATAAAATTTTGAGGGGCCTGGATATAGTGGATAGCAAGGGCCTATTTCCCTTGGTGGAGGGGTCAATTACGAGGGGGTATAGTTTTAAGGTAGTTGGTGGAAGGTTCAGAGGGGATTTGTGGGGAGGCTTCTTCATACAGAGGGTTGTTGGGGTCTAGAACTTACTGCCTGGAAGGGTGATGGATGCAGAAACCCTCACCACATTTAAAGGTGCTTGGATGGGCACTTAAAGTGCCGTAACCTGCAGGGATACAGACCTAGAGCTGGTAAGTGGGATTACTGGATAACCTCTTGTTGGCTGGCGCAGATATGATGGTAAGTACTGCAGGGAATCGAATACAGGCAGGGTGATCTCCTGGACTAGTTTCGATCACCTGGATGGGTCAGAGAGGAATTTTCTCAGATTTTTTTCTCCAATTGGCCTCTTCCAGGAGATCACATGGCTCTGGTTGGGGTGGAGTGTAGAATGTTTTAGTGTAGGGGTGTCGCAGTTGTGTGAGGCAGGCTGGTTGGGCCGGATGCTCTTTACCTTTCCACCATTGTTTATTGTTTATAGTTTATTGTTCATACATATGTAACCTTCAGGGCTGCTTTGTCAGCCAGTGGGGACACGATGGGCAGAAATGGCCTCCTTCCGCGCTGTAGATTTCTATGTATGTTTCTAAAAATAAATCACCAAAGGTGAATGGTGTTTCTCCCCAGAAACAGACAACTGAAGGAGACAAGGGAGGAGATTTGTGAAGCGTTGATGATCATTAATGAGGGAGTCCGTGGACGCTTTGGAGGTACTGGAATATTCCAAAAAGGGTGATAAATCAAACAGAAGCAACCAAAGACCAATTGGTCTCACTTCCATTCTGTGTAAAATAATGGATTCAATTATTGTAAGTCTAGTCCACTTGGGCCAAAACTGCCATTCACAGGTCCAGGGTACGTTGGATCCACGGATAGGGTCGCTACAACTAATTGCCTGTCTCCCGTGGACTTGTGGCCATCTGGGCAGCCCTGGAGAGGGAGCACCTGGGGTCCATTGGCACATTGAGGTCTTACAGTAATTGTACAATCAATGAATTAAAAAGACAGGTTGCATTTTGCAATTTCATTTTTAGGTTGTACATATCTTAGTTTAGACAGACCATCTGTGCCAGCTGGGTATTAGTGGTACCCTCCTCGAGGGTGGCACCTGTACTGATTCCTTTGTCCAGGTGATAATGGGTTACCCCAGTGCCACTCCGATGGTCAGTTCAAAATAATCCTGATCCCCTAGCAACCCACCTCGAAAACCGCACAGGTCAGATAGCAGATCAACCAGCTAATTTCTCAGTTGTGGCATTAAGTATGTGATACAGGGAAGATCGGAAAAGGAAGATTAAATTCATTTTATAATGGGTCAAAAAAAGTTAAATCATAAATGTGATGAAATTACATAAATCCAAAACTTTTGCTGGAATTTTATCTGATTTACGAGTTGGAACAGTTAATAAATCTCCAGTCATACTGGCACCAGAATCAAAATCAACCTCGTAATCATCCGTTACTGCTTTATATTCTATATTTGGTCTCCAAAGCATAAACAGACTTTTGTACTCATAGGAACGAGAGTATATTCAGCCCCTCAAATGTGTTCCACCATTCAATTAGATCATGGCTGATCTGTACCTCAGCTCCATTTACCTGCCTTTGCTCCATATCCATTGATACACTTACTTACCAAAAATCTATCCAGCTCGGTCTTGAGTGCTCCAATTGCCTTCCACGAGAAGTGGGTACCGGAGGGACTGGAGTGCATCATCACCCCCGGCAACCAATTTTAATTTGATTTAAGTTTACTGTCTAAAGTTCAATTTGTTTAAGCCTGTTGGTTTTAGTGCCCGCCC
Organism: Pristiophorus japonicus; assembly: GCF_044704955.1. Taxonomy (NCBI): domain Eukaryota; kingdom Metazoa; phylum Chordata; class Chondrichthyes; family Pristiophoridae; genus Pristiophorus; species Pristiophorus japonicus. Next base: position 55,751,532 of record NC_091990.1, read on the forward strand.
CCCTTTAATCAGGGGGCATTTGATTTAATGATTTAATTGTTTTACAGGCACAACAAAATAGTTGAATGCTCCAATTGTCTTAGCATTGTTTTGGAGGAGAGAGTTCCAGATTTGCATTACCCTTTGTGGGGAAAAAGTGCTTCCTGATTTCACTCCTGAAACGCCTAGCTCTAATTTTAAGATTATATCCCCTTGTTCTTGATTTCCCCCACCAAAGGAAATAGTTTCTCCGTATCTACTCCATCAAATCTTTTTGGGTTTTTTGTTCGTTCCTGGGATGTGGCCGCTGCTGGCAAGGCTGGCATTTATTGCCCATCCCTAATTGCCCTTGAGAAGCTGGTGGGGAGTTGCCTTCTTGAAACGCTGCATTTATCATTACCATAATCAGATCACCCCCTCAATCTTCTATATCAATTTTTATTTTCTTTTAGGCTGAAGATTAAACTGGATCAATACATTTTTGTACTGTTTAGAACATTTAGATTCACCAAACAGACTGTGACCTCTGCCTCCAGTTGTTGATTGGATACTTATTGAGGGCAATGAGTTCGAGCTTGCAAGTAATAACTTTTAAGTAGGTTAAAATCCAATGAGTCTGTGATGGGTGAAATTTACTTTGACTGATCTGGGACAAAATTAAATCAATCAAATGGAGGTTAAAGTATTTTTTTTTGTAGTATTCGATAGATTTTATGTGGATTGGAGTTTATAAATAAGAATAGCAACACTGCTGTTAATCTAGAAGTTGTCATTTTGTTTGAATAACATTGACATCCAGGCTTTGCTTTCCCACAAATCTATTTGTTTAAAGGCTCAATTCCTTCACTTAAAAAATATTCTTTCAGCTGCAAGTACTAACATTAAGTACATTTAAGTGGGTTCTTTGAGGGGAGCTTTTGCCAGTGGAAAGTGGAACAAGTTTGCTGATACCTCTTCCCAAGCACAGTGTCTCCCTGGTGTTTCTGGGCTGAGATTTCAGCCCAACCTGAATCACACAGGTGAATGGGACTATAATCATTGACAAGACAGAAAGGGGGCTATTCACACAGCACTCCAACAGGAGTCTCTTGTCACACCTCAACCTCAACCACAGCCTCTCACCACAAAATGGAAGGTTTTTTATGTCATCCATTTACACTTCAAATGGTAAGCATTCCTGAATTTCTAATGTTCAGTTCTGTGAAATTATTTCAAGTACATAATGCAAACCCCCACCCCCAAAAAAGCAGGATTTCACTAATATGCCAAGAGAAAGGTCCCTTTTTGTCCATTCTTGGGGAAATTCTCACATCAATAGTTTGATGAGAAAACTACCAGGTTTAACATTTTTACCAGGTGACTGCTTCAGAGATTCTGAGCATACTGACCTGTGCACAGCCTTGAGAGGTGTGGATGGGGAGTATCCAGAGAGGGTTGGTACAAAACATTTAGGAACTGGATATGGCCAACTGCTGCTCACATCTGCTGACTGTTCAATGAAATTATTTGTGAATTAACAACCTTGCTGCATTTTAAAATGGAGCTTGATGATAGATTTAGCCTCTTGAATGTTAATCGGTTCTAAAGTGACAATGGTGAGGAAGGTTACATAACCGCAGAACATAAGGAGTAGGCCATTTGGCCTCTCGAGCCTGCTCCGCTATTCAGTAAGATCATGGTTGATCTGATCTTGGCCTCAACTCCACTTCCTGGCCGCTCCCCACAATCCTTGAATCCCTTATTGTTCAAAATTCCATCTATCTCCACCTTAAATATACTCGATGACCCAGCCTCTACAGCTCTCGGGGGCAGAGAATTCCAAAGACCCTCAGAAGATATTATTCTTCTTTTACATTTTAAATGGCCGACCCCTTATTCTGCAGGTTGCTGATTACTTTTTATTTCAGTTAATATATTCATTTTGGAGGGGGGGGGAAAGTTAAATTCTGTTGCTCTGCACTGTGTTTATCTTAGGAGCTGTACGAAGGTGGTCATATTGTTAGATGTCACTCTTGTGGTCCAAAATTAGAAGCTGTGTGTCCTTCCAAGGTTTGTAGATGCTGTAGTGCATCACCATGCTTCAAAGTTAACCTGTCTGTTTGGTGGCTGTCTTGCAGTTGGAGAATTCTGTTTCAGCATTAACCATGGCTGATGCAACGATGGACCATCAGCCTTGTTCTCAGGCCACACCAATCACTCAGAAAGTGGGTGTTGATTCTATACCACAGCCAGCTATTGGTGCTGCTCAAGAGGTATGTGTTGTGAACAGTCTTACAGGAGGTCTTTGGTATAGTTTAGTTGGAGAGATGAGGAATAAATCGAGTGTTACTGTTAATCAATCCAATTACTACCTTCTGTCAAAACTGGTGTAATCTCATCAACGCATTTCATCTCTCAAAAAAAAAAGTGTCACTATTTTAAGAGTGAAGGCATTGGTAATGTTTTTATTAATGATTTAATTCTGGTCCAAAAGGTAACTGACAGCTTGAGGATTTTTAGATAGTATATGCTGCATATTTGTGTGCAGAGTGTCAGAAGGCACTTCAACCAAGGGGTGTATCAAAGCTGAGCCTGAATCCTGTTCTAATCCAACATCCTTACCTGTATTTTCTAACACAGGTCATGGAAAGTGATCTGGATCTGATGAAACCCTATCACTCGGAGACTTGGGAGGCAAGTATAGCATCCCAATATTAGAACATAACATAAGAACATTAGGAATAGGAACAGGAAAAGGCCATGCGGCCCCTCGAGCCTGCTCCACCGTTCAATAAGATCATGGCTGATCCAATCATGGACTCAGTTCCACTTCCCTGCCCACTCCCCATAACCCCTTATCCCCTTATCGTTTAAGAAACTGTCTACTTCTGTCTTAAATTTATTCAATGTCCCAGCTTTCACAGCTCTCTGAGGCAGCGAATTCCACAGATTCACAACCCTCAGAAGAAATTTCTCCTCAACTCGGTTTTAAATGGGTGCCCCCTTATTCAAAGATCATGCTCTCTAGTTCTAATCTCCCCCATCAGTGGAAACATCCTCTCTGCGTCCATCTTGTCAAGCCCCCTCAAAATCTTATGTTTCGATAAGATCACCTCTCATTCATCTGAATTCCAATGAGTAGAGTCCCAACCTACTCCATCTTTCCTCATAAGTCAACCTCCTCATCCCCAGAATCAACCTAGTGAACCTTTTCTGAACTGCCTCCAAAGCAAGTATATCCTTTTGTAAATATGGAAACCAAAACTGCATGCAGTATTCCAGATGTGGCCTCACCAATACCTTTTTAGATAGCTGTAGCAAGACTTCCCTGCTTTTATACTCCATCCCCTTTGCAATAAAGGCCAAGATTCCATTGACCTTCCTGATCACTTGCTGTACCTGCATACTATCCTTTTGCGTTTCATGCACAAGTACCCCCAGGTCCTGCTGTACTGTGGCACTTTGCAATCTTTCTCCATTTAAATAATAACTTGCTCTTTGATTTTTTTTTTCTGCCAAAGTGCATGGCCTCACACTTTCCAACATTATACTCCATCTGCCAAATTTTTGCCCACTCACCTTAGCCTGTCGATGTCCTTTTGCAGATTTTTTTGCATTTCCTCCCATCTTTGTATCGTCAGCAAACTTGGCTATGTTACACTCAGTCCCTTCTTCCAAGTTGTTAATATAGATTGTAAATAGTTGGGGTCCCAGCACTGATCCCTGTGGCACCCCACTAGTTACTGATTGCCAACCAGAGAATGAACTATTTATCCCGACTCTGTTTTCTATTAGTTAGCCAATCTTCTCTCCACGCTAATATATTATCCCCAATCCTGTGAACTTTTATCTTGTGCAGTAACCTTTTTATGTGGCACCTTGTCAAATGCCTTCTGGAAGTCCAAATACACCACATCCACTGGTTCCCCTTTATTCACCCTGTTTGTTACATCCTCGAAGAACTCCAGCAAATTTGTCAAACATGACTTCCCCTTTCAGAAATCCATGCTGACTCTGCCTGACTGAATTTTGCCTCAAAGCCCAGAGGCATGTGAGAATGCATGGAGCCTCCCAATGCAATAGCATCGGGTGGGTCCAGGGGGAAGAGGTGATTGTACTCTCTGAGCTGAAATCGTCCCAGACTGAATTGGATTCTCTTGTGATCTGCACAGCTCAGAATCACACCTCCTAACTCCTTCACCAAGTAACAAAGCCGGGCATGCCGATTGTGTGTGAATGATGGTTTGTAGTTTATTGGGAGTCTCGTGTCGGGCATGTGGACGATTGCTCCGTTGGGCGGGCCACATCGTCCGCGTGCCCGACACGAGACTCCCAAAGCAAACGCTCTACTCGGAACTCCTACACGGCAAGTGAGCCCTAGGTGAGCAGAGGAAACATTTCAAGGACCTGCTCAAAGCCTTGATAAAGTGCAACATCCCTACCAGCACCTAAGAGTCCCTGGCCAAAGACCGCCCAAAGCGGAGGAAGAGCATCCGGGAGGGCATTGAGCACCTCGAGTCTCGTCGCTGAGAGCGCGTAGAAATCCAGCGCAGGCTGCGGAAAGAGCGTGCAGCAAACCAGTCCCACCCACCCTTTCCCTCAACCACTGTCTGTCCCACCTGTGACTGAGACTGTAATTCCCGTATTGGACTGTACAGTCACCCGAGAACTCACTTTGAGTGGAAGCAAGTCTTCCTTGATTTCGAGGGATTGCCTATGATGATGATGTAGTTTATTGAATGCTGCAGTAACACAACTGAAATAATGACTAATACAAACCATGAGGTTTTACTTTGCTGTAGCCTCTTTGATATTCCTGAGGCTAGCTGTGGGTTGGAGCAGCACTTTGTGTGTGATGTATTGGATCTTCTAACTGGAACACCTTGGTGTTTTGAGTTGCTGCCTTGTTCCTGTCCATACAGTGCTGAGGACAGGAAGACGGCAGGAGCTGTGTTAGTCAGACTATACAAAATAATGGATACCGAGCTGTGATTATAGAGCTATAATATTCTCTCTCGGCTCAGATAGAGTTTATTAGGTCACCACCTTCACTCTGCAGTTGGTCCTGGGTTCAGTATCTGCTGCTTGAAATGTATAATATACAGCAAATTAGTCAAGTGGAGAAAGAGGATGTTGACACCCATATCATTCACAGATTCACAAATCATTAAAAGAAGTGACGCAGATATTAATAAAGCTATACAAAGTGCACAACAAACCCCAGGGACTCATCTCAAAAAGGAATGGAATTTAAAAAAAGAGAAGAGATTTTAAACTTGTATAGAATCTTGGTTAGACCACACTAGGAGTACTGTGCCCAGTTCTAGTATCTAATATTACAAAAAGGATATAGAAGCACCGGAGACTGCAAGAAAGATTTACTAGAATAGGACATTGACACCAGAACTACCTATCAGGAAAGGCTGAACAAGCTGGGGCTCTTTACTCTAGAAAACAGAAGACTGAGAGGTGACCTAATGGAGGTCTTTAAAATTATGAAGGGGTTCTATAGGGTAGATTAGAGAAGACATTTCCACTTGTGGGGGAGTGCAAAACTAGGTGCTATTAACATAAGATAGTTACTAATCCAATAGGGAATTCAGGAGAAACTTCTTTACTCAGAATGGTGAGGATGTGGAACTTGCTACCACTTAGGGTGATAGCATAGATGTATTTAAGGGAAAGCTAGATAGGTGCATGAAGGAGAAAGGAATAGGATATGTTGATGGGGTGAGATGAAGTAAGGTCGGTGGAGCGTAGACCCAATGGGTCGAATGGTCTGTTTCTGCACTGCAAATTCTATGTCATTCCATGTACTCATTGAACCCAGGATGTATAATATCAAGAAAACTTGGAAGAAATTGGGGATGTTTGCGCCTCCTGTTACTGGGGCGCTAACTGGTTGCAAATGACTTTTCGCCCGGGCGTGGCACCGCTAACGACTCCCGTTATATTCCGCGGGGGATTAGTGGCGGTGGTAACCGGTAGCACCCCGCTCCACACCACCAGCAATGACGATGTCATCGTGCACAGTGACCCCATTTTCAGCCTGGAGCAAAAATTCAGCATCACCCCCCTGAAGCTGTGCTGGGCAATGCCAGTGACCAGGTGGAGTGTACATGACGGCCGGGCGTGAAATAAAGGGGAGGTGGTGTGTGCGTGCTGCGATCTGGCAGTCCAGCACGTCGCTTGAGTGCCGGGTTGATGGTGGTCCAGGTAGGGCCCCAGAGTCTGCAATTTGGCCCTCCCCATTAATGAAGGGCAGGACCCCTCGTACGCGGCCCAGTGCATAGTGCAGCGTCCCGCTCCCTCTGCTTCCGCCCCCATAGTGCCCCAGAGAGGAAGTGCAACAAGTTTTTTTTTTTTTGCATCCACTTCCTCTCGAGGGCGTTATCCCCAATTTCGCACGCGGGGCATGACTTCTGCGCCTAGCGCTGAAACTCCCGCCTCGTGGATGTTGGGGGTGCCCCCCCGCCCCCCAAAAAGGGGCGCTACACAATTTCCCGGCCACTATCTTTGCAACTATCACTCCTCTCATTATCTTTCCACAAAAAAAACTTTCATACAAAGTATTTTCATCGGTTAGTTATATTTAAACATGCCTATGTTTGTCAGACATTTTGCTGTCCATAAGGAACATAGGAACAGGAGTAGGCCATTCAGCCCCTCGAGCCTGTTCTGTCATTCAATTAGATCATGGCTGATGTGTATCTCGACTCAATTTACCTGCCTTGCATATCCCTTAATACCCTTGCCTAACAAATATCTATCGATCTCCGTTTTGACATTTTCAATTACTCGCAGCCTCAATAGCTCTTTGGGGGAGAGTGTTCCAGAGTTCCATACCCTTTGTGTGAAGAACTGCTTGCTGACATCACTATTGTTAAACATCCTTCTGGTTAGAACTAATTCATTATTTTTTTTTAAATAGCTTAGCTGATAGAAAAGGCATTGCTAAACCTACTGCTAGGCTTGGCCAATGGTGGCTCTCAAATAGTCAATCTATTTTCTGTTGTAGGAATGGCCTGATCATCCTCTATATCCACCACTCCTGGAATATATTGAAGGTCGACAGCAGGTTTTGTTGAGCAACATTGGCTGTTGCAATGGTATGCTAGAGTTACTGGAACAATTCCTGAGTGTCCATGGGGTAAGTGACCAATTGGGTAAGTGCTGCCTTGCATATCTGCATGTGTATCATTCCCATTGTCTCTTGATCTGGTTGTTTGTGGTGTAGTCTTCTGGGCCATTCTGCTTGTTTTTCTCTTGCCTTCAACAAATTTTATTTATATAGCGCCTTTAACTTGGTGAAAAGTCCCAAGGCGCTTCACAGCAGTGATGTAAGACAGAACAGATACATTTGGCACCGAGCCACAAGAAATGATGGCCACAAGACGACCAAAAGCTTGGTTAAAGAGGTAGATTTTAAGGAGTGTTGAAGGAGGATAGAGAGGCGGAGAGGTTTAGGGAGGGAGTTCCAGAGCTGGGGGCCCCAGCAGCTGAAGGCACAGCCACTAATGGTTTTGCAGCTATAATCAAGAATGCTCAAGAGGGCAGAATTAGAGGAGCGCAGACGTCTCATGGGGTTGTGAGGCTGAAGGAGATTATAGAGATAGGGAGGGGTGAGGCCACGTGAAGGAAAGGACATAGGGCCTTTCAGGACCTCAGGATGTCCCAAAGCCAATTAAGTGTTTTTGAAGTTGCAATATAGGAAAGTGTGATTGAGATTTGGATCTCCGAGTAGAGGGATCACATCTGCATTTCTCATCACTCCATTTCCCAGAAAATTGGTGCACAATATACCGTACCACTAGAAAAATAGATCTTTTTGTGAAACCATTCTCGCCAAAGGTTCTCAAATATTTGATCACTTAAACTAAATGTGAAGATATCTCTTCCTTCTTAGAAATTTGCCATTCCCTTTTGTGGAAGTCCAGGAAGTCAGACTATCTTGATCCACCATTCTGGTCACCTTCCTCTAGAGAAATCAAGTTGACGAGGAAGGATGTAGATTTCCTATGGCCATGTTGTGTAACTAATCTCCAAGTGCTTGTGTACAGCATCCCATATAGTGCTTTCTAACCATTTCCCCACGATCGTAGTAAATTCACGGGTATATTTTCAAAGTCTGATTTCTTCCTTTTATCGGTCGAGTGTTAAAACGAGGCCCTGTCTGCCCTCTCGGATAGTGTAAAAGATCCTATGAAAGATAGAAAGAAAAACGTGTATTTCTATAGTGCCTTTCACGACCTCAAGACATCTCAAAGCACTTTACAGCCAATGAAGTAGTCCTGAATTATTTTGAAGAGCAGCAGGGGTGTCTCCCTGGTGTCCTGACCAATACTTATCCCTCAACCAACATCATTAAATGACCAGATAGTCTGTTTTTTTTCATTACCTTGCTGTTTGTGGGACTTGTGCTGTGTGCAAATTGGCTTCTGTGTACAACAGTGATTACACTTCAAACATATTTCATTGGCTGTGACATGTTTGGGACATACTGAGGTCATGAAATGCAAGTCTTTTTCTTTCAAATAATAGGACCACTTGAGCTGCAGTCTGACTGCAACCAAGAGATTGCTATGTATCGGTATATAATAAACTCTGAACTTCACTTTTAAAATATCATGTGTAATGGCCCTACAAGTATGAGTTGCTACATCATACCCACAATGTCCTATAATTACCCTCCATCTGTCTAACTTGGGGCTGTCAATTCCATTGTTATGGCATAGTATTTGAAAGAAGGATACATACACACACCAATATTCCTGGCCAGAGTGGAGATGATTGGGTAATTCCCCTGTCGATCATGCCTGGAGACCACACTGCTGTAAGTGACTGGGATTGATTTTACACACACCATTTGTATCCTCTAACTATCCTCCACTCACTGCATTTTGCTGCAGAAATCACATTGCTTTTATCGGGAGGCATTGCTGTAGTTTTGGTCATGAATTCTGTTTGCTGTGGTTTGTACAGACTCTGTTTGTTGTTTAACTAGACTCTGTTTTTGTAAGTCCTGCCCTGCTTGCAACTCATTGGCTGACACACTGGTGTCAATAGACATTTTGTTGAAATAATATATATGCATCATGAATTAGCTCTGCGCTCATTAACCTCCATCTCAATTCCGTTTCTCCCTTTGGTCAGTTAACTTCTGTTATGTTTTCTGATGGCTGTATGAATACAGTTTTACAAAAGAGCTAAGTTTGAGGACTGCAACATCTTTAGGTTCAGGTGTGAAACTATGGGCTGGATTTTCATCTTTGATGATTTGGGGCGGTAATGGCGGCGGGGTGGTAAAATTTGCGCCTCAGTAAGTAACATTGGGCAGCTGGGTCCCAAGTCAGAGCGTAGCGCCAAGGGAGGCGTTGTACACCTCCTTGAGCGTTAGCTAAAAGGCCAGGAGCATGCTGTGAGATGCCTGGGGAGGAAAAAAAAGTTTAAAATAAAAAGCCACAAAAACATTCCCAATACATAGCCCACGTCACCACAAAACAAATTGCAAAAAAACATTTAAAAAATCACACTTGACTTGGGAATCCATTACTTACCCCTCCGCTGTCGGTATCGTTGGATCGACTGATTTCCCAGGCGTTCACGGGGGGGGGGGTCAGGCAAGGGTCAAAACCTATGCCGGTATTGCAACCAGGGGCGTCACACACCGGCGCAGCTCTTCCGGGCGGTGCTGCTCCACGCCGCCGCAAAATGGGACCCGAGGATCGCCGCGGGGCGCTGGAGGCTGACCGCCTAGCCAGAACACCTCACTGCTGCCCCAGGGTGAAAAATGAATCCCTGGATTCTGGGAAGGGCCCAGCAGATTGGGAAAACTGCAAATGTAATGCCCGTATTTTTTTTTAAAAAGAGGTAGATGAAAAGCAGGAAACTATAGATCAGTTAGCCTAACATCTGTGGTTCGGAAAATGTTGGAGTCCATTATTAAGAAGCAGGAGCAGGACATTTGGAAAAGCAAAATTCGGTCAGGCAGAGTCAGCATAGATTTATGAAGGGGAATTCATGTTTGACATTTTCTGGAGTTCTTTTGAAGATGTAACGAACAGGGTGTATAAAGGGGAAGCAGTGGATGTGGTGTATTTGGACTTCCAGAAGGCATTTGACAAGGTGTTACATAAAAAGTTACTGCACAAGATAAAAAGTTCACGGGGTTGGGGGTAATATATTAGCATGGTAGAAACATAGAAAATAGGTGCAGGAGTAGGCCATTCGGCCTTACAAGCCTGCACCACCATTCAATATGATCATGGCTGATCATGCAACTTCAGTACCCCATTCCTGCTTTCTCTCCATACCCCTTGATCCCTTTAGCTATAAGGGCTACATCTAACTCCCTTTTGAATATATATAATGAACTGGCCACTCACTTTCTGTGGTAGAGAATTCCACAGGTTCACAATTCTGAGTGAAGAAGTTTCTCCTCATCTCGGTCCTAAATGGCTTACCCCTTATCCTTAGACTGTGACCCCTGGTTCTGAACTTCCCCCAACATCAGGAACATTCTTCCTGAATCTAACCTGTTCAATCCCATCAGAATTTTATGTTTCTATGAGATCCCCTCTCATTCTTCTAAATTCGTGAATATAGGCCTAGTCGATCCAGTCTCTGTCAGTCCTGCCATCCCAGGAATCTGTCTGGTGAACCTTCGCTGCACTCCCTCAATAGGAAGAATATCCTTCCTCCGATTAGGAGACCAAAACTGCACACAATATTCAAGGTGTGGCCTCACCAAGGCCCTGTACAACTGCAATAAGATCTTCCTGCTCCTATACTCAAATCCCAAATCATTGAAGGCCAGCATGCTATTAGCTTTCTTTACTGCCTGCTATATATGTGCATGCCTACCTTCAATGGTTGTACCATAACACCCAGGTCTCGTTGCACCTCCCCTTTTAATAATCTGTCTTCCTGTTTTTGCCAGCAATGTGGATAACCTCACACGTATCCACATTATACTGCATTTGTCCATTCACCTAACCTGTTTAAGTCCCCCTGCAGCCTCCTAGCATCCTCCTCACAGCTCTCACTGCCACCCAGCTTAGTATCATCTGCAAACTTGGAGATATTACACTCAATTCCTTCGTCAATTAATGTATATTGTAAATAGCTGAGGTCCCAGCACTGAACCCTGTGGCACTGCTTGCCATTCTGAAAAGGACCTGTTTATTCCCACTCTTCGCTTCCTGTCTGCCAACCAGTTCTCTATCCACGTCAACACATTACCCCCTATACCATGTGCCTTCACTTTGCACACTAAAGAGGATTGGCTAACTAACAGAAAGCAGATTCAGGATAAATGGTTAATTCTCTGGTTGGCAACCAGTAACTAGTAGGGTGCCACAGGGATCAGTGCTGGGACCCCAACTATTTACAATCTATATAAACGACTTGGAAGAAGGGACCGAGTGTAACGTAGCCAAGTTTGCTGACTATACAAAGATGGGAGGAAAAGCAATGTGTGAGGAGGACATAAGAAAATCTGCAAAAGGACATAGACAGGCTAAGTGAGTGGGGAAAAATTTGGCAGATGGAGTATAATGTCAGAAAGTGAGAGGTCATGCACTTTGACAGAAAAGAATCAAAGAGCAAGTATTTATTTAAATGGAGAAGATTGCAAAGTGCTGCAGTACAGCGGGACCTGGGGGTACTTGTGCATGAAACACAAAAGGGTAATATGTAGGTTCAGGAAGGCCTATGGTATTTTGGCCTTTATTGCAAAGGGGATGGAGTATAAAAGCAGGGAAGTCTTGCTACAGCTATATAAGGTATTGGCGAGGCCATACCTGGAGTACTGCGTGCAGTTTTGGTTTCCATATTTACGAAAGGATATACTTGCTTTGGAGGCAGTTCAGAGAAGGTTCACTAGGTTGATTCCAGGGATGAGGGGGTTGACTTATGAGGAATGGTTGAGTAGGTTGGTATCTACTCATTGGAGTTCAGAAGAATGAGTGATCTTATCGAACCGTATAAGATTGAGGGGGCTTGACAGGGTGGATGTAGAAAGGATGTTTCCACTGATGGGGAAGACTAGAACTGGAGGGCATGATCTTAGAATAAGGGGCAGCCTATTTAAAACGGAGATGACGAGGAATTTCTTCTCGGGGTTGCAAATCTGTGGAGCTGGGACATTGAATAAATTTAAGAACGAAATAGAGCGATAAGGGGTTATGGGGAGCGGGTGGGGGAGTGGAGCTGAGTTCATGATCCGATCAGCCATTATCGTATTAAATGGCGGAGCAGGCTTGAGGGGCCGTATGGCCTACTCCTGTTCCTATTTCTTATGTAAATCCAACCCAAATAATATAAGTGAAACTCTTGCGTTGCAACAAGCTTGTCTGTTGTCCCGTATTTACAGGTACCTTTTAGGAATTCTGATTTTTTTAAAACATTTTTATTTCTGCAGCCTTCCTCAACAGAAGCTGAGGAGCAATGTGAAAACCATGACCAAAATGCCAGCCAAGAGAGTAAGGAGTCTGCTGAGGTTCCCAGGGCTGACTGATCGGCTTCAAACTAAAAAATAACGTTCACAACAGACGGAGGTCTGCGTAAATGGCGGTTTTATCCCTTGTTGAAAATTTTATTTAAAGGAATGCAAATAAAATTAAAAACACACACCATTTTCCCATTAGCAGTTTGGTTTATAAACACAACTAGCAGGATAATGTTCAGTCTTTTCTGCCCCACTGCCTTTTGGAATTCGAGACGTTTGAAAATAGCCAAGATTGCTCAGCCGGAAGATCCAGTTTGATATGTTTCTCTTTGTTTTTAAAGATCTTTCATGTCCGCTAAGCAGGGTGCATGCTCAACTTCGCCGTTAAACCTGCAACGTCCTCCCGTCCAAACATTAACATCGAATCGTGGTCAGTAGCCTTCCATTTTAGGTAGGAATTTATGAACAGTTACTATCCTTTCCTAAACCTTTGGGGACTGCGTGCACATTTGAGAAGCAGGGTTGTGAATTATTCTCGTGACCGGCAAAACGAACCCGTTCCAGTCTATGAAACTGACTGCTGACTACGCAGTCTGTACAGCGTCCAAGAGATCATTGGAACTGCGCATGTGCAACGCTTTTAATGTCGTTGGCAGCAGTCGCGTCCTTTTTTTTTTAAGGATTATAAATCAATTTTGCTGAAATATGTTGGAGTGAACTAGGTGGCGATCTACATTTCAAAACACCAGAACTTATTTAAGCATCCAACTTCAAGAATTTTTGGCTTCCAAACTACAATTTCTGCATTACACCAGTAGAAACACTTTGGAATGTAAGTCGATTTTTAAGCTACTTGCTGATTTGGAATGACATTCCGTAAAATAATATACCTTTTTTACTTAGTCATGATCAGTAGCTCTCATACAAGGTCCATTTATCTTTTTTCCCACTTGACACTGTTGAAGTATAATCAATGAGTATTTGCATTTCAAAAGTAAAGAAATGCCATTCAATAAATTGATCTATATGAACAGCAAAGCTTGAGTTAATGTGGGAGGAATGTGCTGTCTATATAATGAAAGGCCTTGACTCACTGCTGGCACTCTTATCGCCTCATTTTTTTAACTTTCATTCATAGGATGTGGGTGTTGCTGGGAAGGCCAGCATTTATTGCCCATCCCTAATTGCCCTCTTACTACGTATGTAAACATTGTAGCTGTGCAAGACTTGCCACCAGAGGGTGCAACTGTTGGAGGCCCAAGGGTCACCTGCACTCGTGCAAGGGAGTATAAAAAGTTGTCTGCCATGCTGCTTAGGCACTCTGGAGTTGTATTAAAGAGACTAAGGTCACATCAGCTTTAGCTCACAGTACTCAGTCTTGTGGAGTTCTTCCATAATTAACACCCTCGAGAAGGTGGTGGTGAGCTGCCTCCTTGAACTGCCGCAGCCCGTGTGGTGACGGAACTCCCACAGTGCTGTTAGGGAGGGAGTTCCATGATTTTGACAGCGACAATGAAGTCCAAGTCAAAATGGTGTGTGATTTGGAGGGAAACTTGAAGATGGTGGTGGTGGTGGTGTTCCCATGCACCTTCTAGGTGGCCGAGGTCGTGGGTTTGGGAGATGCTGCCCAAGAAGCCTTGGCCAATTGCTGCAGTGCATCGTGGAGGGAGTAAGGTTTAAGAGAGCCCACTTTTACTTTTTCACTTGGTTAGAGCGGACACCAATTGGTTACAGTAATTTATTTTGAGAAGTAAAAACAAAGATCAATACATGTAAATATCTACATCGTAATTAACAAAACCGAGCAAGAAATTATATTACCCGGTCCTATTTGGGTAGGACCCGTAACTTACATCTGTTGCTTGACCCAATCTACGATTGTCGTCTTAGCCTGGTGATTACCTAATAAAATTCCCTATAGTCTACCTTTTAAGGAATGGAACTGTGGCAAAATACATCCAATCAGGTATTTCCCCAGTAACTCCCTTAGTCTATCCAATCATCATGGGGACACGTACTTGTCCAGATACAGTTAGCACCTTTTGACCTTACTCTAACACTCTGTTTTAATTTTAATCCCAAAACAATGAGTTGGATTTTGAGGAGGGCAGGTGGGGTGGTGCGGGGAACCCAGGACTTTAATGCCTGTGAGGCCTCGCTTTCCTGCCTGCAGTCAGCCAGATTGAGAGGCTGGCTGGCTGTGGGCAGATAGTCCGGCTGCACTAGGCCACACAGAGGGGCGGAGGGAGGGCTCTGGCCCTGCCATTAAAAAGATTGGGGGTGGGGGGGAAGAGAAGATCGTGGCCGGCCTCAGCATAATCGGTGGGGTGGTGTGAGGGGGCTCCAATCGCAGGGTGTGGGTTAGGCAGGGACCTTGGATCCATGGGTTAGGTACAAATGCACTTACCACCTGGATCCAGCAGTCCCTTCCTTGCTGTAACTGCTGGGTTTTACAAATTGTGTAAAACCTGTCCACATACAATATGAAACAAAATGGAGGTTAAAAAAGAGGCTTCCAGTCTCATAACATTTAAATTGACGTCCCACATCCTGGCAACGGGTTAGCTGCCCACCTGCGTCCCGACCCTGTCCCGCCTCCGTTAAAATCGGAAATAGGTGGGTCGGAGGCAGATTCAGGTCGGGAATCCCATTTAACAATTGAAATACCCCCATGCCCCCAACCCACCTGTGTTTTTTTTTTTTAGGTAAAAGTTTCCCCCCCAGTGGGTTTCTGTTCTTGCGGCTAATTTCTAATCGATCACTTTCTTTCTGTTAGCGATTGAGCTAACCCTAGATGATCTGCTTTCTTTTGTGTACGCTTGATCACCTTCCATGTTATGCATATTAGCACAAACCGAGCACACATCATTATTATTATGTATGAAGAAAGAGTCAGACTGAGCTCAAAGTAAAGTGCGACCTTAGTCTTTTATTGCAGGTCTCCAGAGTGCCTCTCCAACCTGTGCGGCCTCCTTAAATACCTGTGCTCCCAAGGGATTATGGGATCCCTTGGGATTCCAGGGGGTGAGATCTCTGGTGGCTGTACAGAGTATATACAAGTTTACATATATAACACTCCCCCTCTTTTCCTCCCCACCCCTCCTCCCCACCCCCCCCCCCCCCCCCAAGTCAACAGTGTAACTATTTACAAGGTGAGTCGATCTGGGGCCCTTGCCCTGGTTGATCGTCTCGGGACAAATGCTGGTATTGGTGAATCGTCTGTTGGGCCCTTGCTGTGCAGCTGGCCATGCTGGGCTGCCTGGTGTGGTGAGTCCTGCTGGGCTGCTGTGGATGATGGATTCTGCTTCGTGGTCAACCGTGGTGTCGGTTGCCATTGGTGTGTGTGTGTTGGGGGTCAAAGAAGGTAGGGTCCAAGGTGGGTTGCTCAGGATAGTCCGTGAATCGGAGTTTGATTTGGTCCAAGTGTTTCTGGTGAATGAGTCCATTTGAAAGTTTGACCCGAAACACCCTGATCTCCTCTTTGGCTACAACAATGCTGGGAAGCCACTTGGGACCTTGTCCATAATTCAATACAAATACAGGATCTTTGATTTCAATCTCCCGTGACACATTTGCGCTATCATGATATTGACTTTGTTGAAGTCGTCTGCTCGCTACCTGTTTATGTAGATCGGGGTGAATTAACAAGAGCCTTGTCTTAAGTGCTCTTTTCATGAGCCGTTCAGCAGGTAGGATCCCAGTGAGCGAATGGGGTCTTGTGCAGTAGCTAAGCAGGACTTGGGATAGGCTAGTCTGTAGTGAGCCTTCAGTTACCCTCTTCAAGCCCTGCTTGATGGTTTGCACTGCTCTCTCTGCCTGACCATTGGATGCTGGTTTAAACGGGGCAAATGTAACATGTTTGATCCCATTACGGGTCATGAATTCTTTGAACTCAGCACTGGTAAAACATGGCCCGTTGTCACTCACCAAGAGATCGGGCAGGCCGTGCGTGGCAAACATAGCCCGCAGGCTTTCAGTGGTGGCAGCGGGCGTGCTTGCCGACATTATCTCCCATTCAATCCATTTGGAGAACGCATCTACAACCACAAGGAACATTTTTTACCCAAGAATAGGCCTGCATAGTCGACATGGACCCTAGACCAAGGTTTGGAGGGCCAAGACCATAAACGTAGTGGCGCCTCCCTTGGGCATTGCTTAACTGCGAGCATGTATTACATCTGTGCACGCAGGACTCTAAGCCCCCATCGATACTGGGCCACCACACGTGGGATCTGGCTATCGTTTTCATCATTACGATGCCTGGATGGGTACTGTGGAGCTCACTGATGAAGGTGTCTCTGCCCTTCTTGGGAACCACTACCCGATTACACCAGAGGGCAGTCTGCCTGTATAGACATTTCATCTTTGTGCCGCTGGAATGGCTTTATCTCTTCCTGTATTTCCACTGGGACACTGGACCAGCTCCTGTGAAGCACGCAGTTTTTAACTCGGAACAATAATGGGTCCTGGCTCGTCCAGGTTTTAATCTGTTGGGCTGTGACAGGTGATTGCTCACTCTCAAATGCTTCCATAATCATAACTAAATCTGTGGGCTGTGCCATTTCCACTCCCATGGTGGGCAGTGGCAGCCGACTGAGAGCATCGGCGCAGTTTTCTGTGCCTGGCCTGTGGCGGATGGCGTAGTTGTATGCAGACAACTTGAGCGCCTATCTCTGGATGCAGGCCGATGCATTCGTATTTATCCCCTTACTCTCGGAAAACAGGGATATAAGTGGCTTATGGTCAGTTTCCAATTCAAATTTTAGCCCAAACAGATATCGATGCATTTTCTTTACCCCATAGACGCACACTAATGCTTCTTTTTCAATCATGCTGTAGGCTCTCTCAGCCTTAGACAGACTCCTGGATGCATAAGCAACCAGTTGCAATTTCCCAAAATCATTAGCTTGTTGAGATACACACCCAGCGCCATATGACAACACATCACATGCTAGTACCAAATGCTTACATGGATCATGCAATTTGTTTGAGCATAACCATTTTCTCGCTTTTACAAAGGCATTTTCTTGGCTTTTGCCCCATACCCATTCGTCCCCTTTATGCAGTAAGGCGTGCAGTGGTTCTAACAGTGTGCTGAGACTGTTACCAAAGAAGTTACCAAAGTAGTTCAGGAGTCCTAGAAACGACCGCAGCTCCATCACGTTCTGTGGCCGTGGTGCGTTCTCGATTGTCTCAGTCTTTGAATCGGTGGGCCTGATTCCATCCGCCGCGATCCTCCTCCCCAGGACCTCCATTTCAAGCGCCAGGAATATGCACTTCGAGCATTTTAACCTGAGCTCCATGCGGTTGAGTCGACTAAGAACCTCCTCCAGGTTCTGCAGATGCTCGACTGTGTTCCGACCTGTGACCAAGATGTCGTCCTGGAAGACCACCGTGCGTGGGGCCGACTTCAGTCAGCTTTCCATGTTTCTCTGGAATATCGCCGCCGCTCATCGAATTTCAAAATGGGCATCTGTTATAAATGAAGCGACCTTGTGCGTGTTGATGCAGGTGAGGCCCTTAGATGATTCCTCCAGCTCCTGCGTCATGTAGGCTGAAGTCAAATCCAGCTTCGTGAACGTCTTTCCTCCCGCCAGCATTGCAAAGAGGTTGTCGGCCTTTGGTAGTGGGTATTGGTCCAGCAGGGAGAAACGATTGCTAGTTACTTTGTAATCGCCACAGATTCTGAAGGTGCCGTCTTCCTTGAGGACTGGGACGTTAGGATTGGCCCACTCTTTGAACTCGATCGGTGAAATGATGCCCTCTTTTTATTTGCTGCCGGTCTAGCTTGATCTCTACTCTTTCTCTCATCATGTACGTTACTGCTCTCGCCTTGTGATGAATGGGTCGCACCCCCGGAATTAGGTGGATCTGCACTTTTGGTCCTTGGAATTTCCCGATGCCTGGTTCGAACAGCGAAGGGAACTTGTTTAAGACCTGGGCACACAAAGTGTCGTCAGCGGGCGATAGCACTCGTCCCAGTTCCAGTGTATTTTTCCCCAGCCAGCTCCTGCCGAGCAATGTGGGACCATCGCCCGGTTCCACTCGAGTGGTAGTTTGTGCACCGCTCCATCGTAGGAGACCTTTACGGTAGCACTGCCGATTTACAGGAATCTGTTCCTTTAGTACAAGTTCTTAGTTTTGTGCGAATTAGAGTTAAGACTGGCCTTGAGGCCTTGCTGCACCACAACCTTTCAAAAATCTTTTTGCCCATGATGGACTGGCTTGCGCCCGTGTCCAACTCCATTGACACCGGGAGTCCATTTAGTTCAACATTCTGCATTATCAAGGGACACTTTGTGGTAAATGTGTGCACCCCATGAATCTCTGCCTCCTCGGCTTGAGGCTCTGGTTCGTCATGATCTGCCGTGGATCTGTCCTCCTCTGCAACATGGTGGTTTGCAGGATTTGCAGCTTGCCTGCACATACGTTGGAGGTGTCCCATTTATTCACAGCCCTTGCAAACGTACCATTTGAATCAGCATGAATGGCAACGATGATCACCCCCGCAGCGCCAACAAGGTGTTAATGGCCTTGCATTCATCACCCTTAATGGTGGACTCAGACATCTGCGGACGTGCAGCTGCAGGCATGTGTGACCTGCCCTGTACGTTGCGATTTGAAAACAACATCACTTTGTTCACAGTACTTGTAGCAACACTTGTGTGCTGAGAGATTTGCTTCATATTGTCACTGGTGGCAAAGAATGCCTGGGCTATCACTATGGCCTTACTCAAGGTTGGGGTCCCTACAGTCAAAAGTTTGCAAAGTATTGTTTCGTGGCCAATGCCAAGTATGAAAAAGTCTCTGAACATGTGCTCCAGATGTCCTTCAAATTTGCAATGTCCTGCAAGATGTCTTAGCTCGGCGACATAACTCGCCACTTCCTGGCCTTCAGACCTTTTGTAGGTGTAGAACCGGTACCTCGCCATCAGAACGCTTTCCTTCAGGTTCAAATGCTCCCGGACCACTGCACAAATCATCGTACGATTTCTCCGTGGGTTTCACTGGAGCAAGCAGATTTTTCATGAGGCCATACGTTGGTGCCCTGCAGATGGTGAGGAGGGTTGCCCTTCGTTTGGCAGTGTTCACTTCTCCATCCAGGTCATTGGCTACGAAGTATTGGTCGAGTTGCTCCACAAATGTTTCCCAATCATCTCCCTCTGAGAAGTTCTCCAGGATACCCACTGTTCTCTGGGTTCGCTCTCTGTATCTCATTCGTCGCCAGTTGTTATGTATGAAGAAAGAGCTCAAAGTAAAGTGTGACATTAGTCTTTTATTGCAGGTCTCCAGCGTGCCTCTCTAACCTGTGAGACCTCCTTAAATACCTGTGCTCCCAAGAGATTATGGGATCCCTTTGAACTCCAGGGGGTGAGCCCTCTGGTGGCTGTACAGAGTATATACAAGTTTATATAACAATTATCATCTGGATAATATCACCAAGCGTATGACATTAATCGCAACCATAGCGATTCTCCAGTATTGTATGTGGTCCTCCACCATGAGTGATCGGCCCAACACTCTCCATCATCATCATCGGCAGCCCCTTGAAACGAGGATGACTTGCTTCCACGCCAAAAAGGAATGAGTTCACAGGTGTTTTAATGAAGGACCTTAATATTCCACATCCAAAACTACATCTCGAGGGGTAGAAGACGCCTGTGCGTGGATTTTTTTTTAATATGTGGTGACCGTTGCACTCCAGCCATCACATGGGCTTGATAGAGCTTGGTCTTGGTCCAGTGGCAAGGGTTAACCAAGACAACTGGAGACCAGCTATGCTGCATGGACCTAGTGCCCGCACATATCACACTGACCTGGCCCGTGCTGTCCCTGGGCCCTCGCCTCTTCTGGGTTCCGATCACATCCCTCAATGAACTCTTGCCGCTCCTTCGCTCAACCTCTCCACTTCTGCTGTATCTGCCCGCATTACCTCAGCGACCTGGATTTGGGTGACGTCAAATCCAGTCACTCGCTTTGTAGCAGTCGCCCTCCCACAGCAGCATGCGCTGCTCCCTCTAATGGCCCTGACCTGCTGATGGTTTAATAACTTCTAATACACTCTAATACCTTCTTCGATACCCTTATTGTCCAACTGCATCTTTACCAGATGTTTTTATGAAGTGATCCCTCGTTGGAGAACAGAGCGCAAACTAAAAGAAGATGGTGGTACGGGGTGCCCAAACACAACAATTGCATCCTTTGCAAGTTGCCATTTGGTTGCATAGTCTTAATGTTATGTCCTCTTACTGGGAACTCATACTACCCTCCTAATTGTAACTCATGTCTTGGCTTGATACACCCACCAGCTGGTGTCAATGGCCATCTCTTTTCCCTCATGATAAAAGTTGCTTATAGTCTATGTTCGTCCCCGTCCATAATGATGATCCACGTATATCACAGACAAGCCACTCAACTTCTAAAGTGTACCACAAGCTTAGTTTCGAGTGAGATTATACACGCATGCCCGCCCGTCTCCCCTGCATCTGCACAAACTTAAGTCTACTGCATTCCAGCTATCCCCCTGCGCTAGGTGTCACTGTGGGGGTCATATGTTCTTTTAGGTTTCCATTTCCTACCTGCCCAATCAATTAAATTTTCCAGCCACTTCCCTCTACAAACTCTTGCCGCTCCTTCGGCCCTCCTGTTATGCCTGCCTCTGCTGCAATCAGCGACCTGACTTCCCAGCCGTTACCCTCCTGCAGTGCAATACAATCGTGAATCCCTAGCACAATCTGCTGTGACATTAACAAACTGTCTAAGCAGCCAATCACGTTGAAGAATTCTCAGACGGGGAAGCAGGAAATGAGAACCTGTTTTTAGCCTGACTTAAAAAAAAGTTACGGACAGCAAAACAAAGTTTGGGGATAAGGTAAACCTGAAATAAATATGAACAAACTTAAAAAAATATATACTTTTTAAAAAATTAAAGTTTGTTAAAAATTGTAATTTTATCATGAAGAAATTTGACATTCTACAAAATTAACATTATTTTTTCAGGGCCATAGCATTTGTTTAGCAAAGTGTTCTCGACTAGTCCAACATCCCCAGCATCGAAGCACTGACCACACTCGATCAGCTCCGTTGGGCGGGTCACATCATCTGCATGCCCAACATGAGACTCCCAAAGCAAGCGCTCTATTCGGAACTCCTACACGGCAAGCAAGCCCCAGGTGGGCAGAGGAAACATTTCAAGGACACCCTCAAAGCCTCTTTGATAAAGTGCAACATCCCCACCGCCACCTGGGAATCCCTGGCCCAAGACCACCCTAAGTAGAGGAATAGCATTCGGGAGGGTGCTGAACACCGAGTCTTGTCGCTGAGAGCATGCAGAAAACAAGCACGAGCAGCGGAAGGAGGGTGCGGCAAACCAGACTCCCCACCCACCCTTTCCTTCAACCGTCTGTCCCACCTGTGACAGACTGTAATTCTCGTATTGAACTGTACAGTCACCTGAGAACTCACTTTGAGTGGAAGCAAGTCTTCCTCGATTTCGAGGGACTGCCGATGATGATGATGATGATTGGCAGTCAATACGCTGTTAAAACCCCAGTCACACCTAATCCAACAAGGTCTAACTTTTAGGTTCTGACGAGTGGTTGCTGACCCAAAACGTTAACTCTCTGCTTTCTCTCCACAGATGCTGCCTAATTCCAGATTCCAGCATCAGCAGTATTTTGCTTTTGTATAAGGTCTAACTTTTAACGGGCTATTTAACAGCGATATTACTGCGGAAAAGCCCAAGTTTTCATCAGTTTCACTAATTTCACTGACTGCCGACACAGCCAGTATTAGAGCAGTGAATGACTGGCCGGAACTTCAGGATTTCTGCGTTTAGATGTGCGTGCACTAAATCCTGAAGTTGTGGCCAGTTTCTAAGAGGTCATAACGGCATTAGTTAGTTCACCATTATTACTGCAAATTCCAGCCTATTATCATCTTCTGGGCTCCACCTTTGTAATTGCCCATCAGAGACACAATTGGGTAAATTCCCTTCAAACATATCTATTAATCCTTCATCAATCAATCATTCCTTCCCCTTCGGACGTCTGCAAACTACAGATGACTCCCCGAGAGGCATTAGAGGTTTTGATATTTTGGTTGTTAATTATGGTGTTTGGGCAAAGGTCCGATTAAAATCGATTTGTAGGTGGATCCATTGTCCCTCTGGGAATGTGGCATTGTGTAAAACGCACAGTTAGTAACCAAGGCTGGTTTGTGCTGTAAATGGACTGAGCAATACGTGACTCACCAAATGGTTTCATCTCTGCAGTCGGGCCACCATTCCACCTTCGAATTCTAGCTACTGTGGTTTCTGCGGAATAGCGAGCACCAACAGCATGGTCGGGAAATACATGGAGCAATTCCTCAACCATACTAGAGAGTCCACAAGCAATTCGGAATGAGCCTGGCTCAAGTTGAAACATCAGTAAAGGTTGTTTGGCATTGCTTTAGGTGCCCAGGGTGTGGGTAGAGGCAGGGGTTTGCTATCTTGATGCTAAGCTAACATTTGTTCATACAGTGCCCAAAACATTTGTTCATACAGTGCCCAAAACATTTGTAGAGCGTGTAAATCACACTCTTGTGTTCCCTTCGTCATCACATTGACTGGCACAGCAGAGGCTTGCCAAGGGGACCCTGTAGGACCCGCTTTTATTACTGCCTTTTCAGCCTTGGAATTACCGAGCGAGTGTGGGTCAGTTTCCTTTGTGTGAGCGTTAACCTGACCTAGGAAGCAACCATGCTTCATATCTTTCATTGCCTGACATAACAATTTGAACAACTGAGCGTACAAGTTAACGTCGGTCATCTGATAGTAATTCTTCTGATACAAGGGGAGGAACAACATTGTGTTGATAGCATAGGCACTGTCGGACCAAATATTAACAGGTTGGTCAGAGATTTCAGTCACAGCACAGCTGTCAAAAGTGCAGCGATTTCAGCATAGGGGCTGAATGTGGCATGTACTAGTGCTGCATGGTTTGAGTGGAGATACTGCGCCAATCCTGTGACTGGTGCACCCTTCTGGTGAAATGAAGAGCCAACAATGGAGATATCTGGTACATCAGGTAATGGTTCCCTTTCTAGGGGTTAGCTATAATTAAGTAGTTAGTTAAATAGTAGGACACTGAAGTGTAGAGGAACAAAGGGACCTTGGAGTGCATATCCACAAATCCCTGAAGGTAGCAAACCAAGTAGATAAGGTGGTTAAGGCGACATATGGAATACTTGCCTTTATTAGCTGAGGCATAGAATACAAGAGCGGGGAGGTTATGCTTGAAATGTATAAAACACTAGTTAGACAACATCTAGAGTACTGCGTGTAGTTCTGGTCACCATATTACAGGAAAGATGTGATTGCACTTGAGGATACAAAGAGATTTAGGAGGATATTGTCTGGACTGCAGAACTTTAGCTATGAGGAAAGATTGGATAGGCTGGGATTGTTTTCTTTGGAACAGAGGAGGCTGAGGGAAGACCTTATTGAGGTGTATAAAATTATGAGGCCTAGATAGAATGGATAGGAAGGACCTATTTCCCATAGAGGGGTCAACAACCAGGGGGCATAGTTACCGTAATTGGTAGGTTTAGGAGGGTATCTGAGGGGAAATGTTTTCACGCAGAGGGTGGTGGGAGTCTGGAACTCTCTGCCTGAAAGGGTGGTAGAGGCAGAAACCCTCACCACATTCAAAAAGTAATTGGATGTGCACTTGAAGTGCCGTAACCTACAGGGCTATGGACCAAGAGCTAGAAAGTGGGTTTAGGCTGGATAGCTCTTTGTCAGCTGGCGCAGACACAATGGGCCGAAATGGTCTCCTTCGGTGTTGTAAATTTCTGATTCTATGAAAGTCCAGTAGTAGTAAAGGACATTTATGCAGGTCAGCGTGGTATTGCAACAACTGTGGTAGGAGAGTCGCCTGCTAAACTTTGACCAAGCTTTTGGTCACATAACATAAGAAATAGGAGGAGTCAGCCACCTGGCCCCTCGAGCCTACTCTGCCATTTAATAAGATCATGGCTGATCTGATCATGGACTCAGCTCTACTTCCCTGCCTGCTCCCCATAACACTATATTCTCTTATCGCTCAAAAATCTATCTCTGCCTTAAATATATTCAATGACCCAGTCTCCATAGCTCTCGGGGGCAGAGAATTACATAGATTTACAACCCTCAGAAGAAATTCCTCCTCATCTCTGTTTTAAATGGGTGACTTAAGACTATGCCCCCTAGTTTTAGTTTCCCCTATGAGTGGAAATATCCTCTCTGCATCCACCTTGTCAAGCCCCCCTCATTATCTTGTGTTTCGATAAGATCACCTCTCATTCTTCTGAACTCCAATGAGTATAGGCCCAATCTATCTTAAGTCAACCCCCTCATCTCCAGAATCAACCTAGTGAACCTTCTCTGAATAGCCTCCAATGCAAGTATATCCTTCCTTAAATACAGAGACACAAACTGTACACAGTACTCCAGGTATGGCCTCAACAATACACTGTACAGTTATAGCAGGACTTCTCTGCTTTTATACTCTAGCCCCCTTGCAATAAAGGCCAACATTCCATTTGCCTTCCTGATTACTTGATGTACCTACATACTAACTGTGTTTCATGCACAAGGAACCCCAGGTCCCTCTGTACTGCAGCACTTTGCAATTTTTCTCAATTTAAATTATAATTTGCTTTTCTATTTGTTCTGCCAAAGTGGATAACCTCAAATTTTCCCACATTATATGCCATCTGCCAAATTTTTGCCCACTTACTGAGCCTGTCTATATCCAGTTGCAGATTATTTGTGTCCTCCTCACAATTTGCTTTCCCACCCATCTTTGTATTATCAGCAAACTTGGCTACATTACACTCGGTCCCTTCATCCAAGTCATTAATGTAGATTGTAAATAGTTGGGGACCTAGCACCGATCCCTACAGCACCCCGCTAGTCACTGTTTGCCAACCGGAAAATGACCCATTAATCCCGACTGTTCTATTAATTAGTCAATCCTCTATCCATGCTAATATATTACCCCAACCCCATGAACTTTTATCTTGTGCAGTAACCTTTTATGTGGTATCTTAGCAAATGCTTTCTGGAAATCCAAATACACATCCACTGGTTCCTCCTCATCTACCCTGCTCGCTACATCCTGAGTGTTTTTGGAGTTGCACTCAAGCCAGAAAGTGGAGAGTTTTCCATCATACGTCTGACCTGTGCATTATAGGCAATGGAACGGCTTTGGCGAGTCAGGTGGTGAGTCACTTGCCACAGAATACCCAGCCTCTGACCTGCTCTTGCATGTGGCTGGTCCAATTAAGGTTCTGGTCAATGGTGACCCCCCCCAGGATGTTGATGAGGGGGGATGGTAACGCAGTGGTTCAACTCTCTTGTTGGAGATAGTCATTGCTTGGCACTTGTGTGGCGCCAATGTTACTTGCCACTTATCAGCCCAAGCCTGGATGTAGTCCAGGTCTTGCTGCATATGGGCATGGACAGCTTCATTATCCGAGAAGTTGCAAATGGAATTGAACACCGTATAATCAGCGAACTTCCACTTCTGACCTTATGATGGAGGGAAGGTCATTGACGAAGCAACTGAAGATGGGCCTAGTACACTTTCCTGAGGAACTCCTGCAGCAATGGCATAGGGCTGAGATGATTGGCCTTCAACAACCACCCTTCTGGGTGCTGGGTATGACTTTAGGCAGTGGAGAGTTTTCCCCGATTCCCGTTTACATCAATTTTACTAGGGCTCCTTGATGCCACACTCGGTTAAATGCTGCAATGATGGCAAGGGCAGTCACTTTCACCTCACCTCTGTAATTCAGCTCTTATGTCCATGTTTGGACCAAGGCTGTAATGAGGTCTGGCACCAAGTGGTATTGGCAGAACCCAAACTGAGCATTAGTGAGCAGGTAACTGGTAAGTGCGGGATGTTGTCCGGGCTCTCAGCCTTTGCTGTATCCAGTGCACTCAGCCATTTTTTGATTTGATATATGGTATGGAGTAAATTGATCAGGCTGAAGACTGGCATCTATGATTTATGGGGACATCAGGTTAAGGCTGAGATGTATTATCCACACTGCACTTCTGGCTGAAGATGGTTGCAAATGCTTGAATCACCTTCAGACTTGTCTTTGGCACTCTTGTGCTAGGCTCTGCCATCGTTCAGGATGCAGATGTTCTTGGAGCTTCCTCCTCCTCCTGTTGTTTAATGTCCACCACCATTCATGACTACATGTGCCAGGACTTTGATCGGAGCCATTGGTTGTGGGATTGCTTGGCTGTCTAACATCCTGCTTCCACTGTTCAGCATACATGCAGCTCTACCAGGTTGGCACCTCATTTTCAGGTACACCTGGAGCTGCTCCTGGCATGCTCTTCTACACTCTTTGAACCGAGGTTGGTCACCTGGCTTGATGGTAAAGGTTGAGTGAAGGGTATGCCAGGCCGTGAGGTTAGATTCTGGTGAAATACAATGCTGCTGCTGCTGCTGCTGCTGCTGTTGTCCCACAGTGCCTGATGTATGCCCAGTTTTGAGCTGCTGGATGTGTTCTGAATCTATCCCATATAGCATTGTGGTAGTGTCCTCAATGTGAAGTCGGGATGTCACTCCTACCAATACTATCATGAACAGATGCATCTGTGACAAGTAGATTGGTGACGACGAGGTTAAGTAGGTTTGTGTTCTCACCAGCTATCCCAAGCCCAATCTTGCAGCTATGCCCTTCAGACTGTGGCCAGCTCGGTCAGTAGTGGTGTTACCAAGCAACTTTTGGTGATGGATATTAAAGTCTCCCACCTAGAGTACATTCTGGCCACCTCCAGGCTAGATCCAAAGTTGTCTCATCCTCTATCATCGAATTACAGTGAGCAGACGACGCTTGCGTCTTCGCACACTCGGAGGCCGAACTCCGAGCCATCGTCAACACCTTCACCGAGGCGTACGAAAGTATGGGCCTTGCACTAAACATCCATAAGACAAAGGTCCTCCACCAACCTTACCCTGCCACTCAGCCCTGCCACTCAGCACTGCCCCTCAGTTATCAAAATCCATGACGAGATCCAAGACAATGTGGACCATTTTCCATACCTCGGGAGCCTACTGTCAGCAAGAGCAGACATTGATGATGAGGTCTAACACCACCTTCAGTGTGCCAGTGCAGCCTTCGGTCGCCTGAAGAAGAGTGTGTTTGAAGACCAGGACCTCAATTCCGGCAGCAAGCTTATGGTCTACCCACCTTCCTATATGGCCGAGACGTGGACTATATACAGCAGACTCCTCAAAACGCTGGAGAAGTACCACCAGTGCTGCATCCACAAGATCCTGCAAATCCATTGGAAGGATAGACGCACCGTCGGTGTTCCCAACATCCAAGCATTGACCACGCTCGATCAGCTCCGTTGGGTGGGCCATATTGTCCGCATGCCCGACACGAGACTCCCAAAGCAAGCACTTTACTCTGAGCTTCGACATAGCAAGCAAGCCCCAGGTGGGCAGAGGAAACGCTTCAAGGACACCCTCAAAGCCTCCTTGATAAAGTGCAACATTCCCACTGACACCTGAAAATCCCTGGCCCAAGACCGCTCAAAGTGGAGGAAGAGCATCCGGGAGGGCGCTGAGCACAAGTCTCATCGCCGAGAGCATGCAGAAACCAAACGAAGACAGCTGAAGGAGTGTTTGTCAACATGCTCCCCACACATCCTTTCCTTCAACCACTGTCTGCCCTACCTGTGACAGAGACTGTAGGTCCCGCATTGGACTACTGTCACCTGAGAACTCACTTTGAGAGTGGAAGCAAGTCATCCTCGACTCCGAGGGACTACCTATGATGACGATGATTATGATTGTGCTGTTACTACCCTCTGTGCTTCTTCCAATTTATCTGCGCCATTTCTGGTACCTCGCTGTGTGTAAATTGGCTGCCATGTTTCCCTCCATTATGACAGTGATTACACTTCAATTGAACTTCTTTGGCTGTGGGACGCTCTGCAGATATGAAAGACACTGTATAAGCACAAGTTCATTCGTTCTTCTGCATACCATGCATTTCCTGCAAATTTCACACATACTGTCTAACCTTATCTGATCTCTCTTTTATCCCAATTAAATTTACCCATTCGTTACTTGTCTGAGTGAATCCTCCAAGCTTGGTTTCCAAAATAGGTGGTGCTGTTTCCCAATGCTCCTTCCCCTCCATCTCAACTGCCCTTCTGAATTTTGCGCCTTGAAGCCCCCAAGTCCTACAATCTGAGAAACTGCTTTCCTGGAAATCAGTTTAAGCACTTTTAAAATGGTGGTGGTTGTTTTGTATCTTCACACTCTTCCCTTGGACAAGTGTTAAGGATTTGCAGGCTGATTTTTAATAATCGGATAGGCTGCAACATGAACATCCCTACCATGGTCTTAACGATCTTAATACCAGTCGTTAGTCCTAGATGGCACGTGGGTTTTATGGGGTCCCACAACCCATGGGATGGGGGGGGTGGGGGTGCTACCCACTCCCATCGAACACGAGTAACCCGCTGGAGATCAATCCAGAGCCCAAGCTCCAGTAATGTCCAGGGTTGGAGGAATGTTGGGACCTCGTTCTTCTCTAACTGGTTCTAGACCGCTTCAAGTTTGCTGCTCAGTACTCTGCCTCGGGGGAGGGGTGGGGGTTGGTTGGGGCTTAATTCCCAGTGTCTCTCATCCAACAGACATTCAATTTGTGCATTATTTTGGATTAGTTTGTATGGAGAATACAGTCAAACTGCAATAAGGACATCTCATTTGTTAATTTTTCCATACCACCAGTAACTGACAGCCAATGGGGAAAACCCAATTTTTTTATTGCACTTCCCAGCAACTGCAACGATTCGATTTGGTTTTTAAACTACTATGCTGACAAGATGAGAATTTTGCTTTTAATACTGAGGGAGATCTGGATTGATGGTCATAATTCTTTGCTTTTTCCAGTCTAATGCACAATCCATCCAACTACCAACAGCGGTTATTAGGTTTGGTTAAATAAATATTAAAGAGCTGAAAATTGTTTTGGGGGAAAGGGAAGAGAGAATCTATTCTACAATAAACATCACAATAAAACATCCTGCTCATAATAAGTCAGTATTTATTAATCAGGCTCTTATGCATCATATTGCTCAGTTTCAAAAATGTTAAATTTTCCACGTATTAGCAGATATTCCAAACCAAAGTACAATATTAATTTTATACAAAAACAAGCAATTCAGCAAACAGCATTTTTCACATTTACATTCTTCAAAAAAATACAAATCCATTGTTATTCTTCAACTCTTTGGGTTTTGGAGACATTCTCTTCCTTTGGAAGCAACTGTAACATTTTTTTTTCTTCTTTCACATCAGCATTCAGGAATGACGACACTCCCATGTATTTACGCATTTAAATAGATCCATTGATACAGTACACGCTGCAGTGTTTAATCGCCACTATCCCTGCCCCAAACCATTGGCTTCACCATGTAAGGCCGATTGAACATTACAAAAAGTCAGCACGAGAATCTTTTTTTCTCTTCCCACACTACACTCTATATTGGTGATGTGCTTAGCTCTTACGAGGTTGCATATACAGTCAAGACGCAACTATCTAAACATGTGTTGTGAGCCAATTGTGCTGCATCAACAAGTGACTGGCCACATCTATAATAGTGTGCAGCATGAATGTTGCAAGGTATGTAGCAAAGGGTTTACTTTAGAATCACTATATAGATCATTTATATCTTTTAAAAATCAACCAGTTGCAAAGGATTATTAAGCACTCTTTCCTCTGCTTTCTAAAAAAAATCATTCTTCAAGATACGGGCGTCGCTAGTAAGGCCAGCATTTATTGCCCACCCCGAGTAAACATTTACTGTTGATTTTACAAAGGTGTTTAAACAACCCATCAAGAGAATGGAATTAAAGTAACTCAGTCCAAATGCACGTGGGCACCAAATCATCAAGAGGTATAGTCACTGATCTAAAGAAGCCTTCTAGAGCCATATAGTTCTCGTGTGCATTAATTCAGCTCCTATGGCATTGTTGGGCTCAGTCACTGCTCCAAGGCAGCTTTTTTCCATTTGTCCAAATGGACTTTTTACAAATGCAGAAGTATGAAAAATAATACATTAGGAAAGCGACAGTACAGCAGCGAGGGAAACCATTCAGCGACCAGGGAGGGAAAGGTCAGAAAGTGAGTTTTCCTGGACTTGGAGGACAGGGATAAAATGGAAGGATGTACCATCGAAAATAAAATCACAATAATAAAAAAAAATATATTTCTTTGTAATGGTTCAATTTTCAAAAATGGTCACTTAAAAGCAATGGAAATAGTTCGTAAGTCCACTTTAAGTTGCCATGAATCCAGCTGAAGAGGCTGAAAAGTATCCCTATGCTACATAAATCACAGACATGTCACTCCACACTAAGTAGGAGCAGTAAAAACAAAACGCAAGTGGATGTGGTGCATTTCCACAAGTTTAAAAAAAATATCCTAGTCAGCAAGGGAAACCCATGAGCATACCGACACATGTATACACACCCTCCTATCATACCATGGGATGTACACACACCTGTCGCACCATGTACACACATGTACACACACCCTCCTATCACAATCGGTATATCCACACATGTACATACACCCTGTCGTACCTTGGGCATAGCCACATACATACATAAATCCTTCTATCACATCTGGGGCTTGGAAGAGTTGCTCTCCAAATTATAAATCTGTTCGGTAATAAGCCCATCTGTCTCAGTCTACCTGAAGACCATTACATAAAAGTTTCTGCTCAATTTTCTGCATTAGTTTGCCAGTGCAGGAAAGAGATCATTTTGATTGGTATCACCAGTTGGTATGAGCAATAGATTTAAAGTGGACTTGAAACTAGCACACTGTACATCATTTATGGTAATATATATTTCTAAACCAAAAACTCAAAAAAAAATAGTTTCTGCATCAGCAATCCAGTTGAATGATTATACAATGGAACAAAGTGGTTTGACTCCCAAGTTTGCATAGAGCCCAATAAAAAGCAGCACAGTGCCACGAACAAAGCATACGAAACTGGAACAGTTAATATGACCCAGGTGTATGAACAGAACCAGCACTTTCTGGGGATGATCACACTACATAGTGCTCTCCCGAGTACTTATACCCATCAATGTTGGTATTAATGGGTAGCCTATTAAAACACTAACTGCGAGATGACATGGACATAGTCTCTACTCTTCATACAACCATAAATTTTCAAAAGTAACATGTACAAATTAAAGCAAAATATATTTTACATAAAGGTTTTGCAACAAAAAAAGTCTTCAGTAAAGAGTGCAACAGCACAACACAATTGCAGATTAATTAACCTAAAGTGCTTCAATTTAAGGGGAAAACGAAAGAAAAAGACTTGCACGATACCTTAATAGTTTTCCTAGTTTGTGTACAGATTCAACCAAAAAGAAATGGAAGATATTTCAGATGATGCTTTAATTCATTCTTTCTCTCCCCCAATTAAATAGTGCTACAGAATAATAAAATATGTTTTACTGTGCATCAAAGCAGCAAGAGCCTAGATAACTTACAACTTATTTAAGGGTTTTCAAAACAAAAAAAATGGATCAGAGATCTTCTTTTGGGAGGGAAGGAGGAAAGAAGGTTGGCTGCAGTTGATGCTGTGATCACCAAACCGATGCGCGGGAACATTTTCCAGCAGCTATTCCATACTAAAAGTCAGCATTGCATTTTGATGTTGCAGAACATCTTGCTTCGGGTTGCGCTCTCTGTTTTATACTATGTACCAAAACACACAGTTTTAACAAGGTTTTGGCACCGAGTTCTCTGGGGAAAGTGGAAGAGGGAGGTGTTCATTCAGTTCTGAAGCAGATCTTAGACAACCTTCACAATTCTCTTGCCTCAACCTGCTCTACAGCAGTGTTTAATGCTACAGGTTGCTCCTGTGCAGCATTATTAACCCAATAACCACTCTGCCACTGCACAAGGTGAGCATTTCCATACCCCTTTGTTTGATAAATCAAAATGCATGCAAAAGGCAACAGTGAACCCATTATAAAATACCACATTTGGTCAGTGAACTTACATTAAGCTGCAACTGGCAAGGTTCAAACTCTGGTTTTGAAAAGTTGAAACAAAAAAATCAGTGATATAGACCGTAATGCTATACAGTGCCCCTAACTGCATTAGGGGTCAGGAAAAAGTCTCAACACATGGCAACAAGTACAGACTCAACAATAATTAGAATTTCAGTGCAAGGTGAATCAAGAATTAAGTTTTCCCACTAAGGTGCATAAAAATATACCAAGCCATAATCCCAAAAAGACCAAGATATGGAGGTAACACAGGCAGACAATCTGTGGGGCTGTCTGCAAGTGAAGGAATTAATTTCAAATTTGCAGAATTGATCACTTTTCACATATAGTGCACTAGTCTCCTCAGTTTCAATATCTGAAGAACAGGGTAGCTGCAATGGCCTGGCCAGAAGAGGTGGGGGGGGGGGGGTGGATACATTACATCTGCCATTTACCTTACAGTGGCAACACACAGACTGCGACCTCTCACTAAATTAATTCTAATCGTCTTTTCATAGGTGCTGTTTAAACTACACCAAGTTCACAATTAGACTGCAGTTTCATTGTGAAGTGCAAAGTGAAACTCGCAGCAGGCCATGATACTGTCTGGCTGGGAATTGCAGCGTCTGCTAGGATGTGCTGGCGTACATGTTCAGAGGACTGCTCCCAGCCGACACATTGTTACCAGTTTCGAAACGTGTGCGAGGTCTTAGTGCCCATTTTCTCAAAACATTAAAAACACGAGTCTGTCCAGTGCCCAACAGGTCCAAAGGGGCCACTGAGCATCTTTTGGAGGCACATCATCTCTAACCCAAGTGACTGAGATGGCCTCCCCAAGCAGTCTCTCACTTCTGTCTGCCACATACTCTGATTATGACCCAACTCGAGTAATGCTACAACTTGTGCACTTTCCACTGTGTGTGAACAGGAAAATGGAAGTATACTCATTCATCTTTCAGGGTGCAAAAGCCTTCTTGACTCTTCCTTTCAAGTTTAAAAAAATACATCGCTGGATAGACTACTTTGCATCCAGGGATTCACAGAGTATTGCTTTTTGTTTGAGGGAAGCAAAACTCTGCACTTGTATTGGTTTTTCAATATTGAATAAGAGCACATGGAGTGATCAGTACAGAGACAATGACAGTGGTTGCAGTTAATTATCCAGATGTGAAATGAGCATTAAACTTACGCTGGCCTGCTGTCTACCTTGTAACACAATAGTTGGCAATCATCTTCCTCCAACCAGAGGGAGTGGCTGAGTGAAACACAGGTGCCCAAAAGCAGTCACTTTGGGTTACAGGCAGCAAGGCACACATTTACATAGAATCGGGAGGGAAAAAAATCTCCTCTCCCACTCCAACTCCCAAAAGTAACAGCACTTAAAACACAATTGATTTGAGCTTTGTGATAGAGGATATAATGGGAAACTAAATTTGAGTAACAGTTTTAAAAGCTATGTAAACTAATGAGAGACAGTGGCTTAAAACGGTATACTGCTTCCAATAAGATCCTATTGTTGCAAATCCATTTTAATCAACCGTAAGGAATATATATTTTCCCTCCATGGCATATACAGTTAGATACCAGTTAGTCTTTATTCTCTTGCTGTTTTAAGCAAGCAGGGAAAAAACTGTTGGATGCAAGAAAGAACTCATTAAACAGCAATGGTAATGCACTTATTTCTGAACTGGCAAATAATAGGTCAAGCTCATGGTTTCTTAGATTTGTGATGTATATATTACAATGAAATATTAAAGATTCTTAAACATGTCAACTAGTTAGGTTTTCAAATCTTTACTATATGAACGATTGCAGTTAGATTGTGACAGTACAGGTATTCAACAGTTCAACTATAAATTATTCAGTCAATTCCAGGGCAGTGTTCCTTCTTATTCTTGTTTCATGTTAAATTAATGTTGAATAAATTGGCCACGATGCAAGATTCTAAAAAGTAAAATTTGATCAATCCTTAACCGTAAGCATGCCTGATCAACTATTCTGACCTATTAATTTGAGATTGCAAAAGTGTCAAAATTATACAAAGGTTTTGCCAAAGTACAGTAAATATATTATAAATAAAATTTACTTTACCAATTTTACTATTTTATATACAAAACTTTCACTCCTTTGCCTCGCTTTCTTTAAAAAAAATAGCTGCATTTCCCGGTGATCTGAATTCAAGGCTCATCATTATTTGTGTACAGTACGTTACGTTTATACAAGCCCTGCATATTCCTATGTAATCTGAATTTGATTATTCTAATCTTGCATATTCCAATCATTTTAAAAGGCAATCTACTTCAGGCAAGCGTCATCTTTCAAGTCAAGACATTTGAAGTAGATTCATTCTAAACCAGTGACGGCATTGACCACTGCCCTACGTTCATTTGGAAATTGAAACAAAGAGCCGACACACACACACACACACCAGAAATTCAAACCGATCCATGCAGGTTCTATCAATTGTACTTCTACACACCTGATTCACGGGGCAAAAGATCGACCAAAAAACAAGCCCATTTAAAACACAGGAAGCGCCTTGCAATTAATTCAAATTCTGCAAGAATAAAACACACTTTTAAAATCGTTAACTGGGTAAATCACAAACTCTTGGATTAGATGACAACATACGATAAAAACTAAAAAAAAAGTTCAAACATTTGCCGCTGTCCAGCCTCTTGAAACTTATTTTACACATCGTCACAGCTGCAGGATTAAATGGCCTTAGTCCAACACTGGAATACCATTGTCCTATATGGGGCATAGTTTGATCTGCAAATTAGAGAGAAGCCAATCTTAGCTGTATCACTGTGAAGGGATTTGATGGAAGTTAGGTATTTTGTCAGTGGAATGATGGGGAAGAGGAAAGTTGGCAGAAGTTACTCTCGAACAGAGCCATTCATAACAGCACTGGCAGAGCTCAACGCAGAGAATTGCCTCACTATGTAGACTAATACACAAATGGCCACTTAGCAGAGATACTGAAGGACCACTGACCTGTGGAATCATAAGGCCTTAAGTTAGAAAAAGAAAAAGAAAGTTATAGAAAAAGATTAAGGAATGGGATGTGCTATAGGTGGCACCTAACCCATGATCAAGACCTATACTTTAAGTCAATATATGGATTTGGGAAATTCAAGTCCATTATAAAAACGCCCTCCGTCCCCTATGGGGCATTGCATCCATACATCGTTGTACAGATAAAATATGCGTATCTGGAAACTGCTAATCAAGCAATAAAAATGGAACTGCAAGCACAAGTCTCCTTTATTAACTTAGTAAGTACAGGGTTCAAATGGACATGCATCTTCTCCAACATACTGCAGTTGAACCCAATAGTACAACTGGCAAGAGACCATTAGTACCCCACTAACTGCTTATGGAGTTTTAATTTGGTGTAAATGAGGATTATTTTTTTTAAAAAGCCAGTTTTTGGTAGCAATTTAGAAATTGTAACCCTCTGCTCCGTGACAAGGTGGCAATGTTTGGGATTACCCATTTTTTGGTATCCTAGAAAATGCACACATTTAGCAAGTGGATGAATCTAGAACAGAATTCATAAGTCCATAAGGACGTGGCAAACATGAAAGAAGCTTGGGTGACTAGAACTTCAACATTGCATTGTGGCACTAACTCCTTCCTCATCAAGCATTAGTGCATTTACATATATTTGGAATATTTGTATATTTAGCATATTACACTGAATACATTGGCCATATGCAGCATTACATCAGGTGATGAGCATAATACCTGGACCTTGATTTCAACAAAGCAGTAACACACGAGATTGAAAGGGGGGGAGGGGGGGAGAAGAGGAGAGAAGGGGTATAAGGGCAGGTGCTTTTCATAGGCTTGTGGAATAATGTGCAGTTACAGAAGTATCCACAAAGAATTATCTTCTGAACTTGTTGTTAACCCATCTGGATTAATGGCAGGAAGGTTTATAAAGGCAGAGCTAATAAGGAGAAAAGCAAGGCA
The DNA here is from genome assembly GCF_044704955.1 of Pristiophorus japonicus. Lineage (NCBI taxonomy): Eukaryota > Metazoa > Chordata > Chondrichthyes > Pristiophoridae > Pristiophorus > Pristiophorus japonicus. The sequence goes on from NC_091990.1 coordinate 55,787,994, forward strand.
GCGTTATTCATTTTAGTATGTCATCCAAGCAGAAAGAAAAGCATTTTAAACTTAAGATTCAGAAAAATACTTTCAAATGCTTCGGAGTGGGAGAATCCAAAATTAGGGGCCATAAATACAAGAGTTATTAATAAATCCAATAGGGAAATGAGAAATTTCTTTACTCAGTGGTGAGAATGTGGAACTTGCTACCACAGGAAGTGATTGAGGTGAATAGCTTAATGCTTTCAAAAGGAAACTAGACGAGTACATGAGGAAAAGGAATAGAAAGATAGGCTAGAAGGCCGAGATAAAAGATAAAATGGGAGAAGACTCGGAGTATAAACACCAGCACAGACTTGTTGGGCCAAATGGCTTGTTTTGCCGTTGTATATTTTATGTAATTGTTTCTACTCTCAGTTGATAAACTATTAGATTTTAAATAATCAGATAGTTAAATTATTGGTTTAAACTGTACAATTCTAAACCTTAAACTAATCAAATCAGAAGACAGCTATTTTGTAAAAATGTGCAGTCCAAGGGGTGAAACTCAAAGAAAGGGCTCTACACTGAACCCTGGATCAGGAAACATCCCAAATAATTTTCAAACTCGCTTTTACAAATAAATTAAAATCCACCCCCAAATAAATTTAAATCCATTTAATTTTACATTTAAAAAATTCTTCACAGGCTGTAATGAATTACTTTAGACCATTAGAAGAGAGTTCACATGCTGAGCAATTAAGTGTTTAATTTTGATCATGAGACGGGGTAGTCATTAACACACTAATCAGAGACAAGGCAGTCCCCCATGTGCCTGGAAAGTGAAATTAAACAAGGATTTCCTTTGTGCAATGGCAGAGATAAAGGGAGTATGTGTGGTGAGTGAGGGGGGAATTGGGTGGAGAAAAAGGTTCTCATTTAACATTATCATTCATATCATAGAAATTATTTTAATGTTAACAAAATAAACTTTAAAAGCAAGCTCAAATAATATTTTCTTTTTAAAACTTAATCCGAGCAAGGGTCTTACGATTCCTTGCTCTGATTGGCATTTCACCATGCACTGACCAGTCTGTGATCACCTAAACCTATCAATGGTAGGTGTCGCAAACCGAGCAAAACACATCTTGGCTTTAATAAATTTACATCTTTCACAACTTCACCAACATAGTGATATTCAATGCACACTCCAAATGTGATTTCAAAGGCCGTGTTATAAAAGACACTTTATGTTAAGTAACATGCATCTTATGAAACAAACAGTGTATGAGTAATAGTATTGATTTAAAAAAAAGATAATGGTAACTACTAGTATACAATATTTCTGCAAAGGTTTGAAAATTGGAATGGAGTTTGAGGTTTCATTGTCATCCTATTAAATGATGCAGAAAGGTAAAGGCCTTCAGCAAGCACTTCCTGAAACTCAAGGTCAGAAATCCAAACCTTGGCTCATCCATTTTGGGTTTGGACTTAAATTTTTTAACATTTTTAATATCCAAGCTGATGACAAGTTTTATAATATTAGTAGACAGGAGCCACGATAAAAAGCATGCTTTATAAAAAAGGTGATCAAATAGTCCCAAACACATTTAGCACCAGCAGGTTATGGGAGGGCCTACAAAGTCTAATTGAGTTTGTCACTTGGAGGAATCAAGATAACCAGGTCTGTCAGGCAATACTGAAAAATCATTAAGTAGGAAGATACATTTGTGTGATGTGGCTAAATGTCTTACTAATGGTCTTTATTCCCACCATTCTATCCAATACTTGCCGTTCCGCTGATTATGACATGATTTCAAGGCAAGGAAAAAATAATCAGCCATTTCCCAACTCTGGGAGATGTGACAAATGACATAAGTCATCTATAATATCCATTAGCAGTGTCTAACTAGTTGTTCTCTCATTTTATGATCAGGTAATAACCGATATAGATTACAAGACAGTACTGTAATCGAGGGGGTTCAGAGGAGCCAAAAACACAAGTGGTTTGTTACAATCATCTGAATTCCATGATTAGATTAAGTCTTGAATCACTGTGGTATTTTACCATTTGGGCCCAGTTTCATATCAGCAGTCACCCTCAGTGATGCGGATGCAAGTTTATGTTAATTCTGCAGGATAAATAGATTATGTTTTGAGAATTATTTGCAGGTGATTATAGGTCACAGAATTTACATTTAACATAATAAATGTGCAAGGAGCCCTGAGTTAGTTAGATCTAGTTCATTCACAGGTGGCTGTGCTTCTCATGTATACCGTACAAGCCCTAGACCTAAAAGGAATTCCATGCACCTTAGTAATTCACCCAGACTATTCAGCTCGGATGTATTCAAAGGATGTGTGTTTACTTAAAACTGCCGGTTAGCTTCTTAAAAAAAAAACATCCTTTTGCATTAGGGTACATTGACTTTACAGAGCAACAGGCCACTGGATAATATAGGAACCAAAAGAATTTGAAACAGTGGTGAAAATAATAAAGATGGCACGTGGCAAAGGCTGTAAAAACGTAGGAAATTATTTATCATGTACCACAACAGGCAACATTTCTCAGGATAGAGAGAGATCCAGTATATAGCCATACCTCTCATCAAGTTTGTTGTTGATTACAGGTCAAGTTCTGGTTTCCAAATCATTAGGTAATAAATAAAAACTTCCACCGGGTCAGTTATCACCTTGTTGCTGTTGGGTCCCATTATGTTCGACGTTTTAACTAAACTGCAGCCAGATTGCAATTCAAAAAAAGTATTTTATCCCAAATGCCTAGATTGAATCTGAAGTTTGATAAATTACAGCAAACTTGTGCTGACAATTTACCTCTACTGCTAGTTGAATAGGAAAGTAAATCTATTAGTATGGCTTTAAGAAATAAAACTTTACATTTTCCCAATGTTAATTACACTCAACAGATATTTAAAAAATATATATTTTGATCATTTGAATTATAAAATGACACCAGAATAAACTCTTAATACAAACATTAATTTAATTGCAATTTTAATTGCACCTTCCAGGGCAGTAACACTGAAAAGAAAACTGCTGCTATTGCACATAAACTTACGAAGAAAGGAATAACTTTAGGCAATTGGTTTAAAATCTCTTCTCCAAATTACAGTCCACTCCGCTTAATTCTGAATTCCCACTTTGCTCTTGCAGTTTGCTTAATTCAAATGACTGGATTATTCAATGTTTTGCAGCACAAAATAGCTTGGAGAGACCGGAAGTAGGCTGTAATTTCTTTAGACAACTGTAAAGAAAAGATTCAGAGGTTCCAAACACCAGCTCAGTAATACCACCTGTATCTTGAAACCAAATAAACATTAACGCTACAATTGAGTGCTTGATCCCGTCTAGAGAAACCATAAATCAGAGTCCAGACAAAGCTCACTCATGAAGTGAAAGCATTAGTGCTGGTGAGAATGCATCTAATACCAATACTCATATTATAGAACTGGTCCTCCAATGCCAATTTAGAATCTAGCACAAAGTTAGATACAGATGCATCAATGAGTGTGTTTTGGGATATAGTATTATTGTTTAAACTTTTCTAACCTGAACCCATTTGAATATTTTCAACTTTCTCCCCCCCCCACCCTGTTTTATTTATTAATAACCACACAAATACTTCTGTTGGCCCATCATGATTAGTAGTTGTCAAGTGCCATAATGGAAATATGAAACTGAAGTTTTGAAATAAAGTAAAGGATTAGAAGCTTACGGTTAGATTATTTAGACAAAAGTGACTTTTCAGATGAGAAAAAGGATTGTGCAATGGCTTCTCCTCTCTCTGCAAGATAAAAGTTATAGGCCAAACACTTAAGACACCATCCAAAATAGTCAGAGTTAGTAATTAGCAATTTAAGCTGCAACATTTATACATAGATAGCACACTAATAGGTTCTCTTTATATATTTTAGGATATCAATACACTTAAATATTAGGACATCCCTGTTACTGATCAGATCTAAGATGGCTTATTTAAAAAGCAAAGAAAATGCTGGGCTCTGGGTTTGATGAATGGTCAGATCCAAAAGAGCTAATTTATCTTTCTCTTAAAAACGCTGACATACCTAATTTTCTAGGTCAGATTTCCAACATTCACAGCTTTCCTTTTACCGCTAATTGACAGGAGGCTGCATTACTTGATCTATCTTTCCCCTCTCCACAGGTTTTTTTGTCGCTTCTCAGATCACAACTTTATGGTCACCATTTGCGTTCATTAAGTTTTGCATCAAGTGTCAACACCAACTATTCTCAGGTGCTGTGTAGCACGGGCAGGTGCAGAGTTAAAACACCTTCTGCCCCAAAGTGCCTTAAGGCAGATATCAGAAAAGCACTCTAATTGCGCCATGGTCTTTGCGTTTCCGACGTTAGCAATTATGCCTCTCTGAATGAAGGTCATTTGTATTACATTCAGGACTAGCGCATTGTGACTCGTGCCACTTAAAACTGGGTTTAAAATGCCTAAACTTATTTCAGCTAGGACCCTTACAGCTTGCAGAGAGAGGAGTCTTTCAGTCTCATTGATTTGGGCTGAATCATCCCTGGGTTTGAAAAAAAGTGTATATTACAATTATTGATTTCAACTTGCATTATTTTCAGTTTTGTCCAGAAGTTTCGAACCTCTGAATGCAACTTGACAAAGTCTTGCAGTGGAATACAGAAGCGGAATGGTCCGAAAACAGGTCATGATAAATATGCCCAGTGTTAATAAATAAAATACACATTTTAACGCAACTATTTAAAATCTAAATCTGTGGGCTTTAGTAAGCTCCTGCAAGTGGCCGACAAGATCAGGACTCTCAGACATAGCCTTGGAATATTTCTCATTATAGTCCTATATATGCAGCTCTCACATTCGTAATCTAAAGGGCTCCATTGTACATTCACGTGCAGTTACAAGTGGAATCTGCATGACTAGCAACTTTACACAGTTGACTAGTGTTAATTGGAAGCAGTTGGTTATTTAACATGCATGCATTTCCCAGCCGCATTGCATTTATGGGAGAACTGTGCCACAGCAGTAAATGTGCAAAGAATACTAATCACCCAATATATTAAATCATTCAGTTGACAAATTCTCAATTGTTAAGTGCTGGAAACATTTTGAACACATTGGGACATCCTATAGCATTTTGAGAGTGACTTGGATCGGTTCTAATTTTGGAACACAATGTGCTTTAGACTTTTCTTCCCAGTGGAATGGTTTTCCCACTACAAAGAGCTCATTTTGGTATCTTTTTAAATTAAGAGATTGCATGCTTAGAAGAATGACAACAATAGATGTATGGAGAGAAAAAGATCCCTTATCCTGCAATGTCACCGTGTTAAATACAGCCCGGATCTCTAGTAAGACTGCCCAAAACATGTGCCTAAACTCAAGCTCAGAACAGCTTTTCTTACTGTACTAATGTGACACTGCCAGCTTCCAACATCAACAATTCCAAAGGCTTCTGATAGAGATTTGCCAATGCAGGACAAAACAGTGCTCAATTATGAAAAGATTCATTCTGTCATCTCATGTCCTTCAGGAATTAGATGGAAACCGTCTGAACACTATTAGCAGCTCATTTCACTGCCCTGGACAGGATCCAAATCCAGCTCCTACAGATAGCATTGTAGCACATTGCATTACACCAACTTACTGAAATCCAGCAAGTCTTACTTAACTTTGGAAAATAGGCCAGGTAATATGATCCATTCAATGCCGAGATTCTCACCAATCATAATCTAGGAAAAGCACAACATAAAGTGACCTGAATTTTTACTTGCATTTATATTAATTGGATTCATCCCACTTCAGATATGGGTTGAAAATAAATTGCAAGCTTACTCCCACCTGACCATGTAAAAATATTCAGATCCAAGATTTATTGATTCACTCAGTGCTATAGTGCTGCAGTTTGCATGTTTGGTCACTAGGGGCTCTAAGTGAGCTGTGTAAAGGCTATAAAAAGCCTCTGGTGGCAGAAATCAGATGCTTCACCATAATTTTCTCATTTTATTGGTCCATCAGAACGTCCACCAGCATCCAGCATTTTCTGTACGTCACGAAACAGCAGCTCCTAGACTTGGAACTAGTGAAATGATCCAAACCCAATTGGCCTCAGGCCTGTGATCTGCCCACTTACAGTGCAGCCAATTCGGGAGAACCTTCAATACAGCTCACTCTTCATGCGTACACAAGGCATTGAACACACGGCACGCTGCCCTTGCGCCACAGCACTGATGATTGCCGTTTGTTTTCTGTGGAACATTTCCTGGCCCCACGCCCCCTCTCCCTTTCGCCTGCTGACACTCCAGATACAATCCAGGTCCAATCAAACCGCCCAAGTCTGTTGCAAGTTCCGACTCTGAACTGAACCTGGAGTAGAAGCTTCCTCCTCCCTTTCAGTTTACACAAAGCATTTCTGGACCCATTTCACAGCAAAATGCTCAGTGCAAACGGCACTTCTGTGTAAAAGGGTCCCGTTTTTAAAAAATCCTGCATAAGTAAAAGCAAGGAATTTCTTTGAAAAAGAATGCAGAAAAACGGCCATGACTCAGCGCCATTACTTGGAGAAGCTGCTGTTCAAGTCTATTTCCTCTTCCACCTTCTGCAGCAGCGCCTGAATGTCATTTGCCTCGATACCAGACAGAGTTGAAGAGGTCCCGGGACTCTCGAGGGAAAGAAACGCAGTCATATTCATATTGTTCAAGTCCGTTTGGGGGTCTGTCTGCAAGGGTGGCTGTGTAGTCTGACTGCTTCCCTCGGAGCTGGGGGGGCAAGTCTGAGACTGCAGCAGAGTTTGCTCCTGGTCAGAGGGAATCTGGGAAGTACCGGCTTCCTGTGATGGAGTTTCCTTGCTGCTGGAGGCTTTCTCTTTGCCCAAGTCACGGCAGGCACACTGGCACTGACAAGACTCCTCTTGCTTGATGATTATGATGGGAACACTCAATCCTATCTGCTGCACTGGGTTTCCTGCAAGAATGAGAAATAGAACATGACACGCATTTATTTATAAAGATACCATTTGGCCCACAAAGCCGAGGCAGTTCCAGTACCAATATTGCGCTTGTGTTACTCACTGGTTTGCCAGAGCAAGCAGAAATCAAGTGCACGCAAACTAATCCCACCCACCCCTTCCCTCAACAACTATCTGTCCCACCTGAGAGTGTCTGTGGCTCTCGTATTGGACTATTCAGTCACCAAAGAACTCACTAAGAGTGGAAGCAAGTCTTCCTTGATTCCGAGGGACTGCCTATGATGAGGGTTTGGAGCTTGGGAGCTTTGAGAAGGACAGTTTGTTGCAATGTTGCCTCATTTTTAGACAACATTTGAATCAGAATATAAAGATGTGCTGGGTTTGCAGCGAAAGATACACTCAGAATAATGGAACATAGATGTTAACTTTATTTGCAGGCCGCAGAAACAAGACTTGAACAGCTGTCCTGGCTGTGAGAAAGCATGCAGGGTTAGTGAAAGGTAATTCGACATGCTCCAACCCTGTTTCCTGGGCACCCTTATGCAAGTATCCATAGGTAGTAAATGTATGGCTGCCATGTGAAGTAACCTATACATCTTTACCAATTATTGTGTGGACTCAGCAACCACGGAAGTCACAGAAATTGGTAGAGACAACAAGTGATTGTTCATCACACCTAAACATATCTGTACAACTGTTTCGGTGCTGCTGTCAATTCGCTGAATATACTTGTTGATCTGATGGGTAGAACAGGGAATACTAGCAGCCTCCCCACTGGTTAACTGTTTCACATATAAACATTCCACATATAAACATGCCACGCATTTACTTTTTAGTTCAATTTTGGCTGCTACATCAATTTAAGTCAGTGCATTTTCATAGTCATCGGTCATTCCTTGTCTAGCCACTGAAATCTCCATTTCCCTACAAGAGCTTGACTGTATTTGCACTTTGTTAGGCTACAGTGGTGAATCGAGATGTGACCTCTTGCCATCTCCAACTGCTTGGAATCAGCACAAATGGAATAGAGCAAACCATTTACTTTATTTGAGATTAAATATGGAGACAGTTTATATTCAACTTTTGGCATTAACTCACCCAGAGTGTTGGACTGGACACTGGGTAAGTTTGGCAGCTCCCGTCCCTGAAGGATATTAATGAGCCTGTTGGGGTTTTGCAGTTATTTTTCTGAGCCCACAAATGACCTGGTTTTGCAACTTGCCATGAACCCATGACCCATGGAATGCTAATGCACTACTATAACCAGTAGGCTACAGTACCACTGCGAGAGCACTGTCACAAGGAAAGCCAGTGGCCCCTCACCACATCTTCAGGGCAATAAAAATTGCCTTGCCAACATCAACCATGTCGCAGGAATAAATAAATAAGATAGCTCTGAAGGTTTGGAAAGGATGCTTTAAATCTGGTGGATAAGCCGTAAATCAGATGCCCAAGGTATCATAACATTCACCCGCGCGGTCCATGAAGACAAAAGCTTGATGTGTTCCACTTATTGCAAATTAATCCACTCCAATGTTGCACTAAAATTTTAAAAACATGGTACTTTGGAGAAAATAGAAAAAACTAATTTACCTGTGTTGCCAGTAACTGGTATTGCTGTGGTAAAAAATACTTTTTCTACTTTAGACCCCTGATGCTGAAATATAAAATGCAGTTATTAGATGAACAAACTTGAACTTAGTCACAAATAATACATGTCGAAGGCACCGATTCAAGGTAAGACTCTTAACACAAGCAGACCGTCAGATTGTTAGTTTATTTTTACTTGTATACAAGGGGAGAGTGCCCTAGTCAAATGCTTAGGGCACCAACTCCGACAATCTACAGAAATGTGGAATATTTATACTAGGTAAACAACTCCTATCATATGTGATGGTTCCTCTTTTTTTTTGTAATAGTGCAGAGTCTAGCAGTTAATTTAATTACCTCATCAGTGTTATCCAATGGCTACTTGTCTTAGCTACCCTTTCCTTATTTTGGGCTAACCTCTACTTACTCCCTGTACACACTGTCTGGTTTTTTTGGTTTACACATCCTTATTGTGATTATAATTAGACAGAGAAGACAGATGACCTTAGCTGCCGTGAGGTAATGCAACCCGTGGTTTCAACTGCTGACAGCTTGTTTGGTATAGTTGCTGAAGTAAGCTCTAATTCTTAGGTTGACCAAATATAATGTCCCAGCAAGCCTTGCAATCTATGGTTGCTCTTTTTCTATCTTTCCACATACATCAGTTTTATTAAATAATTAATTTTGCTATCTAACTACTAATAATGGCTGCATTCACAGGGTCAACATCAAATTTATTCTCTACTCTGGTAGTGCAATAGCACTTTCTAGTCTGTGACAGGAGCAGAACTCGGTGATAGCTCCAACAGTAAACTTTCTACATTGTTTATTATTGGGGACTTAAGACAGGCGACTGTAAATATAATCAAAGAAGGACTTCAAGTAGCATTTTTTTAAGCCTTATGTATGGGTTAAATACAGCGAGCGGTTTGGAGACATCTAATGTCGTCTTTATTCGTCAAAATAAAATGTGAGCGGAAAAAGAGCTCGCACGTGGGAGAAAAAAAATGAAATAAAGAACTTGCATTCATATAGCGCCTTTCACAGCCTCAGGACATCCCAAAGCACTTTACATTTCAGAAGTACTTTGTTGGCTGTGATCACCGCTGCAATGCAGAGAAATGCAGAAGCCAATTCGCACACAGTAAGATTCCACAAACAAGATAAATGGGCAGATGATCTGTTTTAGCAATGATTCGAAACAACCTCATTCCTTCAATGGTAATGTATGCAGGTTTACCAAGGGCAATGGTGGTGAGAGAGAGAAGATAAAAGATTCTCCCCCAATGGCAACTGATCTGGTGTGTTCCCAGCATTTTGTGTTTTGTATGTAAGAAAACTCATCTTTAACTGCTGAACCATGAAGGAAGTTTCACTCCCAATATGGATCCTTCAGGCAGAGACACCTAAAAAACATGCGACCATTGTTTTCTTTGCCTTGTTAGTATTTTGTATACAGAAATCGGCCAGGAAAATGCGCCTTTTGAGGCCCAGAGGAGGAAGAGCTGGGGGGTTTTCCAGGATCTTTTGTTCCCTGCCTGTCGCAACAAGGGAACAAGAGTTGGAGCTATGGACGACTGGCAAGTAACAACATGCAGTGACTCAGTGAAAAGATTCTGGGAATAACTAAAATTTTGGACTCTTTCAGAATCATCTTGAGCACGGTTCATAGGATGCACCTGCTTGCACTACTACAACACAATGCCTTCTGGATGATGAGTTTATCCGTGTCGCTAAAGCAGTGCTTTTCAAACTTTTCAGTGTGGGGATCCCCTGAAATTATGAACACTTCCCCAGGGCTCCCCTGCAAATATCAACACCCCCTGTTCCAATTTCTGACCTACAGTGCATTCAGTTATTCAAAGAAAACACTGCCACCATTGCAGAAAATGCTTTTGTTAGCATTCAGCAATGGAAGCATGCTTGAGAAAACACAGACATTTGGAACAGAGAAGGTGGAGAGAGATTTGAGAGAGATTTGCAAACGGACAAGGGAACGGGCAGGCAAGTACGATTAGAGGTAGTACAGGTTGAACCTTATCCGGGAGCACCACCCCTCGTCCAGCACCATTCCCGGCTGCTCCGACATGAACAAATTAAAGTCCTTCCTCGCTGCCGACTCCCACAATCACTGGCCTGACCCCGCAATCCACCGCCCCCCCACCTTTGCTAGCACTCCCAGCCCAGATATCCCCTTGCTCAGTACCTGGACCTTTCCTCGTCCAGCAAAATCCCTTATCCGGCACAGGCCAGTGCCGGGAGAAAGGGGTTCAATCTTTACCAACAGAGACTCAAGTGAATAAATTGGCCGCCTCCTGTACTGTATTGTGATTTTATCTGATGATCTTGCGGCCCGTCCCCTCTCCCAGACTCCTCTTACAGATGCTGTGGGATCCTGGAGAGTTTAAAAAGCTATTCCCTCAAGCATTAGACTAAAAAAAAAATTGGTATGCAGGAAATGAGACTAGAAATTTTTCACTGTCTGGAAATAAACTCCCATGCAAGATAATTAATAGTGTGCTAATTAACTCCTTTACAAGGAAAATGAAAGGATCAGAGATTAGAGATTATAGAGAAGCAGGAGTTATGATCAAACACGTCACTGAATATTATGCCACCAGTCTTGGTGGAGTTAGGGAAATCTTTCCTTTGCAATGAAACTGGCCAGGGGTATATAATGTTACATTGAAAGCAAGGTGCTTTTGTTCAACTGCATGCATGAGTTTAAATTTCTCTGCATGAAGAGTTTCCCTGTGGTTTTTCACTCCATGCGGGAGATTAAATAAACTAACAAGCATCCATGAGTGTAAACAGCACAGGCTGCTGGAAGCAGACTTAATGGGTAAACAGCCTTTCGATTCCATACTTGGTTATTATGAGCTACACTTGCGCAACCCAACTGGAACAAAATTTCAAGTTCAGCATCAATAAAACCTGAACCATGCCCACCCAACATCATAATTAGGAGGTACTGGCTTCCAGTAACATGGCCTGAATATTTTTCTACCAAGTACAGCACTTAAAAAAAAAAAAAAAATGGTTTTTTGAATAGCTATCAGGCACCTGCCTGAGATTATATTTCATCAAATTTATATTTAAAGCAGAGGAGCATTGAGGGATCGTTGCTAAGATTCGGTGGGTGATCGTGGCAGAGGTTCGGCGAATGTTTAGTGCGGAGGAGCGGCGAATGAGGGTACGGGGCCCAGGGGCAGCACGGGCCTGCCCACACTGCGGTGTGTGCGCACACTGGGTCCGCGGAGCAGAGCAAGTCTCCAGTCATCCTGGTTAACTCTTGCCACTGGATAAAGGCCTAGCTCCATCAAGCCCATGTGGTGGCTGATGTGCAATGGTCACCACATGTTAAAAAATCCATGCACAAGCATCTTCCATCCCTTCAATTGGAGTTCAGGACTGGAATATCAGGTCCTTTATTGAAACATGAGTGAATTCATGTGGAAGCAAGTCATCCTGGTTCGAGGGACCGCCTATTATTTAATCAATGGGCAGAGCCAGCATGACATCACTCTTGTAACTGTATTGCCTGTTTACAAGCTTCATCCATTAGATACTATAATCATTATTTTGGGGTGGGGTTGGGAGAAAGCAGAGGACACAGGGAAAGTACAGTTCTGGTACTGATGGCGTTTATATATTATTTTAATTTCTCAAGTAAACCAATGAGGCTGCATTTACATATTGCCGTGTCCCATGAAAACATGCCAAAGCATACAATGAATTACTACTGAAGTCAGTAACTGTTGTTTTCCAGGAAAATTTGTCATCCATTGCCCCCAGCAACATTCCACAGAGAGCAAAAAGATGAATTATCTAGCTAACCTGTACTTCTGTGGTTCTGGTTGAGGGATAAAAGTCAGCCAGGATGCCGGGAGAAGTCCCTGCTCATCTATGACAAGTGTTCGGGGATCCTCAATATCCACCGAAACCATCAGAACAATCAGGCACAACCTTGTTCCAACAGCTCATCCAACGGATGACACCTTCAACAGTGCAGGACTCATTAGCTGGAGTATCAGCTTAGATTACAAGGTCAAACCTAGGTATGGGATTTAAAGCTACTGTACCAACTTCTAAACCAAGACAAGAATTTTACCAATTCAGCCAAGCTGACAGAGTAGATTACAACAATACTTTTGAGTTGTCCCCACATCTCAATGCAAAAGTTTTGGTTAAACAATACACACTCACCATTTTCTCAGAGTTTTGCTGAACAGTGCTGGCTCCATTAATGATCCATTGTAGATTCTGGTCTGCCATTACAATGCTGGGCTGTAGAATAGTAGTGCTTGGTGATGGAGTAATTGTTATAGCAGAAGTGTTTGTACCTAAAGGCACAGTCTGTACCATGGCTGGCATTGACTCTGTGTTACCAGATGATGGAAGGCCATTATTGGACATGGCTTGTGTTGGTGGCTGTGGTGTTGGGGGAGGTTGAATGAATTCTTGCGTACTGGTCGAGAATTGCGCGATAGGTGGCACAGGCAATTGAGTCGTCTGTAAAATGCTGGTGGGATTTCCGAATGTTGTTTGGTGTGTGTTGGTAGTCAAAGCATCTAACGATGTGGAGACAGGGCATGTTGCTTTCTGGGAATGTTTCTCAAACTTTATCATGGTTTGAAGTGAGATAGGAAACGACAACAGCGATCCAGAATCTCCTAGAGCAGTATTAACATTGGGCGCAGGCTGAGCATCACTGCCATATGTTCCAGGTATTCCAATCATCCCATCTTTGATTTTAGGAGAGAAAAGAACAATTTTTTCTCAAAAATTTTCAACAAAATCACAACTACAGTTTAGCAATTTATTGGCAACTTTCAGACCAATTTTTCAACTGTGGTTTTATTCCCTTAAATCATAAATTTCCTATTAGCCAAGCAGTAGGAAACACAGCTGTAAACACATGAAAGCTCTGATGCACTATATTCACTGACCAGCCAGAAATAGCAAACTTGGACTTAATACAGGAACGAAGGGCCCAAGTTTCCACACGATAAAAAACAGGCGCCCCTCCGAGCTGGGCGCCCGTTTTTCGCGCCTAAAAAAAAAATCGCGATTCTAGAGCGTTCTGCAGCTCCTTGTCTGCCTGGCGCGGCGCCCAGGGGGGCGGAGCCTACACTCGCGCCGATTTTGTAAGTGGGAGGGGGCGGGTACTATTTAAATTAGTTTTTTTTCCTGCCGGCAACGCTGCGCGTGCGTGTTGGAGCGTTCGCGCAGTGTGAAAAAAACATTGGCACTCGGCCATTTTTGTAGTTCTTTGTAGCTGTTTAATTTTTGAAATTTTTTTTAATAAAAGCACATTGCCATCAGCACTTGCAGCCTTCTCACTGTCTCCTCCCCCCCCCCCCGCGGGAAGAACGGGCACCTCCCTCCCCCCCCCACCGCGGGAAAGAACGGGCGCCTCCTCCCCCCCCCCCCCCCACACGGGAAGAACGGGCGCCTCCTCCTCCTCCCCCCCGACCGCGGGAAGAACGGGCGCCTCCTCCTCCTCCTCGCGGGAAGAACGGGCGCCTCAGGCTAACTGCAGCATTCTCCGTGCCTGAAGCACTTTCACACAGGTAGGAAGATGGTTTATTTAATCTTTTCTTTGCTTATAAATGTTTATTTAGGTTGGATTTATTTGTATAATATTTGTAGAAGTATAAATAAGGATTTATTGTAGAATTTAATGACTTCCCTCCCCACCCCCCCCACCCACCTCGTTCTGGACACCTAATTTGTAACCTGTGCCTGATTTTTTTAATGTGTAGAACAGGTTTTTTCAGTTCTACAAAAATCTTCACTTGCTCCATTCTAACTTAGTTTGGAGTACGTTTTCACTGTGGAAACTTTGAAATCAGGCGTCAGTGGCCGGACACGCCCCCTTTTGAAGAAAAAATTCTGTTCCAAAGTAGAACTGTTCTACCTGACTAGAACTGCAGAAAACTTAAATGTGGAGAATTCCGATTTCTAAGATAGTCCGTTCTCCACCAGTTGCTCCGAAAAATCAGGCGCAAATCATGTGGAAACTTGGGCCCGAACAAACCATTTCCCAAGTAAATTGAATGAAAGGTTTGAGCAATGCCTAAAATTTTGTTGCCTGTGCAGTGCATATTTCTTATCAATTCTAATTTACTGGCAGGGAAAACATATCCTTAGAGGGATTTGTTTTTAATCGATTTTTTTTGATGTCATGATAATGGCGGAGTATGGTGTGGCACCAAGTCTGAAAAACAATATTAACATTTCAATACCTCGGAAAAGTATTCTGAAGATTGCAGCAAACTGTACAGTTACAAGGGGAACTGGGTCAAGTCTAAGGTGGTAACTTTCTGAAGCAACTTTTCCATGTGAAAACTTCAATTTGCCTTTCCTTTCGCTGTTGACAAATCAGCTGAGGAAGAATTTGGGGTCTCACTTACTTTTGCCTCCTACTCTGTGCCAGATTGCGTGGGAGATTGGGTGGGTGCGGGGGGTGGAAGGGAGAGATTTAACTGAAATGGTAATTACATCAACTACACTGTTCTTGTTTCAAATCCTGCAATCCATCCCTCCATGCATCTTTAAAAAAAAAAAATATATATGTATATATATACATATACGCTCCAATGGGAAACCAAAGATTAAGGATTATCTTCAAGAGGATAGACAATGTGGTGGCATTCATGTACCACTTCAACACTCTTTCTCTCCATGGACAGAAAAATACTCGTCTTCCTCACCCTTTATTGTCCTGGTCAAGATGGAGCAGAAAATACAAATCATTCTGAAATAACTAACAAATTGAGAAATCCATTATGCTTTCGACTAATATATAGCATCTTGTTCTTCACGTACTCAATAAAGAACCTGGATTACATGGCACTGCCAACGTTTCCTCCCCCCTCATCATTTTTCAGGTTCTCTCTCTTCCCCCACGTAGGCACCAGCTTATGCAACCGTGCACTTAGACAAGGGCAGCCCTTCAGTGTCTCAACCAACTGCTTGTATATAGTGAGTATTAGTGAGTTATTCCAACCTTGGAGATCAACACAGCCAAGCCCAATCCTGTCCACAGTCAGCCTCCACATGTGCTTGTTTTCCAGCAAAGGTCATGGAGCACTGATGAATAGGAAGTCTGACAGATTTCCCCCCACCCACCCCCATCTAGTCCAGGAATGCAAAAGCCTTGGCTGAGACTAGCCAACTTGGTATAGATAAAGATCAAACCTAAAAATCCACTTGGGTTTTTGCTTTTGTAGCCCTGTATGGCCAATAATTGGGTCCTTTTGCCACCCCAGCTTCCATACACACCCTGCAGGGTGCTAAAGCTATTTAGAAACATAGAAAATAGGTGGAGTAGGCCATTCGGCCCTTCTAGCCTGCACCGCCATTCAATGAGTTCATGGCTGAACATGCAACTTCAGTACCCCATTCCTGCTTTCTCGCCATACCCCTTGATCCCCCTAGTAGTAAGGACCTCATCTAACTTCATTTAACAGTCTTGTGTCAATATTGATCTTTAGCTTGTTTGGAAGCATACACGAGCATCCCCGGAAGGTGACTATCCCTTATACATTCCCAACCTCACTGAAGAGCATCTGGCTTTCAACTGTTGTATGCTGTGGTTGAATGAAAGGCAATCTCAAGGCACAGTAGATGGCTATTTATGGAAGACTTCAAGAAGAATGCACCTTGAGGCATCTTATCCTCTCCTGACTCAAAGTGTGGCCACATTAACAAAAGGTATTTGTAGTGTTGTTTCAAACGCAAGTCGATTAAGCCTATTTCGTATATATCTCCATTTTAATATATAATTTTATGGAAACCTACCCATCATCAAAAACTATAAAAATTCTTCATATTTTTCTAAACATATTACAACTCCTTCCAAATCACCCGTGTAATCAACAAGTTTCAAATTGCTACAATGGGTTCTTCAAACACTACCTTATTTTGTCATTATTTGGCTGAAAAACAAATGATTATTAGAAGAAAGCGAAACCATAATCAATCACAGGAGTTACTGGAAATTTACATTTACTTTTGGCTGAAGAGAGTCGGCCCGCAGTGTTAATAAACTGGAAATAAATTGCAATATGGCAGACAAGAGAGATTCACTCAGGTGTGCATACCTGTCTGCTGAGAGCCATCGTGGTTGGTGCAGCTATCAGTATTGTGAAACATGGATTCAAAGATACTTTCTGCTGAAATAGTGCTCAGGTCCCGTCCTTGGGTCTAACAAAGGAAACAAAACAGGAATTAACAGGTGAGGATTGGTGCAGGGGAGAGATGTACTAAAGTGGCTTAATATTTCTGGCTTCTGATTAATACATTACGTGGCACTCAGCCAGTCCATCATAACCCAATATTAACTATCATTTCCTAACATCACAACTTTACATTCCAACTGTCTGCTCAATTAGGAATTACAATTTCTCCCTTTCCAAGTTTTCTCCCCATCTCTCCCAAAGCCACCAGCTCCAGCTGGATTCAGGTGCAATGGGCTCATGACAGTGGAGTCACTTCAGCCACGCCTCACCATGTTCCCACTCCAGGGTAAATTCAGGGTTCCCGGGAGCACGAGTCAGGGTCATATTCATTTTTCAGGAAGGGTCACAAAATAACAAATCGGGAGCAGGAAACTTTGCATACATTTCCCCAGTTTGGCTCAGAAACACCTTAATTACTGTCCCAGTTAAGAGCAGGGTGGGGGGGTGGGAGAACTGGACAAACAAAACAGGCCAATCTAGGGCAAGGATTTATCTGATTATTATTTGCAGTAAAATTGTAAATGTGCCCTTTATAATTTTGCTATAAACTGTGGACAGATTATTTTTTCACCTTAATGATTAAAGCACCATGTCATTCTGTTCGTAGGCAATAGGCCAATGGGCCTAAAAGTCAGTAGAATAGGTCGGATACCAATTGGGGATGGAACAATTCTGGGACACTTGTGTATAAATTGGTAGATAGCAAAGAATTTGCTTACATCAGAATTATTATAGTTATCCCAGTGATACAGATCACCTTGTGGAAAGAATGCAAAAAGTAAAAGGCAAGAACTTGGATTTATTTAGCATCTTTCATGTCCTCAGGATGTCCAAAGCACATTACAGCCAATGAAGTACTGTGGAAGTGGAATGACTGTTGAAATGTCGGTGTATAAATTGTGCACAGCAAGATCCCACATACAGCAAATGAGACAAGTGACCAGATAATCTGCTTTAGTGATTAATTGACACACACCTGGGAGTCCTTGGCCAAAGACTGCCCTAAGTGGAGGAAGTGCATCCGGGAGGGCATTGAGCACCTCCAGTCTCATCGCCTAGAGCATGCAGAGACCAAGCGCAGGCAGCGGAAGGAGCGTGCGGCAAACCAGTCCCATCCACACTTTCCTTCAACGACTGTCTGTCCCACCTGTGACAGAGATTGGTTCTCGTATTGGACTGTTCAGTCACCCAAGAACTCATTTTTAGAGTTGAGGCAAGTCTTCCTCGATTTCGAGGAACTGCCTTTGATGAGATATAAACATTGGGAGAACTCCCCTGCTTTTCTTCAAATTGTGCCATAGGATCTTTTACAATCATCCAAGGTGCAAATAAGGCCCTCGGTTTAATGTTTTATCTGAAAGAAGATTTGCGACAGTTCAACTTTTGCACCGAAGAGATGTGCTCAAGTCTCTGAATCAAAAGGTTGTGGATTCAAGCTCCTTTTCAGGAAGTGACAGTACTACCGCTGAGCCAAGGCCACACCTAAATACAGCATGATTAGTTTGGAAAACATAATCTATTTGGGTAAGTGAACGATTCAAGTATGTCAGTAAATTGGATGACTGATCGTGACTGCATTAAATTCTATTCAAATCAGCAAACAGATCCACATTGAGATGAATTCATTAGACATGCTGTGAGATTCAGCCAGTTGCATTATCTGGTCAATTTGGAAAAGCATCGTTTGGATAAATGATGTCCCACAGATCTTCAAAAAATAGCTTTTTGAAAAACCTTAATACCAGAGATAATTGCCTTTAAAGTATGAGCATATTAGTGTCATTACCAAAAACAAGCCATGGCTTACCGACTGTGAATTTTCTCTGAGTTCTGAATCTGTCGATATCAAGCTCAGATCACTTAAACAAAGTGACTGGTTTGTCTCCTGTTGACAGAGTGGAAAATTTTACACCATTAATTTGTAAATCCATCATAAATTACCCAAATTATAACCCAAACCTATCCTCTTTAATAGAATGGATGGTATCCTGTAATTAACACAAAGCCAGTATTTAGTGTCCCATGCTGCTTTCAACAGATGCAAATGTTCGATTACAACAATCTGCAGACTTGACAAAGTGACCCAGAAGAGTCCAAAAGCACATGAAACCCAGATCCCTTCCACTGGTCCAATAGAAAGCATTGTACACTGCATTGATCTGAATAGACTTAATGGGGCTAAAATCCCAGCCTTGCCAGGTCCGTACAATGTGCGGACAGACCCGGCGAGGCCTCGCAAAAGCAGTTTTTGGAGCTTTTCCAATTGACAGATCCTCTGTATCCCCGAGAGAAGGACATTCGTGCGGGCGAGACTGGGCTAGTTGCCCAATTCATGCTCAGCGAATGTCCTTCAAACTCTTACGCTTGGTAATAGCAGGCGCATAGCCTACTTTTACCAGCGAAAGAGTTTTAAAACAAAAATTAAATTTAAAAACACTGTTAAAAATCCTGTTCATTAAGGTATGTTTATTTCAAACCATATTAAAACACAAAAAAATTCAAGAGATTTTTTCTAAAACATTTTAACTTTAAAACAAATTAACTTTAATTTCAATTTGTTTATTTATAATGTGTGTTTCTTGTTTTAAGCGTTTATTCACATTGATAATAATGGGAACTCAAAAATAGAGCTCCCATTATTATCAATGAGAATACTGCAGCGTGATTGGTGGTCCAGGCCCACATGACTCCAGTACTTTCATGCGTATGGGGAAGTCCTGTCCCCGTACGCTACGCATCGAATGAAGGCCTCCGACCGCAATCGAAGGTGCCTCCGGGACCATCAGGTATTTTCGCAAAAACATTTTCGGGTCGGAGGCTTTCGTCCAAAGTAAGCCGGAATTTCAGTCCCAATAACTTGGCACATCTCATTAATAAACCAAAATGAGAGAAATATACGTCACTCCTTGATCCACACACCCTATGGTGATTAAATCCTTTATCAAGATTAACAGACTGATTTCAACCCATCTCCACAATGATCTTTAGTACAAGTTTAATGCATATGGCATTCTTCATCAATACTCTATATGTAATTCAATTTTGAAGAAGCAAATTTTTAAAAAGCTAAATACTACCATTTTTATTTCTAAGCACAGTTCTAAAGGCGACGCTTCACCAAACACATTAATCCATCACTTTTCCTTTCTGGCAGACCAGCTTGTGCATTTCCAACATTTTCTGCTTTTAATTTCAAAAAACAATGTTTTTCCAATACCTCACCGACTCAACCTCCTCCACAAGCAAGTGGGTCAAACGTGAACCTTCTATTGTATTTTACATGATTTCCATGTGAAAGGTGAAAGACTGGTCAAGCAGCTGAGAGCACGCTCCAACTGTTGGCACCGAGAGAGATCCCGAGGAACACAAGTCTGCAGCTACTAACCTCATTCACGGAATTCTGGTTCGACACAATAAATGGGTTCTCTTTGTCATGGGCTTTCATGTGACTCTTGAGACTATACTGTGTGCTGAAAGACTTCTCACAGCCATCGCTAGGGCAGAAGAAGGGTCGCTCACCTGTAACACAACACAACAAGCAATTCGGTTTCAAATTCCAGTCACTTTTGGAAATTCACACATCAGATTCCATCTCAAGAGACCAAAAAATATAGTTTGTTGTACTAAAACATTTGCAATGGTATTTGCACAAACGGGTACATTACATTTGGACACAAGGCAGTTTTACTTGGTATTTTAAGTAAGAGATATGTGGGAATCATCATATTCCAGCTCCTTCTGCCCTTCCTGTAGCATTCACCATATCCAGCTGAATTCTATCAATCTGCAGCCCTGAATAATTCTTCCTTTCACGTTCCTGCTTTCCTCAATGGGAAACTACTTGGTGATTCCCCAAGGCAGAGAATACTGGTGTGGAAAACTGCAGGCACCATCTTGCTGGGGTTTGCTCACATTCTGTGAGGATCTATCTTATTAAATAACTTTGAATAGTCTGAATGGTTACCAATAGCCATTCAACGATCCAAAATGGTGGGGTACTGCCAATGTCTTTTTGTAAGAGCGCCATGTATGAAGTTTTTAAATGGTGAAGTCATCGACAAGACAACACTGTTTAAACTCTTCAAACATATTTGAAAATAGTACATTCTTGCAATACACAGATGCTTCCAAATGAACAGTTTACAGCAAGATGATCTATTATTGGGCATGCACTGAGGAGTGGAGTGGCCCTTCTGGGGCAATTGATCTATACATAAAATAGAAAAAAATGGCAGCATATTTTGCTAACCGTGGTTTAGAATGGGTCTAATCGTTAAAGTAATCCTCCTTGTTTTCTGAAGTCTTTTTTGAATATGGAAAATACCATAAAAGCTGCTAAATCTTTGAAGCAATCTTCCCAACATTGAGTACTAATTTTGAAAGATTTATAAATGCTCCAAAAAATATCAGGAACATTTAAAATATATTGCATTACATTTTAACACAGCTGTATGTTAAACCAATACCCGATTTTCCTGTGTTGCATGAAATACGGCTGTGTAATGTTACAGGGACTATATGGTGTCAAGACCAATGCTACAGGAACATTTCAGGAGGCAATTCAATTTCACATCAATGAAAACACAGGTAGGTTTCAGAATAGTTTAACTTTAGAGGGGCACACCTCTAAATATAAAGTGATGTTTTTGAAAGTTCATTTACTTTGCTACGTCTTGCATACTTTGTCATTGACCAAACAAAACATAATAATTTCCTGCAATGTGCAGAAGCTATAGTTCCACACCTGAAGGTGCCATAAGTTAGCAATTCACAAATGTGTGTTCTGGTTTTATTGCTAACAATTGCTCAGAAACAAACACTGCAGCCCCTTCTGTCCCCTCCCTCTAAAAAGTTTAAGCAGAAAACACTTAAAAAGTCAGTGGATAGGAGAACTTTAGTAGTGTCTTTAGTATTTTGTTACAAAAGAAAACACTCCCATCAAAAAAATACCGTACAAGTGAACCCATGTAAACTCTTAATTTAGCAGAAAAACACACATGCATCTGTGGGATGGGTTGAGTGAAGAGTTTTCTAACATGAGATTATCAGCTGTTATGCAGAAGAATTTCTGTTGATAGAGAATAGGCTGTGCATACCTCACTAAAGCTCTGCTCTGTCCCAAACGGGGAGAAAGGGGGGATAAAATAAACACTGGATTGATTACCTGTGTGCGTTCTGACGTGTGTTCTGAGATGGTGACTGGCAGCAAAGGCCTTCCCACAGCCGTCATGATCACACCTACAAATGCAACACAAAGAACCATAGAATCCCTGATCACTCCTGTACCACACACAGCCCACTATGAAAATAGCTGTCGTGTTTAAATTTGGAAACGGCAGTTCATATTTCCTGTCTCAAGATTTAAAAGTACTGCAGTTTTGAATATGTCAATGACATGGTGTATAATTCTACATTTTTAAAAAGATGTTATGGGGGTAGAGAAAGAATGTGAAGTCTCAGTCAGGATTTAAAAAAGTATCCAAATAGTTGTTAATATTTTTTTTGAAAGACTCTCCTGTAGCTGGCTGAAGAACATCTCGTATGATGGGAGTCTTTTCTCTGAAGCAACCAAGACAGACAGTAATGGAGTGCGCCCATTAAGCAGCCACCATTCCAGTAAATAATGTTTTGAAAAAAAATGCTTCTGATTAAATCATTAATGAGTTTGCCATTGGGGGGCAGCTTTGAGCATCACAAAACATGGCAGGGGTGGCTTTTACAAAAAAAACAATGCTCTCTATTGGCCTCGATCAACTCACGTCATGCTGGAATCAATGGCGCCTGTTTGACACTCCGCAGTATCTCACCATGAACTGCTGTTTTTTGCTGGCAGCTGAGAAACAGTACTCTTAAAAAGCTCAGTGTTGCAACATAGATATCTGTTTAAAAAACACTTGCCTTTCCTCTCCTGAAGGCAGCAGCTTATGCTGTGGTCATTTTTACTGATGGCGGCAGCTTTCTAGTGTGAAAGCCCACAAGGTGTCAACTGACTGTTCACACAGACGCACACATCCAGATAACTCACTCGATAGCCATTCAGAATGGCAACTCTAATTGAATTTATTTTTTGAAAATAAATCTCCCCTGCCTAAGCACACAAAGGTTTTTACCCTTCCCTCCTCCAGTAACCTTGCTAACTGGCTTATGTTGAAATTCTTACTTGATGCCTACACTGTGCATCCTTAGCTGCTGTTACATTTGCTTCGTTCTATAGCCAGCTTCGTTAAGACCGGCAGCAGGAAATCCATTTTTATTTTGGAAAGGCAGGCAGGTTTAGAGGATTGAGGACACCTGTTTCGTTGACCTCGCACACCGGGATTTGGCAACTTTAAATCAAGACAAAAGTAGCTTTTGATAGTTAGCTGGTGGTTTTTTCCCCATACTGTTATTAATCTCTAGCATGAGATGTTAAATCGAGGCCTGGGCTGCCCTCTCAGGTGGATGTAAAAGGTCCCAAGTCACTATATTCACAGGAGAGTTCTCCCTAGTGTTTTGCCCAACATTTATCCTTCAATCAACAACTTAAAACAGATGATCTGCTCATTTATTTAACTGCTGAGTGTAGATTCTTGCTGTGTGAAAATTGGTTGCCACATTACAACAGTAAATACATTTTGTTTTAAAAAGCACTACATTGGCTGTAGCGCGATTTGGGACGTCCAAAAGTTGTGAAAGGCGCTACATAAATGCAAGTCTTTCTTTAACAGCATCTACAGATTTACTAAATAAACCACACATTTTTTTTTGAAACACAGAAATCTGCGCATCCGGTTGATCACCTGTATAGAAAGACACGATTACATAACATGCTCCCAGATATGGAGACAAATAAAATAGCAGCGGTGCCAAACTAAATAACTTGAAATGTCAAAAACGGAGACTCCTATCTGTGCTGCATCTATTGCGTGTCATGGTGAATTGATCATGAAAACGATTAGAAGTCCAGTTCAGCTGGCTTAATCATGGAATCTGGAGAACTGTACGACACTAAGCATAGGGCTTTAAAGAAAAAAATATAAAATTGAACGATGATGAAATTACAAATTTTTCAGTATTGAAACAGGACATGTAATACAGTCTCAACTGTGTACCAATTACAACATAGCTTTTAAACTCAATGCCAACAGATTAAAGCCGGAATATGGGCTACACGCATTTCATTTAGTTGCAACTTAACTATCCATCCCCTCTGGATTTTGTAAAATGAATTGATCAGAGGCGAATTTCCCCTGCCCCTGGATGAGGGGAAAGAGAGAAAAACGGCGAGGGATAAATATTGGCCACAACACCAGGGAGAACGCCCCTGCTCTGCTTCAAAATAGTACATTAGATTTTGTAAGTCCACCCGAGAGGGCAGACACTCAGTTTAATATTTCATCTGAAGGACGCCACGAGTGTCAGCCTAGGTTTTGTGCTCCAGTCACTGGAGTGGGACTTGAAACCACAACCTTCGGAGTGAGACGAGAGAGTGCTACCCACCTGAGTCACAAATTAGGAAAGGCAAACACGAGCCTGTGGTCCTACCCACATCCCAGTGGTCCCAAATGCCACGTCACAATCTCTCCTGGAAGTGCCCGGGAACATTTGGTGATGACAGAACCAGACTCAGCTGTGATGTCCCTTACTACAGGTAGCAAAGGCCACAAAAAAGGCAAATAGGATTCTAGGTTTTATACATGGATCACTGAATATAAAACAAAAGTAATGTAGCAAGTTGAAGCATTATGTAGTCTGTAGGGCTACATGTGTGGACACCCCGTTAGTGTCGTGGCAAGGGTATAGAGAGGAACACCAAAATTAGATGAATTAGAAATTAGTGATAGAAACATAGAAAATAGGTGGAGTAGGCCATTTGGCCCTTCGAGCCTGCACCACCATTCAAGATCATGGCTGATCATTCCTTCAGTACCCCTTTCCTGCTTTCTCTCCATACCCCTTGATCCCCTTAACCGTAAGGGCCACATCTAACTCCCTCTTGAATATATCCAATGAACTGGCATCAACAGCTCTCTGCAGCAGGGAATTCCACAGGTCAACAACTCAGTGAAGAAGTTTCTCCTCATCTCAGTCCTAAATGGCCTACACCTTATCCTAAGACTATGTCCCCTGGTTCTGGACTTCCCCAACATCAGGAACATTCTTCCCGCATCTAACCTGTCCAGTCCCGTCAGAATCTTATATGATTCTATGAGATCCTCCCTCATCCTTCTAAACGCCAGTGAATAAAGGCCCAGTTAATCCAGTCTCTCCTCATGACAGCCCAGCCATCCCTGGAATCAGTCTGGTGAACCTTCGCTGCACTCCTTCAATAGCAAGAACGTCCTTCCTCAGATTAGGAGACCAAAATTGAACACAATATTCCAGGTGAGGCCTCACCAAGGCCCTGTACAACTGCAGTAAGACCTCCCTGCTCCTATACTCAAATCCCCTAGCTATGAAGGCCAACATGCCATTTGCCTTCTTTACAACCTGCTGTACCTGCGTGCCCACTTTGTGACTGATGAACCATGACACCCAGGTCTCGTTGCACCTCCCCTTTTTCTAGTCTGCCGCCATTCAGATAATATTCTGCCTCCAAAATGGATAACCTTACATTTATCCACATTATACTGCATCTGCCATATATTTGCCCACTCATCTAATCTGTCCAAGTCACCCTGCAGCCTCTTAGCATCCTCCTCACAGCTCACCGCCACCCAGTTTAGTGTCATCCGCAAACTTGGAGATATTACACTCTCTTCCTTTATCCAAATCATTAATGTATATTGTAAAGAGCTGGGGTCCCAGCACTGAGCCCTGTGGCACCCCACTAGTAACTGACTGCCATTCTGAAAAGGATCCGTTTATCCAGACTCTCTGCTTCCTGTCTGCCAACCAGTTCTCTATCCACGTCAGTACATTACCCCCAATACCATGCGCTTTGATTCTGTACACCAATCTCTTCTGCGGGACCTTGTCAAAAGCCTTTTGAAAGTCCAAATACACCACATTCACTGGTTCTCCCTTGTCCACTCTACTAGTTACATCCTCAAAAAATTCCAGAAGATTCGTCAAGCATGATTTCCCTTTCATAAATCCATGCTGACTCGGTCCGATCCTGTCACTGCTTTCCAAATGGGCTGCTATTTCATCCTTAATGATTGATTCCAACATTTTCCCCACTACTGATATCAGGCTAACCGGTCTATAATTACCCACTTTCTCTCTCCCTCCTTTTTAAAAAAAGTGGCATTACATTAGCTACCCTCCAGTCCATAGAAACTGATCCAGAGTCAATAGATTGTTGGAAAATGATCACCAATGCATCCACTATTTCTAGGACCACTTCCTTAAGTACTCTGGGATGCAGACTATCAGGACCCGGGGATTTATCAGCCTTTAATCCCATCAATTTCCCTAACACAATTTCCCACCTAATAAGGATATCTTTCAGTTCCTCATTCTCACTAGACCCACTGTCCCCTAGTACATTTGGATGGTTATTTGTATCTTCCTTTGTGAAGACAGAACCAAAATATTGGTTCAATTGGTCTACCATTTCTTTGTTCCCCCTTATAAATTCACCTGAATCCGACTGCAAGGGACCTACGTTTGTCTTTACTAATCTTTTTCTCTTCACATATTTATAGAAGCTTTTGTAGTCAGCTTTTATATTCCATGCTAGCTTACTCTCGTACACTATTTTCCCCTTCTTAATTAAACCCTTAGTCCTCCTCTGTTGAATTCTAAATTTCTCCCAGTCCTCAGGTTTCTTGCTTTTTCTAGCCAATTTATATGCCTCTTCCTTGGTTTTAACACTACCCTTAATTTCCCTCGTTAGCCATGGTTGAGCCACCTTCCCAGTTTTATTTTTACTCCAGACAGAAATGTACAATTGCTGAAGTTCATCCATGTGATCTTTAAATGTTTGCCATTGCTTATCCACCATCAACCCTTTAAGTATCCTCTGCCAGTCTATTCTAGCCAATTCACACCTCATACCGTCGAAGTTACCTTTCCTTAAGTTCAGGACCCTAGTTTCCAAATTAACTGTCACTCTCCATCTTAATAAGGAATTCTACCATATTATGGTCACTTTTCCCCAAAGGGCCTCGCACAACAAGATTGCTAATTAGTCCCTTCTCATTAAACATCACCCAGTCTAGGATGGCCAGCTCCCTGGTTGGTTCCTCGACATATTGGTCTGGAAAACTATCCCTAATACACTCCAGGAAATCCTCCTCCACCGCATTGTTACCAGTTAGGTTAGCCCAATCAATATGTAGATTAAAGTCGTCCATGATAACTGCTGTACTTTTATTGCACACATCCCTTATTTCTTGTTTGATGCTGTCCCCAACCTCACTACTACTATTTGGTGGTCTATACACATTTGGTGGTCTTCCACTAGCGTTTTCTGCCCTTTGGAATTCCGCAGCTCCACCCATACCGATTCCACATCATCTAGGCTAATGTCCTTCCTTACAATTGCATTGATTTCCTCTTTAACCACCAAAGCCACCCCGCCTCCTTTTCCTTTGTCTGTCCTTCCTAAATGCTGAATACCCCTGGATGTTGCGTTCCCAGTCTTGGTCACCCTGGAGCCATGTCTCCGTGATGCCAATCACATCGTATCCATTAACTGCTATCTGCGCAGTTAATTCATCCACCTTATTCCGAATACTCCTCGCATTGAGGCACAGAGCTTTCAGGCTTGTCTTTTTAACACACTTTGCCCCTTTTGAATCTTGCTGCAATGTGGCCCTTTTTGCTTTTGGCCTTGGGTTTCTCTGCCCTCCACTTTTACTATTCTCCTTTCTATCTTTTGCTTCTGCTCCCCTTCTATTTCCCTGCATAGATTCCCATCCCCCTGCCATATTAGTTTAACTTCTCCCCAACAGCACTAGCAAACACTCCCCCCTAGGACATTGGTTCCGATCCTGCCCAGGTGCAGACCGTCCGGTTTGTACTGGTCCCACCTCCCCCAGAACCGGTTCCAATGTTGCAGGAATTTGAATCCCTCCCTTCTGCACCATTTCTCAAGCCATGTATTCATCTGAGCTATCCTGCGATTCTACTCTGACTAGTACGTGGCACTGGTAGCAATCCTGAGATTACTTCTTTTGAGGTCCTACTTTTTAATTTAACTCCTAGCTCCCTAAATTCGTCTCGTAAGACCTCATCCCATATTTTACCTATATCGTTAGTACCTATATGCATCACGACAACTGGCTGTTCACCCTCCCTTTTCAGAATGTTGAAAAGAGGATTAAAACAAGTGATAACCGTTACTATTCCAGTGGAAAAATTAAGTGGGAACCCAAGAGGTTTTCAAATTACAGAAAACTCCTTCACAAAAGGTTGGTAGAAGTGTGGAACTCTGTCCCACAAAAAGCAATAGTTGCTCGTTCAATTAATAATTTTAAATCTGAGATCAATAGGTTTTCGCTAGCCGAGGGTATTAAGGGACATGGAGCCAACGCGCACGGAGGGAATTCGGATACAGATCAGCCAAGATCTCACCGAATATCTCAAATGGGCTGAATGGATTACTACTGTTCCCAAGTTGAGGTGGTGAATAGTGAGAGATTGTTTACATGGATCATCAGACTGTGGATGAGCATCACTAGAAGGGGGAGGTCAGAAAAATCTCCTTCATATGAAGGATTATTAGAACTTGAAACACTTCAACACAAGTGGCTATTGCGGTAGAGACTAACATTTAAATAGGAATTGTAAAAGTATTTGAAAATAATAGAAAGAGACGACAATGAAATGGGATGAGAGTAAATAGCTTCAATTGAGGAACGAGCACTAGCACTGAATGGCCTTCTCCTGTACGCGAGTCCAAATGGCCTCCTCCTGTACGCAAGTCCTGTGCTGTAACCATTCTATGATTCTACACAAGCTGTGAAACCCTTTCAAAAAAACGGTAGTGTAGTGGTTGTGTTACGGACTAGCAATCCAGAGGAGTGGACTAATGATCCAGGGACACGAGTTCAAATCCCACCATAGCAGCTGAGGAATTTAAGTTCAATTAAATAAATCTGGAAGCTAGTACCAGTAATGTTGATCATGAAACTACCAGATTGTCGTAAAAGCCCATCTGGTTCATTAATGTTCTTTAGGGAAGGAAATCTGCCATCCTTACCCGGTCCGGACTGTGTGACTCCAGACCCACAGCAAGGTGGTTGACTCTTAACTGCCCTCAAATGGCCTAGCAAGCCACTCAGTTGTTCAAGGGCAATTAAGGATGGACAATAAATGCTGGCCTCATCAGTGACGCCCAGGTAGATCGATAAGCATCACCGAAAACAAAGTCTGAAGCCATCTGAGAACTTCAACATACTACAGCGCCTGTGACTAGTCGTCAAACCAAGAGTTCCTCAGATATCAAAGCAGGCCACAGGGGGCTTTACCATTTTGGGGTGGGAAGATGAGAAGGCAGAAATCTAGACTAGTTAAAGTAATAGAACTCTGCAAACTCTTCTTTTATAAAATGGTTTCATTTCCCATGAAGGTTTGACATTTGTCCTGAGATAAACAACAACATGTTCAGTCTATATCCAGTAGACTATAAGTGTATATGAAAGCCAGTCAAGTGCATTTCTAAAGTGCAAGTTCATAACCCTCACTAACAAAATATGTATTAACAATGCACATAATGGCAGAAGTTATGGTATAGTGCAGCGTTATTCAGCAGCCAATAGATTTACCAACCCCCCTTAATTCTGAAAAGTTAAGAGTACAAATTTTAAAAACCCAGGAACAGACATCAAGCAGCAAGTTTAAAGTTGACTTTTTAAAATTTCTACCCAATATCAACATTTCAGCCTTTATTCCTGGTTTGGAAATATATTTAATATTTGTAGTTGTGTCAAGTTGGCAGTTGAAAAAGTCATAAGAATGTACTGCAATCGATGGAGACTGGAGACCCCAGACACAGTTATCAGATACTTTCCAGTCTAGCATAATTTTCTAACTGAATGTACGTACAAATTATCAGCTTTATAGAAGAACTGAAGCCCTGTAGAAAGCTTTTACCTAAATGGCTTCTCTCCTGTATGCGTTCGGACGTGCTTCCTCAGGTCACTGAGTGTAGTAAAGTACTTACTGCAGCCTTCTGATTCACAGTTAAATGTTTTCCCTGTGTGAAGCCTCTGATGGGCTTTCAGCCTGGAAATGAAATGGAAATGAAGGCAGTTACTACTGGTGTTCAGAGTTGACAAGCTGATGAGCGATACATTAACAATTACAAAATCACTAGTTACACCAAGCTCTACACATCCCATTTCCATTTCCTTTCCAAATAATTTTTTTTCCAGGAGAACTTCTCAAAACAGAGCTTCTAATGCCTTACTTAAAAGCAGAGTTTAGCACCTAATGTCGTAAATCAAAGGAGGTCTGATCTGTTTGAACAAGTTGGCATCCAAAGAAATAACATCCAGTGTAGCCATCAAGCTTTATTACATTGGAACCACTTTAATACAGTACCAATACATTTTGTACACCATTAATTAACCTCAAATTACTATCCATCAATGACAGACCAGAGACTACTCGAATTTTATTACAGTATTACATAAAACCCACACCAGAAAATTCAAGTTTTCAAACCTGCTGGGTATATTTTCAGTTACTGTGGTTATACAGTATAAAAATCCATCCACAACCCTACTTTACTGAAATGGTAGTGATGACATTGGACAGTCATTTCCCATTGCTGTAGGTTGCAGTGCTAGCCCACAAATCAATGGGCTCAATTTTCCCCAATGACATTTTTTGGCATATTTCAAGAGTTACGCGCGTTTTTTTGGCCCTGACTACGCCAAAAAAACTTGCAAGTTTCACCATTCTAATTTTTTTTTTAATTGGCTCCGCGCAGCCTATCCTTTAGCTTTGGGAGATGGAGCCTAATGTCTGTGCTGAAAAAATGAAGCCCCCTCTTCTGCGCATGCACAGGAAAAAAAAAGGTGTTTTCTTTTAAAAACGTGACTGCTATGGGCGTGCATGCCCAGTATACCACCCAGTCTGCATTCGGCCATTTTTAAAGAGCCAGCCAAGTGTGAGAACTTTAATTCTCAGTGGAAAAATCAGAGCTGCAATTTGCAACGTGGCTCAAGGACCAAGAATTTCTCTCAGGACAAAGTGGACTAGTTACTGTGATTGAGGGCAGATGGCACGAGCTGGACACCAGCAAAGGTCACAAAGGTTTCACCAAAAGAAAAGAAACAACGCTGGAACCAACTTGCAAAAGATTACTGTGCAATGGTGACCACCACAAAATCTGGTGGCCAGTGTAAAAAGAAGTGGCAGAGCCTTGGTCAATTTAATTAATATTTTCATTTATTCACTGGAATTGCAATTGTAAGTGTGGCCATCTGTATGTCCCACCCAGCAAAAAGACACCCTCTCTAAAAAGTTGTATTTTCGTCGTTGCAAAGGATGGTGGCACACAACAAAAAGAAAAGAGAACGAACTCGAACAGGAGGCGGCCCGACAAATCTGCACCACTGACACACTTGGAGGACAGGGTCGCTGCTTTGATGGGTCCTGCCTGGAGAAAAGCAACCACGACGGAGGGAGCAAGTCTTGCAAATTCCATACTCTCTGGAGGTGGTGAAGGTGCTGCCCATTTAGGTGCCAGCCCCTTTCCCGAGTGGTACGAGTGTTTGGACATTCCATGGTTTTGCACAGTCCGAGGCTGTAGGTCCCAGTGGAGTGCAGCAAGGCCCCACCGTCCGAGGCTGCAGGTCCCAGTGGGCCACACCCAGGATGAGGAGGGTAAGGAGAACTCGATAGCGCTCTCCTGAGGTGCAGGATCTAACAGATGTGGTTCAGACGATGTCAATGAATGCGGAGAGCATTGACCTTACGCGATCACACCTGGACACCATCAGTAGGGTGTGTGATGATGTATCAGGACTGTCGGGAGAAGTAACAACACGCTCATGAGAAATGGGAACACTGTCCGGAAACGAGGGAGGGAATGTCGCAGGTAGCTGCTGCAATAAGGGAACATACCCAGACCCTGCGCGCATTGACAGAATCAACTGCCACTCCCACTCCAATCCCCAGATCAGCCTCTGAAGAGGCCCAAGCCAGGCCTTCCATATTACCGCCTGCCCACGCCCCATCAAGTGCGCATTACCCGAGATGCTTGAAAGAATAAGGTTGGTACCAATCCGAGAAACACTGCACCACCACCTGCGGGCAGGGGTGGAGTCACCAAGACTCAAGTGCAGCGGGCAGTCTCAGAATAAAGGTGGAGGAGAGATGGGTGCAGCCTTTCTTTGCTGCTGCTATTATTGTTGTTACTGTTGTAACTGTTCTCATATTAAAAGTTTTTTGTAAGTGATACAAATTTACAAGTTTAAACGATTGTAAATGATCTTAACTGAAAACTTAAAAAATATTCTTGCATCGAACTTTAAAGTTAAGTACAAACAAGTGTTAAACTTTTGAATAAAATATATTTTAAATGATAACTGAATCATTTCCATTATTTGTTCTATTAACACAACATTACAGAACAGGTCCAAACAAACATGGTCCATTTGGAATAGTCTCCGCTGAGCCTTCAGGATCAAAGCGTACACGGATGATCTGCTGGTGCAAGGCTCGAGCAATCGTTAAAAGGGGCACGACAGCTCGCCCTCCCCCGCTGTTGTGCTGCGGATTCAGGTAGTTGCATGGCTTCCTCCTCCTCCTCCTCCTCATCAGCCAGTCGCAGCTCAGGTGGGTCTTCTATTACCAGCTGTTGCTGCCTCATGATGGCTAAATTATGCAGCATGCAGCACACAACAGTGAACTGACCGACAATCTCAGGGGAGTATTGCAAGTAGCCTCCAGAATGGTCCAAGCATCGAAAACAATGCTTTAAGATGCCAATGGTCCTCTCGATTATGCTGCACGTCGCAATGTGCGACATGTTGTATTCCCGGTCAGCTTCTGTCCGGGTTACGCGTAGGTGCGTCCTGAGCCAGGTGGCGAGGCCTTGCCCTTTGTCTCCCAGCAGCCAGCTCTGCCCTTCTGGCTGCTACTGAAACATGGCAGATATAGCATTCTCGCATCAACTGACATGATGCGATGCACATTGTCACAGACAAGCTGCACATTCACGGAGTGGAAACCTTTTCTGTTCTTGTACATCTCGGAATCCTCCAAAAGGTGCTCGCAAGGCAATGTCGGTACAATCAATGCAGCCCTGTACCTTTGGGAAGCCAGCAATCCTGGAGAAGCCCACAGCCCCGTCACGCATTGCCTGGGCAGTTATGAGGAACTTTATGTAGTTTTGCCTCCAGGCATTTAGTGCAGCAGTCACTGCCGAATGCAGATATGTGTTGCATGTTGATAAATGGCGCACACATCCCCAGTTGTGACCTGGAACGATCCAGATGCATAGAATGAAAGTGCAGCTTTAAGTCCTTTGTCCTGCTGTTTTGAGCTTCTTGCAAAGCTACAATTTAATTATGGGGGAAATATTGAAAATGCCATACCTCGTGCAAGCCTTCTGCATGATGGTGCTGCGGAGGAAAAGATTGATTAGGCAGCATCACCGTTAACCTTTACTTCAACTGACAAAGCAATCCTCCTGACGCTTCTAGGGTGCAGGTCTGCTTTTACTAACTCACAGATCTCGGCTACAATTTCTTTGAGGAAACACAGCCGACTCACAGTGTGCATCACTCAGGTGCAGGAATGAACGCCCGTCTCGATATACCTAATGTGGGCAAGGCCTTCTGCCCATCATCCTACGTGCTCTGATGTTCCTCAAGTGATGCTGCCTAATCAATCTTTTCCTCTGCAGCACGCAGAAGACTTGCACGAGGTATGGCATTTCATTATTGTCCCCATAATAAAATTGTAGCTTTGCAAGCAGCTCAAAACAGAACAAAGGACTTAAACCTTCTCTCTCTCTTCTTTCCCCCCCCACCCCCCCCCCACCCCCAAGGTCAACGCCCTAGAATGGACCACACCCTGGTCTGCACATGTGTATTAGGCTTGCTTAGAACGGGAAGCTGGGCATTCAATGACGACATTTGGGGCAACGAAGTCTAATGCAATTCTTTAATTTTTTTTTTTTTTTCCCCCAACGTACCACCCCACCGACCGAATATCTCCTCACCAGGCTCGAGGGTCGGCCTCGCTCCCTTGCCCGGACACGGGCTTGGCGTCCATCCCTCCACCCCGGGCTTCTTTTGAAGTCGCTGTATTTATAAGGGTTCTCATCCCTTTAGTTCGGCTTCCATGCCCCCCATCCCAGGCTTCTTTTGAAGCCGAGCCCGTATCTGCCGGCTGACGCTCTGACCCTCGAGACCGGTGAGGAGATGTTCGGTGGTGGCGTGGTACTTTGAAATAAATCAAAAATTAATTGCATTAGATTTTCATTTTCTCCCTTTTGACTTTGAAAAAAATAAGCTTCACAATGCATATTTTGTGTCACTTGACTCCCTCCAAAACTTTGCATAAAAACAGTTGCGTCTTTCTGCACCGATTTTTTAAATGTGTGCTGTTTTTTCTTAAGTGCCGAGAAGGTTTTTTGGGTGTGGTCCAAGGAGAAATGTAAACTTGCTTAAATGTGAAAAACTGGCGCAGTCATGACAAAAAAATACTAACCTAAAAAAAAAATCGTAACTGAGTTACGCTGGTGCGGAAACTTGGAAATGTTAATTTAACGGCAAACAAAAAGCAGCGCACGGCAAAAAAACGGCCCAGTTAACTGGGGAAAATGGAGCCCATTGTCCCTACCGCATTCATTCCCAGGGCGTCACAGATAGTGCCACCCGTTCTTGTACTAGCAGGAGGTTGACTCCTAAAAAGGATTGTGCACACAAGCAGTCTAAAAATAAAAAATTGAGGGGGAAAACCAATCAAAAATAATGAGACCACAGTCGGTCAGCTGGAATGCCAAAATTCATGTCTTTCTTTTCGGCACTGGATATTGTTCGCTTTTGTAATGGAATCACCCTGGAGCATAGAGAGCTGTTTGAGCAAGAAGCAGTGACTGCAAATTCTTAGAGTTCCTTTTCAAAGTGGCATTGTATCATAAACACAGAACAAGGCCAACATGAAACAGCATAATTATTTTTGGCACAAACTCTTCAGACTGAACATATGCACCCTTTCAAGTAGCTCAGTGGATTCCAACACTTTGCGAATTCTGTCCAAACTAATTGAATCAAAAATAGCTCCCTCTGTCAGTTTTATGTTGCGAGAAATTGAGCAAAATTTTGACAGGTGATCAGTTAGGAGTTCCACTGTCAATGGATGGCAGAGACAGAAAGGAAGAAACATTTTACTGCTAATAAGCAGTAGCTTAGCATATGTAATGATGGCCAACTCCAGTCTACTGCCAAGTTCTTTTTCTCTCATTGATCACACCCCTCACCTCAAAGTTAGAAAGGTTTTATCTATTGGGAGAATTAGATTACTGCTGAACTGCTTAAAACCCCATACCCAATAAATCAAAAATGTACAAGTAGTAACTGGTGGATATTTTTATTTACAGTCTCTCGACCCCTCCATTGTCCCTGATTTTCACACTGCTTGTTAGACATCCAGTACTGGATGAGTAGAAATTTCCTCCAGGTAAATATTGGGAAGACAGACGGCATTGTCTTTGGACCCCGCCACAAATTCCATTCCCTAGCCACCGACTCCATTCCTCACCCTGGCCACTGTCTGAGGCTGAACCAGGCCGATCACAACCTTGATGTCATATTTGACCCCGAGATGAGCTTCCGACCACAAATCTGCTGCATCACTAAAACTGCCTACTTCCACCTCCACAACATCACCCTAGTCCGCCCCAGCCTCAGCTCAACTGCTGCTGAAACCCTTATCCATGCTTTTGTTACCTCTAGACTGGACTATTCCAAAGTTCTTTTGGTCGACCTCCCATTTTCCATCCTACATAAAGTTGAACTCATCCAAAACTCTGTCGCCCGTATCCTAACTCGCAAGTCCCATTCACCCATCACCTCTGCTTGCCGGTATACAATGGATCGTGGTCCGGCAACGCCTCAATTTTAAAATTTTCATCCTCGTTTTCAAAGTCCTCCATGGCCTTGCCTCTCCCGATCTCTAATCTCCTCCTGCTCGACAAGCCTTCGAGATATCTGCACTCTTCCAACTCTGGCCTTGTGCATCCTCGATTTTAAATGCTCCACCATTGGTGGCTGTGCCTTCAGCTGCCTCGGTCCCAAGCTCTGGAATTTCCTCCCTAAACCTCTCCACCGTTCGCTCCTCCTGTAAGACACTCCTTAAAACATGCCTCTTTGTCCAAGCTTTTGATTATCGGTCCTAATATCTCCTTATGTGGCTCTGTAGTTAAATTTTGTCTGATAACTGCTCCTGTGAAGTGCTTTGGGGACGTTTTACTACATTAAAGATGCTATATAAATAAAAGTTGTAGTTTCTGTACTTTAGGCTGTATGCAATTGTATTAAAATATAATTTAATATATCTTTAAAGTCTAAAGGAAGCTCTGCAATATCCCTCTATTTTTATTTTTATCTAAGGAGGGGGGGGGGGGGAAGAGGAGAAGTTATTTTTAAAAACCTTTGATGCAAAGGACTGAAACGATTACATGGAGTGGTTGTGTCACAGCTGGGGTCAGCTGTTCCCTAGGATAAGCTCAATGCACTGTAGAGGAATCGAAAATTAATGCATAGATACCACACTGGATTAGCCCAGTTGTTTTAAGGTCATTGTAAATACAAAGTGAGCAGCTGTGCGACTGACCGGCCTACTTGCAGGTAAAAGCCACCTGCCACTTTTTCCTGCTACTCCCTGCCTCAATTTAAAAAAATAATGAAGGCTTAAAACAGCACTCTTTCAAAACACAAAGTATAAAACTTAAGAAAACTGAAGGCCAACACACAACAATGCCACCGTTTGGAATTGACTGGATCTGGGTTAAGCAACTCAACAAAAGTGGCTGAAGTCCCTTGCATGGCCGTATTCACTAAATCAGTGTTGTCAACAGAAATTGCTGACTAGCCACAGGTGTGGCTGCAGTGACACAGTTTAGCCACATGCATTAATTTTAGTAGAAAGCATTCTGCACGGTTTAGTAACTTGTAAACAAATGTAAATTTATTCTCATCCGTTCCATGTACTGCTTTTATCTGCATAGTGCTACATGTAAGGTGATTGGCATTGAAATGTATCCTGGAATCTAATGTAAACCTGTTCTCATCTGCTCCATGTAATACCCTCATTTGCACAGTACTACATGTAACGTGATTTACAGATTATACTAAACTATACCTTGAAATGAAATGCACGCTCCTGCATTGTATGGAACTGCTGTCAGCATCCATACGAATTGTATGGATTTGCTGACCGCAAGGTATTGAGCTATTTTCCAGTGTATTGTGAAAACTTTATATGAAGTATATTTTTGAAAAAAAGCACGTTCTGCACACAATACAGGTAAATATAGGTCACATGTGTATATTTACTTAACATTTAACACAGTTCAGTAACCAAGGAAGTAAAGCACTCAACGGCCAAAATTCACTCACTCTGCTGTTCGCCTTCACCATTTTACCAACAAATACACAGAACGGTTAATGTTCGCATGCATACACCGTGTGAATACCAGTATCGAGACTACATGCAGCATTAAAATACATTCTTATTGCTCGTTATTTCACCAACTGTCCTTTGCTGCTAAACTCTGGTCAAGTGGCTCACATGTTGAGGGAAAAAACAGTCAGGTTGCCCCAAAGACACGAAGCAGGAAATGAACAAGCTGATTAACATGACCAGAGCTTTTGAAAATATAGATAAAAAAGGTAATAATGGATGTGCTGGAAATCAAACAAAAACAGAAAATACTGGAAACATTCAGATCAGTCAGCTATTGAGAACAGACACGGTGATGTTTCAGGTGCAATCCTTCATCAGAACTGACGCAAACAAATGAAAGATGAACAGCATTTAAAAAAGGAACAGGGCAATGGTATGAGAGAAAAAGACACGAGAGAAGTAGTATTCACATCAAAAACAAGAGAAACAGATAGCAAATGAAGGTGAACAAGAGACAAGTAGAAATCACTACAAAGAGGGCCAGAACTTCAAGGCATTCTTAGAGAATGTTAACTGGTCTGTTCTTGCCAGACGCTGACCGACCGAGTGTAATTTTAACTGGCTGTGCGGCCCATTAAAATTTTCGTGCATGTCTGGTTTTCTCCCAGATAAAAGTCGGCGAGCGGCCATTGAGGAACCTCAAGACTGCTGTGTGGCTGCCTAGCTCAGCGGGAACATTGCTGGTTTTGTTCCACATTTCTAACGTTTGCAGCTTTTTAAAATTTCAATTGTTTAATGCAAAAAGATTTTGCATTTATATAGCACCTTCACCACCTCAGGACGTCCCAAAGCATTTTACAGCCAGTGAAGTACTTCTTAAGTATAGTGACTGATGTAATGTATAAAATGCGGCAGCCAATTTGTATACTGCAAAGTCCCACGAACAGCAATGTGATAATAACCAGATAATCTGTTTTCCCGACACCAGGAAGAACTACAAAATAGTGCCATGAGATCTTTTATGCTCACCCGAGGGGACAGATGGGGTCTCGATTTAACGTCTCAACATCACCTCCAAAAGTGGAGCACTCCCTCAGCACTGCATTGTAGTGCCAGCCTAGATTTTGTTCTCAAGTGTCCAGAGTGGGACTTGAACCCACAACCGTCTTACTCGGGGAGAGGCTACCAACTGCCGTTGCTCTTCCAGGAATACCTGCCTTGAAGAATTCCTGTTTCTTTCTCTCTGGTCTTTTACTCTGTTCACCTTGAACGCTTTCCTTTCCCTTATTTTTCACACACACATTTTCTCTCTTGCATGTGTGCACCTATGTTTTCCACCCCTCTTCTGTTCAGTTTCTTTTTAAAATGCGGTTTATCTTTTTGCACAGTTACGATGAAGGGTCACACTTGAGACATTAAGATTTCTGTTCTGGCCATAACTTTGACTGATCGGTTGAGTGTATGCTGCATTTTCTGTTTTTTCTTCCTAAAACATCCTGATATAGGTGCAAGAAGCTATGTCACACTCTCCTCATGGATGGTGGAACGCCACCGTCATTGCCAGCAACCTGATGCTAAGCAACATTGCATAAACAGAAACATTAAATGAAGTATTTATGCCTCCCAGCTCAATAATGCTCCAATCTGAACTTAGAAATTAATAGTGCTAAATATAGACCTCACCCAAAATTTGCTGGCAGTTCCTGAAACCAATTCTCTCTGGTTTGACCTGGCTTTGAACTGTAATGGAGACTCTTACTCAAGACATGTATTATGCAGAGCACATATCAGCAATACTTTTGGGATTACCTGCCAGGATGAATGGCATGACTGTTTGAAGAGCGAGGATGCCGAATTTAATTGCCCAATTTGGCCAAAAGAAAAAAAAAAATCAGCAAAATTTAATGTGGAAGATTTTTTTTCCCCGGTGGGGAGAAGAAGATGAGGACGGGGACAACGATGAGCTCAAATCTACTTCAGTTGAAATGTCTGTATTTCAGTTTCACTGCCTGTTCAAAGATAAATGAAGCTTCGCTGATAAGGGAAGGAAGAAAGAAAATAAAGGAAAGACAAATACATAAAATGCATACTACATTCTAGGAGTTGCAACAATATCTTTTACCATGTTGGAATCTTTGGCTGCCATCACCCAAGGGTTGCTGTGTTGTTCACCGTTACAGCGGCGGTCTGCTGTACCTAAATTTCACCCTTACAATTCATGATCATAAGCCTCCCACAGTAAGCCAGAGCATTTTCAGTGCCCTGGATGCACCTTTCAAGTCACCCCACAATCCTGCTAAATCCTCCTTCACCAGACAAACCCAGCAAATATTTGATATCAAGCATACATCCATAAGTCAAGTTTTTCCACCACAAGAACATTTCTCCTCCACCTCAGTTCACGGAGTGTCATTGATGCAGACCATTTTAATGAATTTATAAGTCCCACCCAGCTGGACGACGGTGGGGAGGCGTTGGAGAAGGATAGAGTGGTCAACCATGTCAAAAGTTGCAGACAAGTCAGGAAGGACGAGGAGGGATAGTTTGCCTTTATCACAGTCACAAAGGATGTCATTTGTGGCTTTGATGCAAGCCATTTCGGTGCAGTGGCAGGCATGGAAATCGGATTGGAGGGATTTAACCATGGCATTGCAGGAAAGATGGGCTTAGATTTGGGAGGTGACTCGTTCAAGGACTTGGAGAGGAAAAGGAGGTTGGAGATGGGGCGGTAGTTTTTTTTAAAAAGGACAGAGGGGTCGAGGATTTTTTTTTTTGAGGAGGGGGCGCTGATGGCAGATTTGAGGGGGGGGGGGGAAGAAAAACAGTGTCTAAGGAGAGAGAACCGTTAATTGTCAGTTAACATGGGAGCCAGAAAAGGAAGTTGGGTGGTCAGCAGTTTGGGGGGGGGGGGGGGGAAATAGGGTCAAGGGAGCAGGGTCTCATGGACAGGATGAGCTTGGAAAGGTCATGAGGGGAGATCAGAGAGAAACTGGAGAAAAATGTGAGGTCAGGGCTAGGGGAACCTTAGAGACAGTTTGGCCTGGTGGGCTAGTGAAAGGAAGGGAAGAGGCAGAGGTGGTTGAGCGGATGTTCTCAATCTTAGCGACAAAGTCGCCCATGAACTCCTCACACTTATTGTCAGAGGTGAGGGTGGAAACTGGGGAGAGCGGTTTAAGATGATGTTTAGCAGTGGAGAATAGAAGCCAGGGTTTATCTTTGCATTCCAGAATGATTCTGGAATAGTGAGAAATTTAGGCAGACGAGAGCAGGACCCGATAATGCTTTATGCAGTCCAGCCAGATCTGGCGGTAAATGGCTAAACCAGGTGTCCACCATAACCGTTCAAATCTGCGTTCCT
Source organism: Pristiophorus japonicus (assembly GCF_044704955.1). Lineage (NCBI taxonomy): Eukaryota > Metazoa > Chordata > Chondrichthyes > Pristiophoridae > Pristiophorus > Pristiophorus japonicus. Next base: position 55,828,649 of record NC_091990.1, read on the forward strand.
TGGACTTCAGAGACCGAAGGTCAGGGCTGTACCAGGTGGAGCGGCCAGGGAGAGAGAGAGTAATTGTTTTAATAGGGACATCAAAGATGGTGGTGAGGGTGTGATTGAGCAGATCAGTTGCTGCAGAAATGTCATGGTGAGATGAGGAAAAAGATTTTCACCCAGAGGGTGGTGGGGGTCTGGAACCCACTGCCTGAAAGGGTGGTAGAGGCAGAAATGTTAATCACATTGAAAAAGTACTTGGATGTGCACTTAAAGAGCCGTGACCTACAGGGCTACGGACCTAGTGCTAGAAGGTGGGATTAGGCTGGCTAGCTCTTTTTCAACTGGCACGGATATGATGGGCCAAATGGCCGCCTTCTGTGTTATAATTTTTCTACGATTCTATGAATGGAGGGCCAAAGGCTGGACAGTTGGGAGTTGATAAGTATAGTTGTGAGAGAGTCGGGAGAGAGTTTTTTCCAGGGGTGAACACAAAGAGGTAGGGTGGGGGAGAGGGGATGTGGGTGGAGAGCGATATGAGGAAGTGGTCAGGGATGGCCTTATCTGCGACTAACATGTTGGGAGTAGCGAGGCCATGAGAGATGGCAAGGTCAAGGGGGTGGCTGTGAAGGAGGATTGGGGCGTTTACATGGAGGGAGAGATTAAGGGAGGATAGGTGGTTAGCGAGCGCGTGCGAGAGAGCGCGCGCGCGAGCGAGAGAGAATGATGGATTGAGATGGAGGTTGAAATCACCAAGGATGAGAAGTCATTCGATGCAGAGAGAAGAAAACAGTGATGATATATCAATAATAAAACTATCTTGTTTCAGTCAGACCTCCAATCGATTAGCAATTCATTGTGGTGTCAAAAAAATGAAATGCAGTTGCTTTTAGCAGGAAAGTTTTCTACTTTCTGGTTGGAACCAGTGGTTGCGAATACAGAGTGGTGGGCAAAACTGAGCATTCAACTGAAAGGGCTTTGGATCCAGCTTTAGCAAATGAAACCTGCAGACATGTGTTTTCTTAACATTCCTTGCAATATGACGTCTCCGACATCTGGGGAAAATGTTAAGCCATCACAATTTTTAAACTTCTTGCTAAAACCAAAATCAGTTCAAAATGCTTATATTCAGAAAAAAAAACTGAACAGGTCTAAAAATCCACAAGGGCAGGCCGGCAACTATAGGCTGAATTTTCCGTGGTGTTAGCAGGAGAGATCAGTGGCGGGTCGGGAAGGAAAATTGTTTGACAACAGTCGAGAAACTGCTGTCAACTCGCTCCCATGCACCCTTTCCCCGAGGCGCGTCGGTCATCGTGGAGCCGATCCTATCTGCAACCACTGGGGACCCAATTGAAATTATGGAGTAGTTTACAGGCACTTTAGGCTTTCTCCCCTCTACTTTTTAAATTTCCCTGCATGGCCACGGGATTCACAGCTCAGGAACCACGTCTGTTGATCGGAGGTGCGAGTTCTGTGACCATTGCTCCAGCTGATTACTTGACAGCATTGAAAACAAACCAAAATTAAAACATGTTGATTAAATCAGCTAACAGATTGATGGAGATTCTGTTCTACTTACAAAGCTACTGGTAAATTTAATTTTTTCACTGGCCATTCTTGGCTGCTGCCTTCCAACTGAACAGTAATTGCAATGAATTGATCAGCACTATAAAAATATCATACCATTTAAATAAATGTTTCTCTCGTTTCTGGCCAGGTTTTTCCTCAGTACAGTGATTGTCCAGTTACACATTAAATCAAGTCACCAACCATAACAATTTCATGCTCATCACTCATTCCACTGGTTCAATTTGCTTTCAGTCCCTGAATACAATTAATTTTTCAGCCTCAGACTTTAGGGTAAATTTCTGCAGAGGTTCTCACTTGTCCATTGTTAACTTAGAAACATAGAAAATAGGTGCAGGAGTAGGCCATTTGGCCCTTCGAGCCTGCACCGCCATTCAATGAGTTCATGGCTGAACATGCAACTTCAGTACCCCATTCCTGCTTTCTCGCCATACCCCTTGATCCCCCTAGTAGTAAGGACTATATCTAACTCCTTTTTGAATATATTTAGTGAATTGGCCTCAACAACTTTCTGTGGTAGAGAATTCCACAGGTTCACCACTCTCTGGGTGAAGAAGTTTCTCCTCATCTCAGTCCTAAATGGCTTACTCCTTATCCTTAGACTGTGACCCCTGGTTCTGGACTTCCCCAACATTGGGAACATTCTTCCTGCATCTAACCTGTCTAAGCCCGTCAGAATTTTAAACATTTTTATGAGATCCCCTCTCAGTCTTCAATGAAAGAGCTACAGAAATCCCAGAAACAGAGTGTAAGCACCACACACTTTGTCAGGGATTCCGCAGCTCTTCCGCTGAACTTGCATAAATTTGTAAATTCAACCCATTACAATTACATTTAAAATCGGCTTAATTTTATGTATTACCAAACACAGACATCTTTTATTTGTACTAGTTACTGATACAAATGTCGAGATTTGTGACTAAAGCACCAATAACTTCCCAATTATTGTACTTTTTAAAATGATGTACTTGATCGTATTTGTAGATGGAGTCATATGAAAGAAAGACATGAACCCACAACCATCATAGGCAGTCCCTCGGAATCGAGGAAGATTTGCTGCCACTCCTGAAGCGAGTTCTTAGATGGCTGAACAGTCCAATACAAGCCAGACTCTGTCACAGGTGGGACAGATAGTCATTGAGGGAAAGGGTGGGTGGGACTGGTTTGCCGCACGCTCTTTCTGCTGCCTGCGCTTGATTTCTGCATGCTCTCGGTGTTGAGACTGTAGGTGCTCAGCACTCTCTTGGATGCACTTCCTCCACTTAGGGCGGTCTTGGGCCAGGGGCTCCCAGGGGTCAGTGGGGATGTCGCACTTTATCACGGAGGCTTTGAGGGTGTCCTTGTAGCGCTTCCGCTGCCCACCTTTGACTCGTTTGCCGAGAAGGAACTCAGTAGAGCACTTGCTTTGGGAGTCTCGTGTCAAGCATATGAACAATGTGGCCTGCCCAGCGGAACTGATCAAGTGTGGTCAGTGCTTCAATGCTGGGGATGTTCGCCTGAATGAGGACACTGATGTTGATGCCTGTCCTCCCAGAGGATTTGTAAGATCTTGCAGAGACATCCTTGGTGATATTTCTTCAGCAACTTGGTGTCTACTGTACATGGTCCATGTCTCAGCCATACAGGAGGGCGGGTATTACTACAGCCCTGTAGACAATGAGCTTGGTGGCAGTTTTGAGGGCTGGACTTCAAACACTCTTTTCCTCAGGCGGTCGAAGGCTGCACTGGCACACTGGAGGCAGTGTTGAATCTCGCCTGCTCTTATTGATAGGAGGCTCCCGAGATATGGGAAGTTGTCCAGGGCCACGCCATGGATCTTGATGACTGGGGGGGGGGGGGGGGGGGGGGGGGTCAGTGTTGTGCAGTGAGGACAGGCTGGTGGAGGACCTTTGTCTTACGGATGTTTAGCGCAAGGCTCATGCTTTCATACGCCTCAGTAAATATGTCGACTATGTCCTGGAGTTCAGCCTCTATGGGCGCAGATACAGGCGTCCGCTTACTGTAGCTCGACGACAGAGGTTGGGATGGTCTTGAATCTGGCCTGCAGACGGTGCAGGTTGAACAGTTTCTCACTGGTTCTGTAGTTTACTACCACCCCAGTGGGAAGCTTGTTGACTGAGGTGGAGCATGGCAGCGAAGATTAAGAGGGTTGTGCGATGACGCAGCCCTGTTTGACCCCGGTCCGGATGTGGATTGGGTCTGTGGTGGATCCGTTGGTAAGGATCATGGCCTGCTTGTCATCATGGAGCAGGCGGAGGATGGCGACGAACTTTTGGGGGCATCCGAAACGAAGAAGGATGCTTCATAGACCCTCGCGGTTGACAGTGTCAAAGGCCTTTGTAAGGTCGAAGGTGGCTATGTATAAAGTCTGGCGCTGTTCCCTGCATTTTTCGTGTAGTTGTCGCACTGCAAAAATCATGTCCGTTGTGCCCCATAGGGGACGAAATCCGCACTGTGACTCCGGGAGGAGCTCCTCAGCCACGGGAAGACAACGGTTGAGGAGGACCCAAACGACGCCTTTCCCAATGGCTGATAGCAAGGAGATTCCTCTGTAGTTGCCGCAGTCGGACTTGTCCCCTTTTTTAAAGATGGTCACGATTACTGCATCTCAGATTCCCCCGACATGATCTCCTCCCTCCAGATGAGAGATGAGGTTGTGTATTCGTGCCAGCAGTGTCTCTTCGCCATACTTCAATGCCTCAGCAGGGATTCCGTCCGCACTCGTAGCCTTGTTTTTAAGCTATCTTATGGCTTTTTCTCCCTCAAGCAGTATTAGGGTCTGAGGTGGTGGCGGGTCGCATGCTGCGGGATGGAGTCGAGAACACTCGAGTCAAAGGCAGAGTCTCGATTGAGGAGATCTTCGAAGTGCTCCTTCCAGCAGGCCCTGACTGCCTCAGTGTCCTTGATGAGTGTTTCCCCGTACTTGGCCAGCAGTGGGGTGGGGCCTTGGGTGTTTGGCCCATAGGTGGTCTTGACTGCGATGAAGAATCCTCAAACATCATGCTTGTTGGCCAGCTGCTGTATCTCCTCTGCTTTCTCCATACACCACCTGTTCTTTAGGTCCCGGTTTTTTGTTGGACCTCAGCCTTGAGCCGCCTGTAATGCTGCTTTGCTGCTCCCGCATTGGGTTGTAGTTTAAGGCTCAGAAATGCCCTGCGCTTGCGATCTATTAGCTCTTGGATTTCCTGATTATTCTCATCAAACCAGTCCTGGTGTTTGCTGGTTGAGCAACTGAGCGTCTCTTTGCAGGCACTGGTTATGGAGGCCTGGAGGGCAGACCAAGCACTGTGGGCATTCTGCGTCTTGGGGTCATCAAGGCACGGCAGGTTAGCTGTGAGGCGCTGGCTGTATAGGGCTCTCTTAGCTGGGTCCTTAAGTGCTCCAGCATTGACTTTTTTGCAGCACTGCTTCTGCTGCCCCCTCCGCTTTGGGGCTATGTTGATGTCGATGATGGATCAGATTAGACGGTGGTCCGTCCAGCAGTCGTCGGCTCCTGTCATGGTGCGCACATCCTTGCGATCCCTGTTTCGGACGATGACATAGTCGAGCAGGTGCCAGTGCTTGGAGCGAGGGTGTTGCCAAGATGCCTTGTATTTGTCCCTCTGGCGGAACAAGGTGTTGGTGATGACAAGTTCATGCTCTAGACATTTTCAGGAGTAGGGTACCACTGGAGTTGGCTTTCCCTACCCCCTCTCTGCCAATCACGCCCCCCCAGAGGTCTGTGTCCTTGCCAACCCTGGCATTGAAGTCACCCAAGTTTGTCGCCTGCGGGGACGCAGGACAGAGATTTTGAGAGGTTGGTGTAAAAACCCTCTTTGGCCTCATCAGTTGTATCGAGTGTTGGGGCATACGCAATGACAACTGTGGCGCACTGGTTCCGGGATAGGATGAGTCGAAGAGTCATGAGGCGTTCGTTAGCCCGCAGCAGGAGTCTTTGAGGCAGTCAACCAGCTCATTTTTGATGGCGAAGCCGAATCCGTGGAGGAGGGATTCTTCCTCTGGTTTCCCTTTCCAGAAGGTGTAACCTCCACCTTGTTCCTTGAGCTGGCCTTCCCCTGCCTGTCGGGTCTCACTTAGGGCGGTGATGTTGATATCAAAGAATCTAAGTTCCCGGGCAACTATGGCGCTGCGGCATTCCAGCCTGTCGCTGTTGGAGTTGTCTATGAGGGTCCTGACGTTCCAGGTCCCGAACTTCATGTTAACGGAGTGGAAGATGTCTGGACACAAGTTCTTTTAAGGTGGGGTGGTCGTTGCACACTAGTTACTACACGGGCTTAGCTGAGCAAGATCTTGATCCAGTGCAAAGGGGTTCAAGACAACTGGAGACCAGGCAATGCAATGTGGGCCTAGTTGCCTACGTTGAGATGTTGGCCACAGGCTCGGCGCTGGGTGGCACCCTTGGTGGTAGGTGGTCCGAGGCCTGGTTGGGGGCAGGCATTGGGAAGGTCAGTGGCCCACCGGGGTTCAGGGTGGGAGGGTGGGGGGGGGTCACAGCCATGGTACTCACCACGTGTAGGAGGTGGAGAAGAGGCCAGGTCACCGGTGGGGAAGGAGAGTTCCAGTCGTTGCTGAAGAAGACAACCTTCTGACTCAAGAGGAGAGAGTGCTACCCACTGAGTCACAGCTGGTAAATATTTCTTTGCAACTCAACTTTTATCACAATTGTACAGTAAAGATTCAACACCCACTATGTCAGATTAAACTTAAAATTTAACGTGACCATGGTCCCTTTAAGGATCCCGACTTAAAACGCCACCAGACCCGTTCCATCAAATTGGGCCAGCTAACGCAATGGGTGGGCTTAATAGGCCCATTGAGGCAAGTTCATTTTGTACAGCGGGATGAAGCCAGCAGCGGGGTAGAGACCCTGGCCACACCAGACCTGGCAAGGTAAAGACATTTCCGGCTTAAGACTGTAAATGCGCAATGCTAGACTAGCAAAACAAGGCTTCTATTACCACTATGCACAGTCTCTTTCCAAATCCAGTTTGGCTGGGGCTGGGCGTAAATAATTTAAAAGGATGCAGATAATATGTGCATGTAATATTGACGGGCAGGAAAAGAAACAGCTGGTCCATCAAGCCTGCGGCACACCATGATGCAGTATTGCTATACTTTAAAGCAGGGATAGTAGAATTAAAGTTCAGGATTGAACAAATATATTAAAATTGTCATGTGTAATGGGGACACATTTCTGAAATCCTTGCACTGGGTACAACTTCATATAAAATTCTTGGATAACGCTCTGTAGATGTTAAATGCTGATCAAGGATACAGTTTTTCAAGGAGAGATTAATGCAGTGACTCATCAAAACACCATTTACCAACATTAAAAAGAGCAGTTAGTGCATGGAAAAAAAAAGAGAACCCAAATTGAAAATAAAAAGGAATTAAAAGACAGATGGTAGCAAAAGGGAGTTGGAGAAACATTGCAGAGATTAAAAAGGATTAACCATCTGAGACTAAACAAGTGCACCATTACAGGGCAGATAGAAGCAGACGGTTTCCAGCAGTTGAGGAGCCATAGCTGCAAGATTAAATGGAAGAGATTTAGTGCCAAGAACGTGCAAAATTTCTTTACTGAGAGCTGAAAGGCTGTGGAATTCACTTCCAGGTTTCATGGTTGAGTCAGAAAACATATGTTCAAGATTAGTCTGGATAGGTGGATAAAGGAAAAGGGAGTGAGGCAATCTGGGAGCAGGGTGGATGTAATTAGGACTATTTGCTTGCTTGACAGGTAAACACGGTCATGAACGAGCTGGGCCGAATGGCCTGTTTCTGTGTTGTTACGTCTATGCGCTTCTATTACCTAACACTCAACAAGCTCCCCAGCTGGAGTGGAACTAAACTACAGAACCAATGGGAACCTGTTCAACCTTCATCACCTCCAGGCCAGATCCAAGACCGTCCCAACCTCTGTCGTCGAACTGCAGTACGCGGACGACGCATACATGTGCGCACAGAGTCTGAACTCCAAGTCATAGTCAACATCTTCACTGAGAAGTACGAAAGCATGGGCCTTACACTAAACATCCGTAAAACAAAGGTCCTCCACCAGCCTGTCCCCGCCACACAGCACTACCTTCAAGGTCCACGGCGCGGCTCTGGACAACATGGACCACTTTCCATATCTTGGGAGCCCGTTATCAACAAGGGCAGTCATCGATAACGAGATTCAACACTGCCTCCAGTGCGCCAGTGCAGCCTTACGGCTGCTTGAGGAAAAGACTGTTCGAAGATCAGGCCCTCAAATCTGCCACCAAGCTCATGGTCTACAGAGCTGTTGTGATACCCGCCCTCCTGTATGGCTCAGAGTCCGTGGACCATATACAGTAGACACCTTAAATCGCTGGAGAAATACCACCAACGATGTCTCCGCAAGATCCTGAAAACCCCAAGAGGATAGACGCACCAACGTTAGCGTCCTTAACCAGACCGACATCCCCAGCATCGAATCACTGACCACACTCGACCAGCTCCACTGGGCAGGCAACATAGTTCACATGCCAGACATGAGACTCCCAAAGCAAGTGCTCCACTCGGAACTTCTTCACGGCAGACGAGCCCAAGTTGGGCAGAGGAAATGTTTCAAGGACACCCTCAAAGCCTCCTTGATAAAGTGCAGCATGCCAACAGACACCTGGGAGTCCCTGGCCAAAGACCGCCCTGGGTGGAGGAAGTGTATCCGGGAGGGCGGCCAGCATCTAGAGTCTCATCGCCGAGGGTATGCAGAAACCAGGCGCAGGCAGCGGAAAGAGCGTGCGGCAAACTAGTCGCACCCACCCTTTCCTTCAACGCCTGTCTGTCCCACCTGTGACAGAGACTGTAATTCCCGTATTGGACTGTTCAGTCATCTGAGAACCCACTTTGAGTGGAAGTAAGTCTTCCTCGATTTCGAGGGACTGCCTATGATGATGATTAGTTTCTCGCAATCGAACAAAAGACCTGTCTAACCCCATGATCTGAGTTAATCACTGAACACATTCTCTTGCCCTTGGCACCAGACCAAGTTGCTGTCCTGTTGAGAACAGGAGGACAGGACACCTCAACACTCTTGTGGGTCATTTCCTGAACCCTTTAACTACCACTACACAAAGTTGTTAAGGTATATAAGAAAAACAGGGAAAATGCACAATTGAAGATTAGGAATCAACAATAGCAACAAATCCACATTTGAAACGCACCTGGATTAACAAGGTGACTAAAATTAAACCGTAAACAATTATAAGGAAAGTTGTACAAAGAACTTTTACCCAATGCAGGGATTGGTTAACTGCAACGAAACTATAATCAGACCTGATTAAAAGTAAACAACTCATCACTCAGGAATGCTAGAGTGAACTGAAGCGCTATTAAATGACGACTGAATAGAATGAGATCACGTGGCTTACTGATATACGGGGCAATAATTCAACAGCGTAGGTACAGTAAACTCAATATTTTGTGAACAGCCAGATAGGGAATGGAAGACCAGCAGGAAGAGTAGTGCAAGGAAGGTAGCGCAGGAGTCCCCTGTGGTCATCCCCCTGCAAAACAGATAATGTACTTTGAGTGCTGTTGGGGGGGGGGGGGGGGATGACTCATCAGGGGAGGGCAGCAGCAGCCAAGTTCATGGCAGCGTGGCTGGCTCTGTTGCACAGGAGGGCAGGAAAAAGAGTTGGAGAGCGATAGTGATAGGGGATTCAATTGTGGCCGCAACCGAGACTCCAGGATGGTATGTTGCCTCCCTGGTGCAAGGGTCAAGGATGTCTCGGAACGGGTGCAGGACATTCTAAACAGGGAGGGAAAACAGCCAGTTGTCGTGGTGCACACTGGTACCAACGACATAGGTAAAAAAAAGGGATGAGGTCCTACGAAACTAATTTAAGGAGCTAGGAGCTAAATTAAAAAGTAGGACCTCAAAAGTAGTAATTTCGGGATTGCTACCAATGCCACATGCTAGTCAGAGTAGGAATCGCAGGATAGCGCAGATCAATACGTGGCTTGAGCAGTAGTGCAGCAGGGAGGGATTCAAATTCCTGGGGCATTGGAACTGGTTCTGGGGGAGGTGGGACCAGTACAAACCGGACGGTCTGCACCTGGGCAGGACCGGAACCAATGTCCTAGGGGGATTGTTTGCTAGTGCTGTTGGGGAGGAGTTAAACGAATATGGCAGGGGGATGGGAACCAATGCAGGGAGACAAAGGGAAACAAAAAGGAGGCAAAAGCAAAAGACAGAAAGGAGGTGAGGAAAAGTGGAGGGCAGAGAAACCCAAGGCAAAGAACAAAAAGGGCCACTGTACAGCAAAATTCTAAAAGGACAAAGGGTGTTAAAAAACAAGCCTGAAGGCTTTGTGTCTTAATGCAAGGAGTATCCGCAATAAGGTGGATGAATTAACTGTGCAAATAGATGTTAACAAATATGATGTGATTGGGATTACGGAGACGCGGCTCCAGGATGATCAGGGCTGGGAACTCAACATCCAGGGGTATTCAACATTCAGAAAGGATAGAATAAAAGGAAAAGGAGGTGGGGTAGCATTGCTGGTTAAAGAGGAGATTAATGCAATAGTTAGGAAAGACATTAGCTTGGATGATGTGGAATCTATATGGGTAGAGCTGCAGAACACCAAAGGGCAAAAAACGTTAGTGGGAGTTGTGTACAGACCTCCAAACAGTAGTAGTGATGTTGGGGAGGGCATCAAACAGGAAATTAAGGGTGCATGCAATAAAGATGCAGCAGTTATAATGGGTGACTTTAATATGCACATAGATTGGGCGAGCCAAACTGGAAGCAATACGGTGGAGGAGGATTTCCTGGAGTGCATAAGGGATGGTTTTCTGGACCAATATGTCGAGAAACCAACTAGGGGGGAGGCCATCTTAGACTGGGTGTTGTGTAATGAGAGGGGATTAATTAGCAATCTCGTTGTGCAAGGCCCCTTGGGGAAAAGTGACCATAATATGATGGAATTCTGCATTAGGATGGAGAATGAAACAGTTAATTCGGAGACCATGGTCCAGAACTTAAAGAAGGGTAACTTTGAAGGTATGAGGCATGAATTGGCTAGGATAGATTGGCGAATGATACTTAAGGGGTTGACTGTGGTTGGGCAATGGCAGACATTTAGAGACCGCGTGGATGAACGACAACAATTGTACATTCCTGTCTGGCGTAAAAATTAAAAAGGAAAGGTGGCTCAACCGTGGCTATCAAGGGAAATCAGGGGTAGTATTAAAGCCAAGGAAGTGGCATACAAATTGGCCAGAAATAGCAGCGAATCCTGGGACTGGGAGAAATTTAGAACTCAGCAGAGGAGGACAAAGGGTTTGATTAGGGCAGGGAAAATGGAGTACAAGAAGAAGCTTGCAGGGAACATTAAGGCGGATTGCAAAAGTTTCTATAGATATGTAAAGAGAAAAAGGTTAGTAAAGACAAACGTAGGTCCCCTGCAGTCAGAATCAGGGGAAGTCATAATGGGGAACAAAGAAATGGCAGACCAATTGAACAAGTACATTGGTTCGGTATTCACTAAGGAGGACACAAACAACCTTCCGGATATAAAAGGGGTCAGAGGGTCTAGTAAGGAGGAGGAACTGAGGGAAATCTTTATTAGTCGGGAAATTGTGTTGGGGAAATTGATGGGATTGAAGACCGATAAATCCCCAGGGCCTGATGGACTGTATCCCAGGGTATTTAAGGAGGTGGCCTTGGAAATAGCGGATGCATTGACATTCATTTTCCAACATTCCATTGACTCTGGATCAGTTCCTATCGAGTGGAGGGTAGCCAATGTAACCCCACTTTTTAAAAAAGGAGGGAGAGAGAAAACAGGGAATTATAGACCGGTCAGCCTGACCTCAGTAGTGGGTAAAATGATAGAATCAATTATTAAGGATGTCATAGCAGCGCATTTGGAAAGAGGTGACATGATAGGTCCAAGTCAGCATGGATTTGTGAAAGGGAAATCATGCTTGACAAATCTTCTGGAATTTTTTGAGGATGTTTCCAGTAAAGTGGACAAGGGAGAACCAGTTGATGTGGTATATTTGGACTTTCAGAAGGCTTTCGACAAGGTCTCACACAAGAAATTAATGTGCAAAGTTAAAGCACATGGGATTGGATTAGTGTGCTGACGTGGATTGAGAACTGGTTGTCAGACAGGAAGCAAAGAGTAGGAGTAAATGGGTACTTTTCAGAATGGCAGGCAGTGACTAGTGGGGTACCGCAAGGTTCTGTGCTGGGGCCCCAGCTGTTTACACTGTACATTAATGATTTAGACGAAGGGATTAAATGTAGTATCTCCAAATTTGCAGATGACACTAAGTTGGGTGGCAGTGTGAGCTGCAAGGAGTATGCTATGAGGCTGCAGAGTGATTTGGATAGGTTAGGTGAGTGGGCAAATGCATGGCAGATGAAGTATAATGTGGATAAATGTCAGGTTATCCACTTTGGTGGTAAAAACAGAGAGACAGACTATTATCTGAATGGTGACAGATTAGGAAAAGGGGAGGTGCAACGAGACCTGGGTGTCATGGTACATCAGTCATTGAAGGTTGGCATGCAGGTACAGTAGGCGGTTAAGAAAGCAAATGGCATGTTGGCCTTCATAGCGAGGGGATTTGAATACAGGGGCAGGGAGGTGTTGCTACAGTTGTACAGGGCCTTGGTGAGGCCATATCTGGAGTATTGTGTACAGTTTTGGTCGCCTAACTTGAGGAAGGACATTCTTGCTATTGAGGGCGTGCAGCGAAGGTTCACCAGACTGATTCCCGGGATGGTGGGACTGACCTATCAAGAAAGACTGGATCAACTGGGCTTGTATTCACTGGAGTTCAGAAGAATGAGAGGGGACCTCATAGAAACGTTTAAAATTCTGACGGGTTCAGACAGGTTAGATGCAGGAAGAATGTTCCCAATGTTGGGGAAGTCCAGAACCAGGGGTCACAGTCCAACGATAAGGGGTAAGCCATTTAGGACCGAGATGAGGAGAAACCTCTTCACCCAGAGAGTGGTGAACCTGTGGAATTCTCTACCACAGAAAGTAGTTGAGGCCAATTCACTAAATATATTCAAAAGGGAATTAGATGAAGTCCTTACTACTAGGGGGATCAAGGGGTATGGCGAGAAAGCAGGAAGGGGGTACTGAAGTTGCATGTTCAGCCATGAACTCATTGAATGGCGGTGCAGGCTAGAAGGGCTGAATGGCCTACTCCTGCACCTATTTTCTATGTTTCTATGTTTCAAGACTTATTACTGCCTGAATTCAGACATTTATCTTTGTGCTAATGCTCACTTTCTTTGTTCCGTTCTGTGACAGGTTGACTGCCTAATGCAGGGGCGATATGACAAAAATGAAATGGAAGCAGAGACCTGAATGACTGGCACTCTAGTAATATACCCACAAAAACAGATTGGGAAAATACTACACTTCAGTTATTTTGTGATCAAATGTCACACAAAGTTTGAAAATAAACAAAGCATGGCAGGATATGGAGCAGTATAGAACATGATGGGGAATCCTACTGAGCTCGAAAACTACCAAGGAAGCTAACTAATTTGTGGCTCTTGAGGTTCTTCAGATTGGCACAACACTCACATCAGATACTCTGGACAATTACAGGACACGCAGAAAGGAACAAGCAGCACTTTACTCTTGTGGGACAGATTGTGACTTTGCACAAGACAAAGACACGTTTCAGATGAACTTTTCTTTCATGGGCAGGAGGGGGAAGGAGAAGAGAAACAACATTTTTGACCTACTGCTGCATGAGGTCTGTTATGTATGTTGCCTGTAATTACCATGTTTGACCCTGAAGTCCCAAGGGATCCCACAAACCCTTGGGGGCACTTGTATATAAGGAGGTCCCACAGGCTAGAGAGGCACTCTGAGATCTGCAATAAAGGACTATGGTCACACCTTACTTTGAGCTTGCAGTATCTAGTCTGACTTTATCCAATCCAAGACATAACAAGGTGTTCATGAAGAAGCTGCAAACTATAGGATTACAAGATCTCAGACACATGTGTAAGGATAGGCAAAAAGCACACGGATCTTCTTTCTCAAAAGAGAAGACAAAAGGTTTATATTGTTCCCTATCCTATTTAATGTTTTCATCAATGACATGCTGGGACATTCTTGGGGGTGTCTGTTGCAGGCATTTCTGGAAATATTATAGCACTCCTCCTGTAAATATAATTGTGCGGCTGCCAGACTCATCGAAGGATAGTGTGTTTTCTTCACACCATCTTAAATATGACCAGCCCAACCAATTTCCAATCACATGCCTGGTGAAGCAGTGTCGTTGCTTCTCAAATATAAAACAACCACAGAACAGATTTATTTTAAAACTGAGCAGAGTTATTATTTTTACTTTCATAAGATTGCTGTGTCAGTTTTTTTTCTCAGGATGCATGCCTAAAGATGCAAGTACAACTCACTTAAGCTAAACAGACTTCCTAAAATGTTGGCTGCAGGGGTCAGGTTTACATGTGGACGTGACAAGAAACAGAAACCAGATCAGTCTTACATTATGCACATTGCACAAGCTCCTCACAAAGTAGCAACACTAACCCACATCTCTGATGCAAAACATTTTCCATTCGAGTTCTTCTTTCACAGAAGCTACATAGAAGACCCTTGAACATACAATGGTTCGAACCACTCCACCATTGGTGGCCATGCCTTCAGCTGCCAAAGCTCCAAACTCTGGAATTCTCTCCCTAAACCTCTCTATCCTCTTTGACCAAGCTTTTGACCATCTGCCCCAATATCTCATGAGGCTCGGTGTCAAATTTTGTGAAGTGCCTTGGGACATTTTACTACGTTAAAGGAACTATATAAATACAAGTTGCTGTGGTTCTGTAAATCTGCCAACGGTCATGCATTTGAACATAACTTTTCCTCAATTCTACAGGAAGTTTCAGGTTATTAATTTTTTTTTTAAATTCAGGGAGAAATAAACAATTTCACTTTAGGTGAAATCTGAAGGTTTACTTTTAAATTAAAGAATTTAAGACGACTGTGCAGCTGTTACTGGTGCAGCGTCTAAAATACGGAGTTCCGGACCAATCGGTGGCAGGGATGTCCGGAATCTGTAAAATGTTCCGGAATCCGGACCCGCCAATCCTGCCGACCTCAGCGCCCTGCCGCTGCCCGACCTCTGGCCTTGCCCAATCTTCCTTACCTCAGGGCCTCTTCGCCAGAACACTTCCCCCTTTCTGACGTTCTGAAATCCGTAAATACCCAAACCTGGGCTTGGGTATTTCCGGATTAGTGACATTAGAAAGACGATCGAAAGTCGAGAAAAGCCCAGAATCTGCAACGGCCCCGGTCCAGAGGGTTCTCGACGCTGCACTTGTACTGTATAAGCATGGATGGAAAGGACAACGTCAAGCACTGCTAATGCCCATGGTTCCCCACATGGCAAGTTTCTCTGTTTTGCCAGAGGAAAGGAAGTGCAGAGCAGAGGTTTGACACATTCCAACAGGGAAGGATTCATTATCCCATCAAAAATGAGGGGAGACCTCTCATGTCCGTCCTGACACCATGTTACAAAGTAAACTGGAAAATTGCATATTTACTTATCTCAGGAATTGTATTCATCTGTGTGGATAAAAATATCAATGTGCTACACTCAGAAAATCACCACCATCCTTTGTCTATAGAGGAAAAGCAGGAAACAAATCACCAAAGAAAAACCGGACTAATTCTTTCCTCCAGTAATATCCCTGAGCTATAGCTAAATCCACTGGTGCCAGACTAGTTTGCCAGTGTTAATTTCAACAAGATTAAGAGGATTTCAAGCTAGTAGCCTCCATACATCAGGTAACATGGTCTTTACAGCACCTACCTCCTGCTTCTTGTAGTTTTCCCAGGAATTACCTTGGATCAAAGAATGGAACTTGTAAAAAGGAGCGTGCATCAGACTAACAGACAGACCATTTTTCTCCCAATTCCCACAGCAACCATCCTTCCTAAGGCCTATTTGAGTGATAGTCTACTAGTGTCAAATTAAGGCCAGTTTTGTGCTGTCGACACACGCCCACTAGAAACTGAACTGAGACTGCGCCAACTCAATTCATATAGGACCATTATAGCCAACAGATCAGTGAACACTTTCATCTCACTGGGACAGTTCAGGTAGATTGCAATGGCTTTTTCCAGTCCTATACATTGTTACCCAACAAATTCCCAGGTGGTGATTTGAACTCATGGCCTGACTAAACTCCTGCCCCACCCAGCACCCCCTTGAGTCCATCCAACGGTTCGAGTCTAGATATCAATGTTTGATTGGCAGTATTGATTTATAACTGGCGGTGCCTCGTTATGCTGCCTGGCTTCAAATATCATTGCCTTGGCCAGGATGCCGAGCGCGCAGTTCCAGAATACCAGTAAATTTGCCCACATTCTCCCAACATTTAAAGGAGTTCTGCTGGAGTTTACAAAGTGGACAGCATATAATTGCACCCTCAGATTCCCAGTTTAAAATGATTACTAAATATATTTAGGTTAAGTATATTCCTTGCAGCCACCAGGCCAAAGCAGCTTTTATACTTTCAGATATTAAAAATCAAAATTAAGTGACAAGTTTTCTTTTAATTCTTTCATGGGATGTGGGCGTCACTGGCAAGGCCAGCATTTATTGTCCATCCCTAATTGCCCTCGAGATGATGGTGGTGAGCCACCTTCTTGAACCGTTGCAGTCCATGAGGTGAAGGAGAGTTCCAGGATTTTGACCCATTGATGAAGGAATGGCGATATATTTCCAAGTCAGGATGGTGTGTGACTTGGACGGGAATTTGCAGCTGCTCCCATGCGCCTGCTGCCCTTGTCCTCCTAAGCAGCAGAGGTTGTGGGTTTGGGAGGTTTCCATAATTAGTTTCTGCAATCTTGGAGCTGAGATGCCATATTTCTGTGTACCAGTCCAGCAGAAAAGCAATACTTGGAAGAAGTTTTTTTTTCCTCCTGTAACAAATATTTAAAAAACTAGGCACAATACATTAAAAAAATAATAAGATAACGAATAAAGTTCCTGGTTACAGGAGTACAATGGTTGGTCTTGGGTCTGAATGTTACAACAGACTACCTTGATAACCAACCTAAAGCTACCATGTTAAGAAATCTGTAGGATTTCATGTGATCCAACAATATACCTTCAGATCTTGAGCCATAAAACAACCAACAGCCTTTGTGGAATATATTTTGCACTACTTTACAAGAACCCTACCAGTTCGCCACCATCAGGAACACAAATTCCAGGCTGTTAATTTTATTCATTTATTCTGGTTTCCCCCACTTGTCCCTTTCAGGTAATCAGTTAATCGCAGCGAAGCCCAGGCATTTGACCTGCTCTCAGATCTTGAATAATGTTGCTTTAAACCACACGTCAGGAAGTTCACCCAGGTAACTCAGGCATTCCTCTCTCGGTCTCACTCCTTCCCCTGCCTCTCAAGTTGATCTCTGGCAGTGAGAAAACTGAAATCAGGCAAGTGCGTAGAGTTTAACTTGTGTCCAAAGCTCTATGCTGCAGCACATGGCTGTTTTGGCCCACCACCAATTTAATCCTGACATCATGTTAAGAGGCTCGGGTCCAAGTTTAAACAAAGCTGTTTCAAGTACTCAGTTTGGCACTGCCTTACAATATAGAAATCGTGTGTATTTACCAAAACCACCGTCCAAAGCAACTCATTGCTCACAATAGGTTGGCATATAAACCAGAGACTGCAGCAATTATTTTGACAACATTAAGGGAACATTTGGTTGGATGTTGAGGGGAAAAAAGTAATGTCTGTAGAGAAGTCCTTTGTGAGGTGGCCACACTCTACCTCAACTTGCAGACTGTGACCTCTGCTCAACATCATTTTACCATTCTGGCCACAATCTGCCTTTCCTAGGAGAAACCTCATTAACCACCATCAAGTCTCTCAAAAGTTACTGTACACAAACAAAATCCACATGCTTGGGAACTAATTAACTGAAGCAGGTGAGTGCTGGCTTTGCTAATACTGGCACTACAGTACCTCAAAACAGTGAAAACTACAGACTGAATCCAATTCGGAATGAAGCAAATGGTCATCAATTCACAATTTCTTTCAAGCATCAGCTGATATTATTGCCGCAGACTCAGATGGCGAGTTCAAGTCACACGCCAGGACCGGAGCACGTATTACAAGCTGCCACTCCAGTGAGGGAGTGCTGCATTGTTAAGAACGCTCTCCTTTGGATGAGATGTTCGCCAACAGGCTGTTGGGGCTTCAGGTTAATACAAAAGGTTCCAAAGCACTTTGTGAGCAAGAGTTCTCCTGGGGCCCTAGCCAACCACCAAAATACAAACAAATTGATTGGCCATGCGTCTTGTTGTTTTTGGGACCTTGCTGTTTGCAACTACTTTACAGAACAGTGACTGAATTACTTTTTAAATGCATTGGTTGTGAAGCACTTAAATGTCGAGGATGCATTGGACCTCTTTATAGATGCATTGGAGCTTTTTTATAAATGCAAAGATTTTCATTCTTAAACTGACACAGATAATACATTAAACCCAGTTAGTGGCTCAGTGCATTAGGTAACATTGTGAAAAACAAATCAAAGCTTAACTTATTCCCTTAAGATGGCAAGGAAAATAACGCTGCCTGTTGGCCAAATGCTTCAAGCACTCCAGGTGCCTGGCAACATAATGAGTGTATCAAGGGAACATGGGCGTTCATTAATGCTCAACCCTGCATCGAATTTTTGAAAATAAAGTCTCAAAAATATAGACACCGGTAACTAAATTTGGCTCCCCTTGGCTACTAGTAGTTGAGTCAGGAGCTGGGAGCAGGTGTTGTATCCTATTTTGCACAAGCAGGTTAAATTTAGCTTTGCAAAACAGGGGCTGCTGAAGCCATTCTAATTTTCAGTCCTGATGTGGTCGAATACATTTGGAACAAACACAGATATATCGAAGAAAAAGAGAGACTTATAAATTAAAAACAGAATGCTGGAAATGCACTGCAAGACTTCTAGATTAGCAGGTCCGGAAAAAAGTAATATAGTTTTCATTCTGTTGTGAAATCTACTTCCTCATTCGATAGTCAAAGGATTCAGAGATGGTTGAGCTCTGCAGTCAAGACTGATCATTGCTCAAAAGATCAGGTATTACCATGCTACGTTTGGGTTGAGTGAACTTGAACAGATTCAGAAATGGACAAAATATATGAACTAGATCAATTTTCAGAAAGTGCTTAATTAAAAAAAAATTACCCTCCCTCTCTGCCACTCAAATGAAAGACCCATCTCATGCGAATCAATTCACATGACTGAAACTTCTTGTTCAAAGGTCAGCCATAAAGGAATCATGCTGTGCAAACATACATACAGATGACAAACTCCTTTGATATGTAATGAAAAATGATTAACTGTAAAGCTCGAGCACTAGAACAAGTGAATGGTAAATGAATCCATTATATTGCAGTGGTGCCGCCAATGGAGTCAATGCTTGAATTCCCACAGTGGTGAATCCACCCTATTGCTTTTCCAAGGTGAAATTAACAACCGGATAAGGGAACATTTGCTTTGCATTATTAAATTGTGTCATGCCACCAGGAGGGAGGGAGGGAGGGAGGGAGGAAAGAGTGGAAAAGTAAGAACTTGCAGTTACATAGCACCTTTCTAACCTCAGGACGTCCCAAAGTGCTTTCCAGCCAAGAAACACTTTGAGTGTAGTTAATGTTGTAATGTAGGCAGCCAATTTACACACAGCAAGGTCCCACAAACAGCAATGAGATAAATGGCCAGATAATCTGTTTTGCTGATGTTAGTTGAGAGATAATTGTCAGCTAGGACACCAGAAGAACTTTGCTGTTCTTTGATGCGCAGTGCCTTAGGATTTATTACGTCCATTTGAATGAGCAGGCCTGGGTTTAATGCCTCATCTAAATGACAACACCTCACTCAACATAGCATTTCCTCAGTACTGCACTGAAAGCATCAGCTGCGATTATGTGCCCAAGTCTCTGGTAGGGGCTTGAACCCACGACCTTCTGACTCAGATGAGTGTGTGCTAATACCGAGCCACGGTTGACAATAAACTTAACTTACCTATACAGTGTGTTAAATGCTTTTTCACAACCCTGCACGTCGCATTCAAATGGCTTTTCCTTTGTGTGAACTCGGACATGGATTTTTAGGCTGTAAGAGGTGAGAAAGGCTTTGCCACAGCCCTGCTGGTTGCAAACAAATGTATATTCACCGCGGTGAGTCTTCTGATGTGTCCGCAGGTTCCCTGCTGTGCTGTATGTACGTGGACAGCCTTCGAATGTGCACTGATATCGTTTTACCTTGGGGGCAAGAAAAATGAAAAACATAAAAATATTGCACATTCCAGTTGCAGTTTATTCATTCAACCTCTGCGCTGGTTTGACTTGCAACTGCCTAATCAGTTTTAGACATATGTTCAGCAACCTTATTCCAAAGTTGACAAGTTTAAGTGATTCTTGAGGAAGTAGGCTAAAATTCAATGTTGGATGTTACAGATTTTAATTGCAATACACAAATTCATGCGATTGGAAGAGGCCCATGAATATCCTACTGCCCCAGGCAAAGCCACAATCAGTCAACACAAGTCAGCGCCAAGACCTTACCATTTAAACAGCTTTAGGCAAACTATCAAAACATTGAAAAATAAATCCATGACGACCAACGTGTAGCCATCAGCTCATCCAAAACTCTGCTGCCCCTATCCTGTACCAGGTGCTGCTCACCCATCACGCTTGTCCTTGCTGGCCTACACTGGCTCCTGATCCCCCATCAACCGGCTCCAATTTATAATGATAATTCTCATGTTTAAATCTGTTCCTGCCTTCGTTTCTCAGCCCCCGCGAATCTCTAACCTCCAGCACTACAACCACCACAGAACTCTCCCTTTTTCTCACAATGGCCTCTTGTATTTCTTTCTATCTACCTCACCTCTCCCCCGGCCCCCCCCATATCCCATTCCATCCATAATTCATCCCACCATTGGCAGCCCTGCCTTTAGCGGTCTTGGTTCCATGCTCTGGAATTCCCTCCCTAAACCCTCTCACCGCTCCATTTCCCTCTCCTCAGATCCCACTTAAATCCCACCTGTTTGACTAAGCTTTTGGTCACCCTTCCCGATATCTCCTCCTTGGTTCAGTGTCCATTTATATTTGATTACTCTACAAGGTACCTTGGGACATTTTTCTACATTAAAGGCACTATATAAATGCAAGTTGTTGTGCGCTGCCCTTAATCATATAACCAAACTAAGCCTGTGTCAACCATGTAGGATGATATTAAAAAAAACTAATTAAAAACAAGGCAGTGAGTTACTATGCTATAATTCAATGAGTAGTACTCAACAGAAATAGGAAGAGTGATACTTGGCCAGTTTGTGGTCACCAGCAGAATACACATTGAAGTACAGACTCAAAGTAAACTTAGTAAATATTGTGCAGTTGCTAGAAACCAAGTTTCTATTTTTTTTTACTTCTAAGAACCAAGAATTACAATGCAACAGCTCAGATGAGTGAACTTGAACCAATTCAGAAAATCGGCAAGATATAAGGGGTATCGATCCAGTTCGATTTAACATCTTGCTCTCCCACTTATCACTCAAATTAAAAGACCATCCCATGCTGAACGATTCAAATTGAAGGACTGACTTGAATATGTGAAGAGAAAAAGATTAGTAAAGACAAATGAGGATCCCTTGCAGTCGGATTCAGGTGAATGTATAATGGGGAACAAAGAAATGGCAGACCAATTGAACAAATACTTCGGTTCAGTCTTCACAAAGGAAGACACGAATAACCTTCTGCAAGGGGGGTCGGGGGGGTGTGGAGGAGGCGTGGGGGGGGGGGGGGGAAAGGTGCTGGGGTGGGTGATCAGCCATGATCTTGTTGAATGGCTGTGCGGGCTCGAAGGGCCGAATGGCCTACTCCTGCACCTATTTTCTATGTTTCTATTTCTATGTTTTTATGAACTAGGGGATAGTGGGTCTAGTGAGAAGGAGGAACTGAAGGTTATCCTTATTAGGTGGGAAATTTTGTTCGGGAAATTGATGGGATTGAAGGCCGATAAATCCCCGGGGCCTGATAGTCTGCATCCCAGAGTACTTAAGGAAGTGGCCCTAGAAATAGTGGATGCATTTGTGATAATTTTCCAACAGTCCATCGACTCTGGATCAGTTCCTATGGACTGGAGGGTAGCTAATGTAACACCACTGTTTAAAAAAGGAGGGAGAGAGAAAACAGGTAATTATAGACCTGTTAGCCTGACATCAGGTAGTGGGGAAAATGTTGGAATCAATCATTAAAGATGAAATAGCAGTGCATTTGGAAAGCAGTGACAGGATCAGTCCAAGTTAGCATGGATTTATGAAAGGGATATCATGCTCGACGAATCTTCTGGAATTTCTTGAGGATGTAACCAGCAGAGTGGACAAGGGAGAACCAGTGGATGTGGTGTATTTGGACTTTCAAAAGGCTTTTGACAAGGTCCCGCACAAGAGATTGGTGTGCAAAGTCAAAGCTCATGGTATTGGGGGTAATGTAGTGAAGTGGATAGAGAACTGGTTGGCAGACAGGAAGCAGAGAGTCGGGATAAACGAGTCCTTTTCAGAATGGCAGGCGGTGACTAGTGGAGTGCCGCAGGGCTCAGTGCTGGGACCCCAGCTCTTTACAATATACATTAACGATTTGGATGAAGGAACTGAGTGCAATATCTCCAAGTTTGCAGATGACACTAAACTGGGTGGTGGTGTGAGCTATGAGGGGGACGCTAAGAGGCTGCAGTGTGACTTGGACAGGTTAGGTGAGTGAGCAAATGCATGGCAAATGCAGTATAATGTGGATAAATGTGAGGTTATCCATTTTGGGGGCAAAAACACGAAGGCAGAATATTATCTGAATGGCGGTAGATTGGAAAAGGGGAGGTGCAACAAGACCTGGGTGTCATGGTTCATCAGTCATTGGAAGTTGGCATGCAGGTACAACAGGTGGTGAAGGTGGCAAATGGTATGTTGGCCTTCATAGCTAGGGGATTTGAGTATAGGAGCAGGGAGGTTTTATTGCAGTTGTACAGGGCCTTAGTGAGGCCTCACCTGGAATATTGTATACAGTTTTGGTCTCCTAATCTGAGGAAGGGCATTCTTGTTATTGAGGGAGTGCAACGAAGGTTCACCAGACCGATTCCCAGGATGGCAGGACTGACATATGAAGAAAGACTGGATCGATTAAGCTTATATTCACTGGAATTTAGAAGAATGAGAGGGGATCTCATAGAAACATAAAATTCTGACGGGATTGGACAGGTTAGATGCAGGAAGAATGTTCCCGATGTTGGGAAAGTCCAGAACCAGGGGTCACAGTCTAAGGATAAGGGATAAGCCATTTAGGACCGAGATGAGGAGAAACTTCTTCACCCAGAGAATTGTGAAGCTGTGGAATTCTCTACCACAGAAAGTTGTTGAGGCCAGTTTTTTTAAGATATATTCAAAAGGGAGTTAGATGTGGCCCTTATGGCTAAAGGGATCAAGGGGTATGGAGAGAAAGCAGGAATGGGGTACTGAGGGAATGATCAGCCATAGAAACATAGAAAGTAGGTGCAGGAGTAGGCCATTCGGCCCTTCGAGCCTGCACCACCATTCGATAAGATCATGGCTGATAGATGCCAGTTGTTGCACAGCGGCCGAATTCAAGACCCATTGTCACAGGCACTCGGGCAAGAGTTGACAAGGCCTTCGGTTAGAATCTCTCTCCTAACAATACATTTTGTTACAAGGACTGAAGTATGAATTTTGCAAAAGACTAAAAGCGTTGAACACACATATTAAATGGGCCATGATCTTATTGAATGGTGATGCAGGCTCGAAGGGCCGAATGGCCTACTCCTGCACCTATTTTCTATGACTGTCCTAGAAACTGGGCGCCCGTTTTTCGCGCCTAAAACGGCGGCAGAAAAAAAACTCGCAATTCTGGAGCGTTCTGCAGCTCCTTGTCTGTTTGACGCGGCGCCCAGGGGGGCTGAGCCTACACTCGCGCCGATTTTGTAAGTGGGAGAGGGCGGGTACTATTTAAATTAGTTTTTTTCCTGCCGGCACCGCTGCGCGTGTGCGTTGGAGCGTTCGCGCACGCGCAGTGTGAAGGAAACATTGGCACTCGGCCATTTTTGTCGTTCTTTGTAGCTGTTTAATTTTTGAACATTTTTAAATAAAAGCACATTGCCATCAGCACATCAGCACTTGCAGCCTTCTCACTGTCTCCTTCCTCCACCCCCCGCGGGAAGAACGGGCGCCTCATCCCCCCCCCGCGGGAAGAACGGGCTCCTCCTCCCCCCCCCCCCCCCCCCCGCGCGGGAAAGAACGGGCGCCTCCTTTTCCCCCACCCCCTCGGGAAGAACGGGCGCCTCCTCTCCCCCCCCTCTCCCCACGGGAAAGAACGGGCGCCTCCTCCTCCCCCCCCCCCCCCCCACCCCCCGCGGGAAGAACGCGCGCCTCCTCCCCACCCCCGTGGGAAGAACGGGCGCCTCCTCCCCCCCCCACCGCGGGAAGAACGGGCGCCTCCTTCTCTCCTCCTCCTCCTCCTCCCCCCCACCCCGCGGGAAGAACGGGCACCTCAGGCTGACTGCAGCATTCTCCGTGCCTGAAGCACTTTCACACAGGTAGGAAGATGGTTTATTTAATCTTTTCTTTGCTTATAAATGTTTATTCAGGTTGGATTTATTTGTATAATATTTGTAGAAGTATAAATAAGGATTTATTGTCGAATTTAAGGACTTTCCTTCCCCCCCCGACCCCTCGTTCTGGACGCCTAATTTGTAACCTGTGCCTGATTTTTTTAATGTGTAGAACAGGTTTTTTCAGTTCTACAAAAATCTTCACTTGCTCCATTCTAAGTTAGTTTGGAGTATGTTTTCACTGTGGAAACTTTGAAATCAGGCGTCAGTGGCCGGACACGCCCCCTTTTGAAGAAAAAATTCTGTTCCAAAGTAGAACTGTTCTACCTGACTAGAACTGCAGAAAAAAAAATGTGGAGAATTGCGATTTCTAAGATAGTCCGTTCTCCACCAGTTGCTCCTAAAAATCAGGCGCAAATCATGTGGAAACTTGGGCCCGAAGAGTTTAACTGTAAACTATGTAAGCTGGCATCTGTGTTCTAAGCAAGGGGAGTTCATACTGGTAAACAGTCAAGCTCCTTCTATTTGGCAATACTAACCTGAATAGTTGGTTCGACCACCAGCATGAGCATCTACGTCCCACACCAAGACATCATGCCACCTTTATTAAGGCTGCCTTTTGTGCTAATCATAGGCTTAGGCAGTTTAATGCTGTGGATGTGTGCCCACAATCAAGACCAATCTCATTGCAGTTCAGAGCGTTATTATTGGCACAATCTGAGCTGGATTTAAACCTACTATGGACCAGAGAACTCCATAATCAACAGCTTCACTTTCAACTCATTTCCACTTTCCTTCAAATCCCACTCCAGGATTTCAGAACATAATCCAAGACAACACTTCAGTGCAGTAATAAGGAAGTGTTGCATTGTCAGCGGCGCTACGTTTTGGAGTAGTCATTAAAGCGAGGACCCATTTGACTTCACTGGTGGACACAAGTGACCCTATGGCAGTATTCAAAGAATAGTAGCGAATTCACCTCATGGCCGAACCAACATGCCTCCTTCAACAACCACCACCAAAACCACTGAATTGGTCATTCATCAGATTTGCTGTTCGTGGAGCTTTGCTGTGTGGAAATTGACTGCAATATCTGCCAATGCAATAAAGACCACATTAATTACATCACTGGATGTGGAGCAATTTGAGCAGTCCCGAGAATATATAAATTAAAGCTCTTCCTTTTCTCTTGCTATCTGAACAAGTAGAACGAGGCGCGCGAGTCAATTCAATAAAGCTATTGTGGCAACAAATAGTTTCTGTTTGATCCTAGGGCAAGGCTCCAAGATGAAACTGTGTGCATCAAGTCACATCTCAGTGCTTTGGAAGAGTACTTGCTTATAGGAGTGATAGTGACGCAGATAAGAAAATATCTGGAGCAAAACCCAAGAACCTCATACTTCCAATGAGAGAGAATGAATTTTGTGGTTTTAAAGAGGTATTTTTAAAAATCAGCCATGTAATGCAACAAGTGGACGGGCTATATGAGAAGCAACAGCAACAAGAGTTACTATGGTAATACACTAAACAGGACCTTTCTGTAATTGACTTAATTATTCCTGGTAACATTGCACTCACGACATTCACAGTAGTACTGCTTTGTGATCGCACTAAATATTGGATCTTGCCCAACAGAAAGGAAAACGATTTTTAACAGTACAAAATTAACATGGCACGAAGGACAGAGTTCAGGGCTGCCTATGCTCGGAGACACCATCTAAACCTCTCAATAGATTACAGCTTTGCAACACACTTCAAGTAATCCATTATTTAGTTGAAAATAAAGCTTCGGTTGGCAGTATTCCCATTGGAGCACGTGGTCCAACAAGAGTCAGCAGTGTTTCACTGCAGTTCTGCTGAATAGTTGCAGGCAATGCTGAAGTGACATTATGAGGGCAGTGTACAGCACATTGCATTTTTAAATTCATGAATGCTCCTATGCATCCCGATTTAACACTTGCTAATCACAACAGCAATGCCTTGCTTCAGTGTTCAGAAATCCCGGCCTCCCCAGGTCTGTACGGAGTTTCTACGGACCCGGGAAGGCATCGGAAAAGCCGGATTTCGGCGTGCAATGCGCACGTGCTGAAAACCAGCTTTTCCAATCTGTCAAGTTTCTGGCTTGACAGATCATCCGCATATCAGGAGCGAGGACATTTCTACGGGCAAGATTGCGGGATTTACACATATCTTGTCCAGATGTCCTCAAAACTCTTGTGCCTGATAAAAGCAGACGCATAGCCTACTTTTACAAACGCAAGAGTTTAATACACAAAAACATTAAAATAAAGTTATAAAAACACATTTTATTGTTAAAAACCCTCCCCACTATAGTAAGTATATTTTAAAGCATAATTAAACAAACTTCTAAAAAAAAATCTGTATATATTTTAAAAAAATGCATTAATAACTAATTTAAATAAATAAAAATATGTTGTGCATTTTTTCTATCTTTTATTAGTGTTTTGGGGGTCTTGCTCATTCATAGTAATAGGTGTTTCATATGTCTGAAACTCCTATTACTATGAAGAAGAATATACTGCACCCGATTGGCTGCCCAGAGCCATGTGACTCCAGCTCCAGGCCTGCGCACGTCCCAACGTGCACGCGTTGCGATGCGCAGTCAGTGGAGGCCTCAGGACCGGGATCTCGCGTGGGCGTAGCAGCTTCAGGTAGGTGGGCATCTTTTTTCTAAAATCCATTCAAACGCCCATGGGAAGGAGAAACCGGGATTTCTGGGCCATTATGTAGAACTGGAACAAACACGGAGCTAGCAACACTGTCTTCAGTAGTCTGTAAAATTCTCAGGGCATTGTGACCCTCACTAACAAGCATTTACAGCAAATCAAATTTTGTACAAAAAAACCCCAATTGCAGGGAGTTGGACAGACAGACAGAAGATTCACCCACTTCGCCGCCGCCCCCCCACCACCACAACCCTGGATGGAATTTAGGGCTGAACCCCAAATGTATCTTAATTTGTAATAAAAAGAGACTGCTGGAAATACTCAGCACGTCAGGCAGCATCTGTCGAGAGAAACAGAGTTAACATTTCAGGTTGATGGCTCTGTCAGAACTGGAAAAAGTTAAGAGATGTAACAGATTTTTAAGGAAGTGTCGGGGCAGGGAAAGGAGAGAGGAGAGGAAAGAACAAAAGGGAAGGTCTGATAGGATGGAGGCAGGAGTAATTAAGAGACAAAAGGGATGATGGTGCAGGGCAAAAGGAGATGGTAATGGGATGAACAAGGTAAAAAAGAAACAGAAATCCCATCAGTGAGAAGAGCAGAACTTCAAGGTGGGCATTTCTAGAAGAGAAGTGGCAGCGAATTAAACACCATTACAAAAGCAAAATATAGAAAAACAGAAAATTCCAGCATACGTAATATTTTGCTTTTGTATCTTCATTTGTACCTGATTGCATGTTAGCCGTGGCTCAGTTGGTAGCACACTTGCCCGTGTCAGAATGTTGTCGGTTCAAGTCTCACTCCAGAGACTTGAGCACAAAAATCTAGGCTGACAACAGTCCAGCACTGTGGGAGTGCTGCACTATCAGAGATGCCATCTTTCAGATGAGACGTTAAACAGTCTGCCCTCTCAGTTGGGCATAACAGATCCCATGGCACTATTTCGTAGAAGAGCAGGGGAGTTATCCCCGGTGTCCTGGCCAATATTTATCCCTCAATCAACATCACTAAAACAGATTAACTGGTCAATTTGACATTGCTGTTTGTGAGAGCTTGCTGTGTGCAAATTGGCTACCCATTTCCTACATTGCAGCAGTGACTACACTTCAAAAAAGTACTTCATTGGCTGTCAAGCGCTTGGAGACATCCAGAGGTCGTGAAAGGTGCTATAGAAACGCAAGTCTTTCTTTCTGATTACTGCAATTGTAACAGTGACAAAGTCAAGAAATAAATGTTGTTGCCTAAAGCTCCAATTAGTTTTTACTTGAGGACGTGACAAAAAGACTACATAAAACAGGAATGCCCAAGATTTTTGTCTTTAGGTCGCTTGGGTGAATGGCATTGAACCGCAGGGAATTATTTGTAGTTTAAATCTATGTTGCCATTAAATTGCATCTCTTTCAAGAGGCAAATACTAAGGGGGCAAAATTCTGCAGCACCCCGTTTGGAGCGGTAAGTTTTAACTTTTACAAAATTTACCATCCAGCTAGAAGCCTTGCCAAATTGTGTGAAATTCAGCATTTGCCACAGAAGTTAAGGGGGGGGCAGTAAATGAGGTGCTAATGGCCTCAGCTGGATGCTGCAGGGGCGCTATTGTTTCACAGTCAGTTACCCAATTTCAGCAGAGTTCCTCCCAAAAAGAGTTTCACAGTCAGTTACCCAATTTCAGCAGAGTTCCATTCAGCAATCAGCCTTCAATCCATGACTCCAGCTCCATCCGGTTCTTAAAGGGGAGGTCATTTGAACCTGTTGCTGCTCATTTTCAGCATTGCTGAACTTCAGCCAGTGATCTCTCGAGCTGAGGAAGATTGTGAAATGGCTGCTGTTAATCCCCATTCTAGGGACAGAGCCACACGATTTAACAATGTTGGTCTGGAGGCATTGGAGACAAGGAGGGAATCGCTCTTCCCTGCATTGGGAAGGTGGCTATCTCCGCAGGTTTTCAGGGCCATGGGGCAAGAGGTGGCCCAGGAGGTGTTGGCCAGCACAGTGGTGCCGAGAAGCCTCACCCAGTGCCGGAAAAAATTCAACAAACTATGTCGGGTGGTAATGATGAGTACAAGCTTCCACTCCTCCATACCAGCCACTTAACCTCTGTCTGTGCACGCTGTGCAAACTACCACTTCCACACCACTCAACCACCAAGCATCTGCAGATACTCTCACTCACATCCTCATCTCACAACTTGCCGACATTCACAACTATTCAATCTTGGAATCACTCCAATAGTGAGAAACGATATTGGCTCAAATGATCAGGATGTTGAAACAGTTTGGGTGGAGACAAGGAATAATGCGGAAAAAGTCACTGGTAGGTGTAGTCTATAGGCCCCCCTAATAGTAGCAACTCTGTTGGACTGAGTATAAACCAGGGGGCTTGCAAAAAGGGAACAGCAATAATCATTGGTGATTTTAACCTCCATATTGATTGGACAAATCAAATTGGTCTGGGCAACCTTGAGGAAAAGTTCAGAGCGTGCATAAGAGACGAGTTCCTTGAGCAGTATGTAACAGAACCAACCGGGGGCAGGCTCTCTTAGATCTGGTCCTGTGTAATGAGACAGGATTAATAAACAATCTCCTAGTAAAGGATCCCCTTGGAATGAGTGATCATGGTTGAATTTCAAATTCAGATGGAGGGCCTTGGTGAGGCCTCACCTGGAATAGTGTGTTCAGTTTTGGTCTCCTAATCTGAGGAAGGACATTCTTGCTATTGAGGGAGTGCAGCAAAGGTTCACCAGACTGATTCCTAGGATGGCAGGACTGATATGAAAAAAGACTGGATCGACTAGGCTTATATTCACTGGAATTTAGAAGAATGAGAGGGGATCTCATAGAAACATAAAGTTCTGACGGGACTGGACAGGTTAGATGCAGGAAGAATGTTCCCGATGTTGAGGGAAGTCCAGAACCAGGAGACACAGTCTAAGGATAAGGGGTAAGCCATTTAGGACCGAGATGAGGAGAAACCTCTTCACTCAGAGAGTTGTTAACCTGTGGAATTTCCTGCTGCAGAGAGTTGTTGAGGCCCGTTCGTTGGATACAGTCAAGAGGGAGTTAGATGTAGCCCTTACAGCTAAAGGGATCAAGGGGTATGGAGAGAAAGCAGGAAAGGGGTACTAAGGTGATTATCAGCCATGATCTTATTGAATGGTGATGCAGGCTCGAAGAGCCGACTCCTGCACCTATTTTCTATGTTTCTATGAGACAGTTGGATCTCAAACTAGCATACTAAGTTCAAATAAAGGAGACTTGAAAGATATGAGGGCAGAGTTGGCTAAAGTGGACTAGGAAAACAGATTAAAGTGTAGGACAGTTGATGAACAGTGGTATACATTTAAAGAGATATTTCACAACTTAAGAAAAATATATTACAGTGAGGAGGAAAGGGTGAGAGAAAAGATAGCCATCCGTGGCTAACTAAAGAAATAAAGGACGGTATCCAGTTAAAAAAAAGGGCATACAAAGTGGCCAAAACTAGTGGGAAAACAGAAGATGACTAAAAAAAATGATTAAGAAAGGAGTGATAGACTATGAAAGTAAACTAGCACGAAATATAAAAACAGATAGCAAGAGTTTCTACAGGTAAATAAAAAGGAAGAGTGGCTGAAGTAAATGTTGGTCCCTTAGAGGACGAGACCAGGGAATTAGTGATGGGGAACATGGAGATGGCAGAAACTCTGAACAAATATTTTGTATCAGTATTTACAGTAGAGGACACTAAAAATACCCAACAGTGGATAGTCATGGGGCTATGGCGGAGGTGAGAGGAACTTAACACAATCACTAAGGAGGTGGTAATCAGTAAGATAATGGGATTAAAGGCAGATAAATCCCCTGGACCTGATGGCTTGCATCCTAGGGTCTTAAAAGAAGTAGCGACAGGGATTGTGGATGCATTGGTTGTAATTTACCAAAATTCCCTGGCTTCTGGGGAGGTCCCAGCAGATTGGAAAACTGCAAATGTAACTCCCTTATTTAAAAAAGGTGGCAGACAAAAAGCAGGAAACCATAGACCAGTTAGCCTAACATCTGTGGTTGGGAAAATGTTACGGAGTCCATTATTAAAGAAGCATAATTTAATCAGGCAGAGCCAGCATGGATTTATAAAGGGGAAGTCATGTATGACAAATTTGCTGGAATTCTTTAAAGGATGTAACAAACAGGGTAGATAAGGGGAACCAGTGGATGTGGTGTATTTGGACATTTGAGCATTTGACAAGGTGCCACATAAAAGGTTACCGCACAAGATAAAAGTTCACAGGGTTGGAGGTAATATATTAGCATGGATAGAGGATTGGCTAACTAACAGAAAACAGAGTCAGGACAAATGGTTCATTCTTGGGTTGGCAATCAGTGACTAGTGGGGTGCCACAGGGATCAGTGCCGGGACTCCAACTATTTACAATTTATATTAATGACTTGGATGAAGGAACGAGTGTAACGCAGCCAAGTTTGCTGACGATACAAAGATGGGAGGAAAAGCAATGTGTGAGGAGGACACAAAAAACCTGCAAAAGGACATAGACAGGGTAAGTGAGTGGGGAAAAAAAATTTGGCAGATGGCGTGTAATGTTGGAAAGTGTGCAGTTATGAACTTTGGCAAAAAAAAAAAAATCGAAGAACAAGTTATTATTTAAATGGAGAAAAATTGCAAAGTGCTGCAGCACAGCGAGACCTGGGGGTCCTGGTACATGAAACACCAAAGGTTAGTATGCAGGTACAGCAAGTAATCAGGAAGACCAATGGAATCTTGGTTTTTATTGCAAAGGGGATGGAATATAAAAGCAGAAGCCTTGCTACAGTTATATAGGGTACTGGTGAAGTCACATCTGGAATACTGTGCACAGTTTTGGTTTCCATATTTAAAAAAGGATATACTTGCTTTGGAGGAAGTTCAGAGAAGGTTCACTAGGTTGATTCCAGAGAGGAGGGGGTTGACTTATGAGGAAAGGTTGAGTAGGGTGGGCCTCTTTCATTGGAATTCAGAAGAATGAGGGGTGATCTTATTGAAACATAAGATTATGAGGGGGCTTGTCAAGGTCGATGCAGAGAGGATGTTTCCAATGAGGGAGACTAGAATTAGGGGGCATAATCTTCGAATAAGAGGCCGCCCATTTAAAACTGAGGAGGAGAAATTTCTTCTCTGAGGATTGTAAATCTGTGGAATTCACTGCCTCAGAGAGCTGTGAAAGCTGGGTCATTGAATAAATTTAAGACAGAGATAGACAGTTTCTTAACTGATAAGGGAATAAGGGGTTATGGGGAGCAGGCAGCAAGTGAAGCAGAGTCCATGATCAGATCAGCCATGATCTTACTGAATGGTTCGATGGGCCAAATGGCCTACTCCTGCTCCTATTTCTTATGTTCTTATGTTCATGGCAGGCATATCTTCTACACATAGTTGGACTCTTAGACACGAGTTTCTCTTTTGCAGGCCAAGATGGCACATAACAGATGGGAACAGCAGAGGACTGGCGGAGGGAAACCTGAACCTTGAGGAGCGAGTGCTGGGTCTCATTGGCCCGCAGGTGGTGAGCAATGTGGCCGGTGGACAAATCGACCCCGCTGGGGCAACAATGGTATCTTTATCGCCTCTCCTTTTCTCATACAGCTTCTCTGCCACATGAGAAGACTTTATCTCATACCACTTTTGACTGCCTGCCCCCCTGCCCAAAGCAGCAGGTTTTAGCACTTTCCAATCCCCTTTCCTTTTCACATACCACTTCCCCTCACACCAGAAGGCATTGTCACTTTCCAGTTCCTGATACGGTCTGCATTCCTTGCTCCATTCTTGCCCCACTGCCCTCACCTCAATGAGAGTCTAATGCCATTTATGCTTTCAGATAGCCAGGCAGAAGCTGCCGATCCTGCACTGGAGCCCCTCTGGAAGGAGAGGAAGAGCAGCAAGAGGAGGCACCGAGCACTGCGTCAATGCTTCTCTCGCCCACAGGCACCAGCTCAGATACTAGCACTACACGTTCCTTAGAGGTTAGGGCAGTAGAGGGGTCTGTACTGGTTGATGCCATTGCATTTGTCGCTGGCAGTCACCCAGCCAGCCCAAACTGCCGCTGCCCAGCCAGTGTAGTGTACAGCCAGGCCCAGGTCTAGAGCTGGTCGAGGACGTCCTGCAAGGCCATCTGAAGTCTCTGGCCCCGACACACAGAAGCCTTCCACCAGCCCTGCTGCAGCCACAGGGGACACAGTGTGGAGGAGCACTAAATTAGTTAAAGCAAAGTGGGGATAGAAGGAACTGCACATGGGTGACTATTAAAGACATGAAAGCATTTATTGGTGATATAAATTGATTGGAATGTTTCATCTTTGCTGTTGTCTCTCATTTCAGTCTTGGGGCTTTGGTATGGAAGGGAAAATGGATGTGATGGGGACATCCAGAGGAACCGGGATGGAATTCACTGGAACCGAACTCTGATGAGATGGTCGCGCACCTCCCATGGAGAATCGAGGTAGACTCACTGCCTCCTCCATCACTGTTGTTGCTGCTCCTGCTCCTCAGATGGTGCAGCTATGCCTGGTGGCAATGGCTGTGCCTTCATGATGGCGAGGTTGTGCAACATGAAGCAGACGACAACAAATAGGGAGACCCACTCAAGCCAGACGACAACAGATAGGGAGACCCACTCAGGCGAGTACTGTAGGAATCCTCCCAAGCGATCAAGGCAGAGGAATCGTTGCTTCAGCATTAATGGTCTGCTTAGTGATGTTCCCGGTGGCAGCATGGCTCTTATTGTACTCGTGCTGGGCAGGAGTAGTAGGATTACGGATGGGAGTCATGAGCCAGGTGGAGAGTGGATAGCCCTGCTTTCCGAGCAGCCAGCCGCGAGTTTAATGTGATGACTGGAACAAAGCTGACACACCGGTCTTGTGCAGGATGAAAGCATTGTGGCTGCTGCCAAGATAGTGGACATTCAATGAGGACTTGCACAGTGAGTGGAAGCCTTTGCGGTTACGGAAGACCTCACAATTGTGATGGGCTGTCTGCAAAGCGACATGGGTGCAGTCAATGGCGCCTTGCACCATGGGGAAGCCCGCTATCGTGGCAAAGTCACATGCATGCTCGTGCTGCTTCTCTCTGCTCATGGGGAAGGAGATGTAGTCCCTCCTCTTTTCCGACAGAGCATCTACAACCTTGTAGGCGGAGCAATGGATGGCAAACTGGGAGATGTTGGAGATGTTGCTCCCGGGAAGGATCCATCAGCATAGAAATTGAGAACAATGGTGACCTTGACTGCCACCGAGAGAACTGTCCTCACCCTGGTTCGAGGCTCGAGGTCTGGTTACAGCAGATGGTAGAGCTCCTTGACCACATCCTTACTGAAGCTCAGTGAAATTGATGTATGAGAACTGCTGCCGGAATACCAAGGTCTTCTCTTGTCAGCCCTGTTGGGCCTTCCCCCATTGGCCACATTTTTGCTGCCTTTCTCCCTGTGCCTTTCCCCGTTTTGCTCGATGTCCTTCTCCCTGCATGTGTCTTCGCCTAAATATCCCTCGACGGTGACATTGGAGTAGGAGTAAGAGGTCGAACTCCCATGAAACGCGGTAAATGATGTGATTTTAAATCTGCCCTCAATGTTACAAAGGAACAGCTAGAAGGCAGAACAGTTCTTGAAGTCCAAATTGCTGCGATCTGTCCACCAGCCACTCTGCCTATGTGTTCGCAAGCTGTAAAGAGCAAGGGCCACCAAAAAATCCCCCTTGCAATTTGGTCACCCCAATCTTAAAAGATACCATTTTACTTTGCACCTCCCTAAATGTAATTTTCCCTTCCTCCTCTTCCTTGTGTAACACCAGTAGCTGTGTCAGCATAAGTAGGTTCCACAGGTGAACAATAAATGAAACCCAAAGGATAGCAGCTCAAAATGTCATTCAAGACTTTAACCAACATGACGGCCCAGATTCTGCTGTAAAAAAAAATAACAGCAAGGCTAAAAAGCCTCTTCCTCTCTACTTCACCATCTGTACCTAATTGACATTGAATTCATTATCCTAACTGACACTTCCTGGATCAGACTCTGCGCTGCTCAGTGGGTAGCACTCTCGCCTCAGTCAAAAGGTTGTAGGTTCAAGACCCACTGCAGAGACTTTAGCATTAAAAATCTAAACCGGCACTTCAGCGCAGTATTACGGGAGTACTGCACTGTCAGAGATGCCGCCTTACGGATGAGACAGGTGGACGTAGAAGATCCTATTGCACTATTTCAAAAAAGCAAGGGAGTTATCCCCGGTCCAATATTTATCCCTCAACCAACACCACTAGTCATTATGGGCTCAAATTTCCCCAACCCCTTTTTCTGGCGTCCTCACCAGAGGTGCGCTGCTTTTGTCCGCTTCCAAGCACGTCGAAAATCTTCCTCCCGATTCTGCCCGCTCCCCAGCCTCTCCTTGGTGGTGGCACAGTGTGGCCCAGTGGATTGGGAGCGGAGCCAGGTCCCGGCATTGAAAACAGTGCTGGGACTTCTGTACATGCGCGCTAGAGTCTGCACGCATGTGCAGTAGCTCCTGGCAGGCCGAATATAACTGCGCGCTGCAGGCTGTGGGGGAGGGGCCCGATGCACGCTATCCCTAGTCCTGGCCGAATAGGCTCCCTCATCAGCGGCCCGCTGCGTTGCCTAAGGTAGGACTTCTATTTGTTATTTACTGATTGATTGTTTATTACTTTGGTCTTGGTGCTTTAGATGCAGGGTTGCTTCTATTTATGTTAATTAATTGCTTATTACTTTTTGTGCTTTGGTGCAAATGTACTGCTTTGTTTAGTGCTTGGTGCTTTAAATG
Organism: Pristiophorus japonicus; assembly: GCF_044704955.1. NCBI lineage: Eukaryota > Metazoa > Chordata > Chondrichthyes > Pristiophoridae > Pristiophorus > Pristiophorus japonicus. The sequence continues at coordinate 55,864,352 of NC_091990.1, forward strand.
TATTTCTGCTTCTTTAATGTTGTTTTGAAGGTGTTTAATGCTTTGCAAGGTCCCCTACCACCCCCCCTTCCCCCCATCTCCGACGGCCTGCGCTGATTTCTTAAGTCACCGCAAGGTTTTTCTGAATGTACAAGGGTGCCCACTTACACTGGCCTAAGTTAGTTTGGAGTTACTTTTAGCTGGCTAAACTTGCTTAAATGGCCAAAACAGGCGTTGGTGGCTGGTAACGCCCCCTTTTGAAAAAAAAAACTAAAAAAAACTAACTCACTTACACTGGCGCAAATTAAATGGCCAGAATTGCAATTAAAAAGATACTCCACAAAAATCAAGTTGCTCCAAAAAAAAAACGGAGCAATTCCTGGGGAAATTTGGGCCTTATGACATTGCCGTTTGTGGGATCTGGCTGCATTTCCTACACTACAACAGTGACTTTTTAAAATTAATTTCACTACACTTCAAAAAGTACTTCCATGGCTGCAAAGTGCTTTGCGACCATCTGAGGTCTTGAAGGGCACTATATATTTATGCAAGTCTTTCTTTATGATTCTTCAATCTGATTGATTGAGATATACAGTTGCTTGCCATGTTCACACATGTCCCAGATGCTCTGCTTGGCTGGCCCAGAACTTGTGAAAAAGCCAATAAAAAGCCTTTGGGCATGTGCAAGGCTGGTGTGAACGGCTGGTGCTCAGAGCAAAATCTGGCCCAATATTTATACAAAAAGTAGGGACAGGTGGGGGTGTGAGTCTTAAAAGTAATCATTGATTTACCAGTGCAGCCTGAAAGCATTAAGCCAGACAGGCACAGGTATAAATTTGCTCCAAAACATGCACATTGTAAGGCACCACTTAATATAGAAAATCAAGGTCAAAGTGTTTACATGAAGGGTGGTTAACCTGAGGAATAATGTCCGATACCACACATTAACTGCCGAGCTCATTCAAGTGGAATTAGTCCAGAGAGACTGGTGGTAAAAGCCACTAATTGACAGGTCATGATTATTCATGTTATTTTCAGTTAGAAAGTGAGTCGCACTGCATATTGCCTGACTTGTAACTAGTTTTGGCACACTGACCCAAAGAGGAAATTTTTAATTCTCACTAAATATAAATATATATTTAGATTGATATACATACACTGCACTACAATCTGAACTTTCAATGTAAAATTCAATTAAAAAATATTTAAATCTAGTGTAGTTGGTCATTAATTCTATTTTACTTCTGAAAGTGTAAAAGCATTCCTGTTAAGTTCTTAGCTGTTTTATTAGAAGCACAATAAATTGGAAAATACAGGTCGATGATTCTACCATGAGGATAAGAGTTGGTTGTAGCAATGTAAACATCGAGGAGCCAGTGAATGGTATCACACAATTTGAGTGAACAACTTGTATTTATATAGGATGCATCTACTTGTACTAACTGAAATGCAGCTGTTTCTCCGATTGGCTCTCCAGACCTATTGCTGATTTTACTCTAAGTGTAGTCACCTTACCCCAGCACATGTGCTGCCTCCCACATACAAAGTCCATTACCCCAGCGTAAGTACATCCTTCGTCAGCTAAAGACCCTTATCCAAGCGCAATAATTTACCCCTCCCCCATAGATGGGGCATGGTGTGCAGATTAACATGTTTATTGGGTATGAAGTGAAGTGAGTGTTGTGACTTCTGGATTTCATCCACCCCAACAATGTCTCTTGTAACACACGCACCGAGCTTGCACGCACCAGGGGGTTGGAAGAACGCGATCCGTCTTCTCGGAGTTCCCTCTCTTCCCTCAGATGCTCTCTCTCTCTTCTCTTTCCTCCATCCCATGCTCTCTTTCTCGATCGCTCTCTCCACCCTGCAAGCTCGCTCCTCCCACCCCTCTCCCCACCAGGCCCGCTCTCCCCGAACTAGTCCTGACCACCTGCTGCCTGATGGGCTGCGGGCCTCGGTGCTGCTGATGGATCGGAGGCAATGGAGGAAACGTGTGGGCCTATTTTGGATTGGGCGTGTGGGAGATGGGGGGGGGCGCGGTGGCGGCAAAGGACGACGACGCATGCACAGAAGGGTGACTTAGTACAAATAGTTACACTGATTTATAATGCCTTCAACGTAGTGAAACGTCCTAAGGCACTTCACAGGAGTGTTGGGAGACAAATAGTGAACTAAACAAGTGCCTCCAAAAAAGCCTTTCACTGCAACTATATGTCCTGTATTCAACCGGAGAGATAGAGCAGGCCAGACACAGCCAGAAAGAAAGACTTGTATTCATATCACATCCTTCATGAACTCAGATCATCCCAAAGCACATAACAGCCAATTTTACTCTTGAAGTGTAGTCATTGTTGTAATGTGGGAAACTTTGACCAGAAACTCAACTAGAGCAGCCACAGGTCAGAAGCTGGGTATTATGTGGTGAGTGACTCACCACCTGATTCCCCAAAGCCTTTCCACCACCTACAAGGCACAAGTCAGGAGTGTGATGGAATACTCTCCACTTGCCTGGACGAGTGCAGCTCCAACACTCGAAGCTCGCATTCCATCCACCACCTTAAACACATTGAATTTTGTGAGATAACCAGGAGGGCCGATGAGGGCAAAACATATGATATAGTGTATATGGATTTTAGCAAAGCTTTGATAAGGTCCTACATGGGAGACTGGTCACTAAAGTAAAAGCCCATGGAATCCAGGGCAAAGTGGCAAGTTGGGTCCAAAATTGGCTCAGAGGCAGGAAGCAAAGGGTAATGGTTGATGGGTGTTTTTATGACTGGAAGGATGTTTCCAGTGTGATTTCACAGGGCTCAGTTCCTTGCTTTTTGTGATACACATCAATGATCTAGTCTTGAATATAGTAGGTACGATTAAGTTTGCAGATGATACTAAAATCGGCTGTGTGATGGTCGTTGAAGAAAGCTGCAGACTGCAGGAAGATATCAATCAACTGGTCAAGTGGGCAGAACAGTGACAAATGGAATTTAATCCAGAGAAGTGTGAGGGAATGCATGTGGGGAGGGCTAAAAAGGAAAGGGAATATGCATTAAATGGTAGAAGTGCCTTGAGACATGTAGGGGAACAAAGGGACATTTGAGTACATGTCCACAGATTCCTAAAAGTAGCAGGCCAGGTCGATAAGGTGGTTAAGGCATACAGAATGCTTGCCTTTATTAGCCAAGGCATAGAATACAAGAGCAGTGGGTTATGCTTGAACTGTATAAAACACTGGTTAGGCCACAGCTGGAGTACTGCATGCAGTTCTGGTCACCGCATTACAAGGACGTGATTGCACTGGAGAGGGTACAGAGGAGATTTACGAGGATGTTGCCAGGAGTGGAGAATTTTAGCTATGAGGACAGATTGGATAGGTTAGGTTTGTTTTCATTGGAACAGAGGAGGCTGAGGGGAGACCGTATTGAGGTGTATAAAATTATGAGGGGCCTAGATATAGTGGATAGAAAGTGGCTATTTCGCTTAGCAGAGGGGTCAACAATCAGGGCATAAATTTAAAGTAATTGGTAGACGGTTTAGAGGGGATTTGAGGGGAAATTTCTTCACGCAGAGAGTTTGTAGGGGTCTGGAACTCACTGCCTGAAAGGGTGGCTGAGGCAGAAACCCTCACCACATTTAAAAAGTACTTGGATGTGCACCTGAAATGCCGTAACCTGCAGGGTTACAGACCTAGAGCTGGAAAGTGGGATTAGACTGGACAGCCTCTTGCTGGCCGACACGGACACGATGGGCCGAAATGGCCTCCTCCTTCCATGCTGTAAACTTCTATGATGCTATGATTCACTGCCTCCACCACCATCGCACCGTGTCTGCAGTGAATATCATCTGCAAGATGTACTGCAGCAACTCGCCAAGGCTTCTGCGACCTCTACCACTTAGAAGGACATGAGCAACAGGCGCATGGGCACACCACCAACTCAAAGTTCTCCTGCACGTTACACACCATTCTAACTTGTAAATGTATCATCGTTCCTTCATCATCGCTGGGTCAAAATCCTGGAACTGCCTCTCTAGCAACACTGTATGAGTACTTTCACCACTCAGATTGCAGTGGTTCAAGGCAGTAGCTCACCACCACCTTCTCAAGAGCTATTGGGAATGAGCGATAAATGCTGCCTTGCCAGTAACACCCACATCCCATGAATGAATAAAAAAAAGCTGCAGCCAAATTGCACACAGCCAGGTCCCACACACAGCAATGTCATAATGACCAGCGCATCTGTTTGAGAGATGTGGGTTGAGGGATAAATATTGGCCAGGACATAAGGAACACTAGATACTTCACACCAGCAGAAGCAAACCTGTTCAGTGTCATGCCAAAACATTTACAGCACAAATGTCTGTTAAGTGAACAAAGTTTCACCTAGCTCTGTAATGCTGCTGGATCAGGTTTCTGCTGCAGAATTCCTCAGTGAACTATGAAAATACCAGAACTCCCTCCAGTCACACAAAAGAGCAGTGCAACATTTGAATTAACTGACTTCAACATTTTTCTGCTGAAGCTGGGGCGCAGGTCCATGGGACTTCAAATACATTTCAAAAATGGGGACAGTACCATTTTGCTTTCTACTCCAGAGCTTTGACAATCAAACTTCTGTTGCAATAAAATCGATCTATGTAAAGATAGTATCTGCCGTGGTTCAGTAGTAGAACTCTTGCCTCAGAGCCAAACGGTTATGGTTTCACGTCCCACTCCAGAGACTTGAACTCAAAATCTAGGCTGACACCTCAGTGATGGGCGGAGGGAGTGCTGCACTGTCAGAAGAGCAGTGCGCCCCCTCAGGTGGCTGTAAAAGATTCCATGGCACTATTTCGAAGAGAATGGGAGTTCTCCCCAGTATCCTGGCTAACATCTAAAACAGGTTATGTGGTCATAATCACATTGCTGTTTGTGGGACCTTGCTGTGCACAAATTGGCTGCTACGTTTCCTACATTAAAACAGTGGCTACAATTCAAAAAAAGTACTTCATTGGCTGTAAAGTGCTTTGGGACATCCTGAGGTTGTGACAGGCACTATATAAATGATTTTAATATCAGTCACACTTTGAACTGCTAAAGACCTATACATAAAAAGTTAAAGATCAAACTTTCCTGCCACTTTTTTCCTGACCTGGAGCTACAAGCACCTAGTTTGAAAATTGCAATTAAACTGAGTCACACACTTATAGCAATTAGACTATGGCTCCATCAATATAAAACAGTACATCCTTGACTTACTGTGAGCAACACAAAGAAAATTGCTAGTTTTATCAGAATTATGCAACATATATTAATGCAATACAATTCAAAGATTTAGAACAATGCCTTGCTTTTTGACCAAACCGACGTTAAAAGGGCAGCTAAGGGTCTGTAAACGAGCAGTTAAGTACCTCAATGAGGTCTCCCGAGTGGGTCCGTGGCAGGCCTCAAAACATGGGCACGATAAAGGCGGCAGGAGGAGGGCGGGTTCCCGAGGCGCTGTCAGTTTTAATCGCCAATCTTCCCCAAACACACACACACTCCAATGGGAACATTCTGGCCAACATCCCGATTTTCTTGGCCAAGATCATTTCTCCCTCCTGCCTTTATCTCATCCTTCATCAGGTCTACCCCACTTTCTTTTCCATGTCACGTACCCTTGGGAATATTTAGTTCCAAACTTTGGTCACCCTGCAACCACGTCTCTGTAATGGCTACTCGATCAAACCCGTTTATCTCTGTGCCATTAATTCATCCACCTTGTTACAAATGGTTTGTGCATTCAGATATAGTACCTTTAATTTTAACTTACTATTTTTCCCTGATGTGGCCTTAGTTGCTAATGTCCTATTAGTTATTAAACCTTCTGTACCTTCCTGACACATCTGCTTGATTTTACCCAAATCGCTACTCTACACCAGACCCTTGACTTTTCAGACTTATACATTTACCCTCCCTCCCCATTATTAGTTTAAAGCCCTACCTACCGCTCTAGTTATTCGATTCACTAGGACACTGGTCGCAGCCCAGTTTAAGTGAAGTCCATCCTAACGGAACAACTCCCTCTTTTCTTACAACTGGTGCCAGTGCCCCATGAATTGAAACCCCTGCCTCCCACACAGCCACACATTTAAACCTCTAATCTAAATGTATCTGTGGTGTACAAAGGTCTGACAAAAGGTCATCGATCTGAAACGTTAACTCAGTTTCTCTTTCCACAGATCTGCCTGACCTGCTGAGTATTTCCAGCATTTCCTGCTTTTATTTATGGGATACAATAGTTTGAATAGCTACAAGATGGCTCCTAGGCTGGCAGCTTCCGAGGGAGCTCCTTTGCTGTGCAACTCTATCCTTGGCTATCCATGGTCATCCTTTGCCCTTTCTTCCCGAATCTCCACTTTTTAAAGTTCCCCTGGCTGTAATAATGGGTGCATTTTAGCCCAAACTACAAGTTAACTGCTAGTTTAAAGTAACCTGGGCCCAACGCCCAACCCTGCTCTTGAAAAAAGGCTAAGGGGTGACCTAATAGAGGTCGTTAAAATTATGAACGGTTTGGATAGAGTGGATACAGAGAGAATGTTTCCACTTGCGAGGAAGAGCATAACTAGAGTCCATCAATATAAGATAGTCACCAAGAAATCCAATAGGGAGTTCAGAAGAAACTTTTTTACCCAAAGAGTGGTGAGAACGTGGAATTCACTACCGCAGGGAGTGGTTGAAGCAAATAGTACAGATGTATTTAAGGAGAGGCTAGATAAGCATATGAGGGAGAAGGGAATAGAGTGTTATGCTGATAGGTTTAGATGAGGAAAGACAGGAGGAGCCTCGAGCGGAGCATAAATGCCAGCATGGACTGGTTGGGCCGAATGGCCTGTTTCTGTGCCGTATATTCTGTGTAATGAAATGCTGCTTATAAAATAGAAAGGAGTGCAAGAGAAGGCTCTGGATGCAGCGTGCTCACAAGACACTCTGGGTACAGTACTCGGTCTACTGGCTAGTGTTCAAAATTAGATACTGATTGCTTGTCAGGACTCATTACACCAAAGTAGCAATCCCGAGGACATATTTAAATTGACACACCATTAGATTTTACACCATATGCAGCACAAAGAATTCTCCAGTAAGCAATCCAGATTATTTCTCCAAAAGCCTGCAGGAATGATACCACACATCACGCTCACAGTTGCCTTTTGCAATTACAATTGCTACTGGCATAAAACTGAAAATCCCAACACAAAATGTAATTTGTAGATAAGATAAATACTGGACAGTATCTATAATCAAACATTGGGGTATCAAGTGATGTTGGTAATGAGCTTTATTCTTTTGGTTCAAGGCAGCATTTAACCCCTCATTCAGATGCAACCACTCTCGAGAAACTAGGTATTTTGTATGCTCCTCGGACCTAGAGCATTTTAGTACTTTACCAAATCACTCAGATCAGATAATCTTCTGTAAAGTTACAATTCTAAAAAAGACAGACAGGCTTGCATTTCTATACCGCCTTTCACGACCACCAGATGTCCCAAAGTACTTCACAGTCAATGAAGTTCCTTTTTAACGTGTAGTTACTGTTGTAATCATAGAATGGTTACAGCACAGAAGGCAGCCAATAAGCCGGTCGAGCTTGTGCCAGCCTTCTGCAGGCTACCTCAGCTAGTCCAGTTCCCCAGTCATTTCCCTGCAGCCCTGTAAATTTTTCTCCTTCAAGTACTTACCCAATTCCCTTTTGAAAGCAACGATTGAATCTGCCTCCACCCCTCTTTCAGGCCGTGCATTCCAGATCATAACCACTCGCTGCGTAAAAAGGTTTCCCTCATGTCGCCTTTGGTTCTTCTGCCAATCACGTTAAATCTGTGCTCTCTGGTTCTCGACCTTTCTGCCAATGGGAACAGTTTCTCTATCTACTGTCTAGACACCTCATGCTTTTGAGCAACTCTATCAAATCACCTCTCAACCTTCTCTGCTCTAAGAACAACCACTCCAACTTCTACAGTCTATCCACATAACTGAAGTCCCTCATCCCTGGAACCATTCTTGTTAATCTTTTCTGCACCCTCTCTAAGGCCTTCACATCCTTCTTAAAGTGCAGTGCCCAGAATTGGACACAATGCTCTAGTTGAGGCCGAACCAGTGTTTTATAAAGGTTCATCATAATTCCTTGCTTTTGTACTCTATGCCTCTATTTATGAAGCCCAGGATCCCGTATGCTTTTTTAAAAGCCATCTGTGGATCGCACTCTCGCCTCGGAGTCAGAAGGTTGTGGGTTCAAGTCCCACTCCAAGGACTTAAGCACAAAAAAAATCTAGGCTGACACTCCAGTGCAGTGCTGAGGGAGTGCTGCACTGTCGGAGGTGTCGTCTTTCAGATGAGACGTTAAACAGAGGCCCCATCTGCCCTCTCAAGTTGACGTAAAAGATCCCATGGCATTATTTTGAAGAAGAAGAACAGGGGAGTTATCCCCAGTGTCCTAGCCAATATTTATCCCTCAATCAACATTAAAAAAAAAGATTATCTGGTCATTATCACATTGCTGTTTGTGAGAGTTTGCTTGTGTGCAAATTGGCTGCTGCGTTTTCCATATTACAACATTGACTACACTCCAAAAATATTTCATTGGCTGTAAAGTGCTTTGAGACATCCCGTGATTGTGAAAGGAGCTATATAAATCCAAATCTTTCTTTTATCCACTCTCAGCCTGCCATGCCACCTTCAAAGATTTGTGCAAAGGTCTCTGTTCATGCACCAGCTTTAGAATTATACCCTTTAGTTTATATTGCCTCTCCTTGTTCTTCCTTCCAAAATGCATCACTTTGCACTTTTCTGCATTGAATTTTATCTGCCACGTATCCGCCCATTCCAGCAGTCTGTCTATGTCCTCTTGAAGTAATGTAGGAAACACGGCAGCCAATTTGCGCACAGCAAGCTCCCCCAAATGCAATGTGATAATGACCAGGTAATCTGTTTTAGTGATGTTGCTTGAGGGATAAATATTGGCCAGAACACTGGGGATAACTCTTTCGAAATAGGGGGCAGACAGGGCCTCAGTTTAACATCTCACCCAAAGGCAGCACCTCTGACAGTGCAGCACTCCCTCAGTACTACACTAGAATGTCAGCCTAGATTATGTGCTCAAGTCTCTGGAGTGGGACTTGAACCCACAACCTTCTGACTCAGAGGCAAGAGCGCTACCAACTGAGCCACAGCTGACACTATTAACATTTACCATCCGCAAGCAAACTGTACTACATTTTCAAGGATTTGCATTTACGTAGTACTTTAAAATGTAAACACAAATCATAATAAAGTACTTCCGAGGCGCAAGGAAATTGGACAAAAACCTAAATAACAGGAGGTGATCAAAAGCTGGATCGAAGAGATGACTTGAAAGAATAATCTTAAAAGGGGTAGAGGGAAATTGAGGGGTTTAGGGAGGTAATTCCAACAAGTGGGACATAGGCAGCTGAAGACAAAGCCACCAATGGTTGGGTGAAGGGCTGGAGGAGGTTATGGGGATACGGTCATGGAGAGATTTAAACACAGACATGAGAATTGCAAGTTTGTGGCATTGGGGAACTAGAAACTAAGAGGTCAGTGAGGCTGGATGTGAGGGAAGAGTATGACTTAATGAGCGATAGGATATAGACAGCAGAATTTGGATGCGCTGAACTTTATGGAGGTGGAAACAGGGAGACCAGCCAAGAGAGCATTGGAGTAATCAAGTCAGAAGATGACAACAGCATAAATGAGGGTTTAAGGATCAGATGGATACCGAGCTGGACAATATTACAGGTGGAAGTGGATGGTCTTCATGGAGAGGATATCAGGTCAGAAGCTCAGCTCAGGATTGAACAGGACATTGAAACTATGAACAGTCTCGTTGACCCCGAGTCAGTGGCTGGGGAGGGAACTAAAATTAATGGTGAAGGTACGGAATTTTGGATGGGAACGGAAGACAATGGCTGCTCATTCCAATGATCAAGTTACTGCTCAGCCAAGGCTGGTCAATAGACAAACAGTCCATCAGCACAGAGGCAGTGTAGGGTTGGGCTAGGTACATCGGAGTACACGTGGATACTTGAAGATTTAATTGGATGAGAGTCTAAAAGTTCTTGCACATTACGCTGAATACATAATCATACACAGTCTGAGCTCTTTTTATGAAATAGTTCTGCAGCCTATTCTATTTAGCCCTCTGCTCTCAAACCTACTTTTATTTCATAACAGTAATTCCTTGATGTTATTACACGAGAGCATCCCAAATAATCAGCTGGTAAAGTCAGTGAGTCATAGAGATACCAGATGAGATTCTTGGCCTGTCGTGAGTTAGTTAATCTCAGGGTATCAAGTAGGAAAGACTATAATTAGCCTTCGTGTTCCTGGACTAGGTGGAGATTAAAAAAAACAAAAATCAAGTTCCCATTCCGATCACTAACCACTTGGAAAGTGTAAATGCTCATCCCTGGGCAAGCCTACCAACAGTCACTACCAATGCTCACATGAAAAATAAGGTATTGGAGGTGGCTGCTACCCATGGATTCTGCAACAGTCAGTGAGCTCAAGAAATTCCTAATTGAGGTCCAAGATAAATTTAGCTTGGATTTTTTCTTGAAGCAATCTTTTTTCCATACATCAAAATCAGTGATGTAGTGCCAATTTTAAAAGTGGATACACTGTACGTAGAGAAGAGGTTTCACTTGTGTGGGAGTCCAAAACTAGGGGGTCATAAATAGAAGATAGCCACGAATAAATCCAATAAGCAATTCAGGAGAAACTTCCTTTACCCAGAGAGTGGTTAGAATGTGGCACTCGCTACCACATGGAGTAGTTATAGCATAGATTCTATTTTTTTAAAATTTATTCATTCACTGGATGGGTCAGTCGCTACCAGAATTTATTGCCCATCCCTTGTTGCCATCGAGAAGTGCTGGTGAGCCGCCTTCTTGAACCGCTGTAGTCCGTGAGGTGAAGGTACTCTCAGTGCTGTCAGGGAGGGGTTCCAGGACGATGTGTGACTTGGAGGAAAACTTGGAGGTGGTGGCGTTCCTTGTCCTCCTAGGTGGTAGAGGTCATGGGCATTTAAAGAGAAGCTAGATTGGTACATGAGGGAGAAAGTAATAGAAGGATATGATGACAGGGTTCGATGAATTAGGGTGGGAGAAGGCTCGTAGCTGATCAGTACAGACCAACAAACCCACGATCAGCAACTGGTGCACAATGAGCAGCTAACTACTAGAAGCTACTCAGTTATGAGACACTATCTGACCACCAGTCAATCAGTAATAAGAACCCACCCATTGACAGCCAACCACCAGACATTGATCCTCCCATCACCAGCAGCCAGTCAAAACACAGTTAGCCATCCATACATCACTAGCAGCTAGTCCATTGCCCAATCAGCATCAGCCAGCTCCAGATAACCAATCTGTAGCTAATGGGCAGGATAAAGCTGGAGAGCATGTGTGATTGAGAGGCTGTTAAAAAGAGGATGCAGAAGTCAGTATGGTGCATCAGCAGATCACCATGGAGCAAATAGTACAACTGCACCACCAGTTGAATGTAGCCCACATGGCCAGAAAGACACCAAGGCAATGGGCATTGTTTCACCTCTCTTCCCCCTGCCCCCCCCCCCCCAAATCCCCAGTTCATGTTGGCACACCATTGCTCCATGCTCAGGTCCACCCCTGTATATAGGCAGTGTGTTCCTCCCACCACCTCAGTCCATGCTGGCACTCAACTCTCCTTTCCTCCCCAGTCAATTCCAGCACTCTGCATTCTCCCTGCCCCCATACTATGTGCCCCCCCCCCCCCACCCCACGCATTACAGCTTTTCCCCCCCTCTTACCACCTACCAGAGGCTTGCTGGCTTAAGAGTCCTGTTGCTGCCATCAGCTTTTACCGCAGCAGTGACAGGACCCATTAGGAGGTGGCCAAGACTCGGGGAGGGTCTGGGGCAGGACCGAAGCAGGGATCCCTGGCATGGTGGGCAGCCAGTTGACTGGTTTATAGCAGTTTCCAGCTTGATAAGCATTCAGAAGAAACTTCTTTACCCAGAGAGTGGTTAGAATGTGGAACTCGCACATGGAGTAGTTATAGCATAGATCCTATTTTTTTTTTAATTTATTAATTCACTGGATGAATCAGTCGCTACCAGCATTTATTGCCCATCTGTTGTTGCCGTCGAGAAGTGGTGGTGAGCCGCCTTCTTGAACTGCTGTAGTCCATGAGGTGAAGGTACTCCCACAGCGCTGTCAGATAGGGGGGGGGGGGGGGGTTTCCAGGATGATGTGCGACTTGGAGGTGGTGGCGTTCCTATGCCACCATACTTCACCCAAAATTATATTACAGTACAGTGCTGAACTGTTATTCTATCCACTCTCATAAGAGAGGAGCTCAGGGAATCACTCATCTGCCCTACAAACACATTACAACAGTGGTAATTACACTTGCCAGGTCCACAATTATAGTTAGCATTGGTACCAAGAGAATGCAACAACCCCAAAGGAATGTAATGCTGTCAAATAGCCTGTTGATTTTATACACTAAGTAGTTCTTGATTTGGCAGTGCTACAGGCCTTAACTGCTCATCCTTCCTCAGAGCCAATACAGTTCAAGTGTACAGTAACCTCTGGCATCTGCTACACTCGTAGTCTGCCACAAACTAAAAGAGCCCAAAATGAAACAGATATCAATCAACTCCAGAGTACAAATCTATTCTTTCACTGATTTCCATAACAATTTCATTTCAAAGCACAGCTGAGTTATGATTTATGTCACCCAAACTAAACTGGATCACTGCCTCACATTTGTGGGAATGAACCTAGTGTCAGATGCTCCCCACTGTTCCAAGATTTTATGATTGAGGATTTTCAGTCTGTAATCGAACCTGCCTTTAAAAAGAGGAGATGGTTTGGGTACAGTCGAGGTACATTCCCATGAGGGGGGAAAGGTAGGGCAACCAAAGCCAGAGCTCCCTAGGTGGTGAAAAAGAGAGAGAGTAAGATGAAGCAGAAAAAGGGAGCGAATGACATATGTCAGGTTGAGAATACAAGCCAAAACCAGACTGAATGTAGAAAATTTAGGAGAAATGAAAAAGGAAATAAGACGGACAAAGAGAGTAGAAGAATAGACTGTCAGCTAACATAAAAGGGAATCCAAAAGTCTTCTACAGGCATATAAAATAGTCGACGGGTACTAAGAGGGGTGGGGCCGATTAGGGACCAAAATGGAGTCATACGCATGGAGGCAAGGGAATGGCTAAGATACTAAATGAGTACTTTGCATCTGTTTTTACCAAGGAAAATGCTGCCAAAGTCAGTGAAACAGGAGGTAGTTGAAATACTGGATGGGATAAAAATTGATGGAGGTACTAGATTGGCTGGTTGTACTCAAAGCAAATAAGTCACCAAGACCAGATGGGATGCATCCTACGATGCTGAGGGAAGTAAAGGTGCAATTGCAGAGGTACTGGCCATAATCTTCCAATCCTGTTTCGATATATAGGTGGTGCCAGAGGACTGGAGAATTGCAAATGTTCAAAAAAGGGTGCAAGAATAAACCCAGCAATTACAGGCCAGTCAGTTTAACCTCGGTTGGGGTTGGGGGGTTGGGGGGGGGGGGGGGGGGGGGGGGAGCTTTTAGAAACGATAATCCAAGACAAAATGAACAGTCAATTGGTCAAGTGTGGATTAATTAAGGAAAGCCAGCACGGATGTGTTAAAGGCAAATGGTGTTTAACCAACTTGATTGAGTTTTTTTGATGAGGCAACAGAGAGGGTTGATGAGGGCAATATGGTTGATGTGCTACACATGGACTTCCAAAAGGCATTTGATAAAGTTCCACATAATAAGCTTGCCAGCAAGGTTGAAGCCCATGGATTAAAAGGGATAGTGGCAACATGGATACGAATTTGGCTAAATGACAGGAAACAGTAGAGGTGAAAGGTTGTTTTTCAGACTGGAGGAAGGTGTACAGTGGTGTCCCCCAGGGGCCGGTACTAGGACCACTGCTTTTCTTGATGTATATTAATGACTTACATGGGTGTACAGGGCACAATTTCAAAATTTGCAGATAACAAAACTTGGAAGTATAGTGAACAGTGAGGAGGATAGTGATAGACGTCATGAAGACATCGACAAGCTGGTAGAATGGGCGGATATGTGGCAGATGAAATTCAACACAGAAAAGTGCAAAGTGATACATTTTGGTAGGAAGGACAAGGAGAGGCATTATAAACTAAAGGGTACAATTCTAAAGGGGGTGGAGGAACAGAGAGACCTGGGGGTATACGTGCATAAATCGTTGAAGGTGGCGGGGCAAGTTGAGAAAGCAGTTAAAAGAGCATATGGGATCATTGGCTTCATAAATAGAGGCATAGAGTACAAAAGCAAGGAAGTTATGAACCACCTTTATAAAACATTGGTTCAGCCTCAACTGGAGTAGTGTGTCCAATTCTGGGCACCGCACTTTAGGAAGGATGTGAAGGCCTTAGAGGGTGCAGAAAAGATTTACAAGAATGGTTTCAGGGATGAGGAACTTCAGGTTACGTGGATAGACTGGAGGAGCTGGGGCTGTTCTCCTTAGAGCAGAGAAGGTAGAGAGGAGATTTGATAGAGGTGTTCAAAATTACGAGGGGTCTAGACTAGAACCAGAGGACACAGATTTATGATTGGCAGAAGAACCAATGGCGACATGAGGAAAACCCTTTTTGTGGAGCCTAAAAAGGGTGGTGGAGGCAGATTCAATTGTGGCTCTCGAAAGGGAATTGGGTAAGTACCCGAAGACAAATATTTTGCAGGGCTACGGGGAAAGGGCAAGAGAGTGGGACTAGCTAAAGTGCTCTTGCAGAAAGCCCGCACAGGCTCGACGGGCCGAATGGCCTCTTTCTATGCTGTAACCATTCTATGATTCAATGACATTACCCCTTGAAAACATGTCTCCCCTTCACATCAAGTTGAACTGGAATGCTAATCAAAACATCAAGAGTGCCAATATTATATAGCGGGCAATGAATTAGATAGAGAAGCTCTGTGCATTAAATAAAAATGCAGTCACATGAAGTCCACATGATTTCTGATGGAAAACACTGCCAGCAGAGCACAAACAGATGCAAGATTGGGCTTCTTTCAGGGTGTAGAGGTAAAGGAGAAATTTAGGGATCTGCCTAAAACACACACACACACACACACAAACCCACCCCCCCACCCCCCCGGAACCAAAGTAAACTGAAATGCTGAATGCTCCAGTAAAGTGCACAATGAGAGGCATGAGTCCTGAACCAATCTACTTACAGGACAAGCATCTACTACTGTAGAAATTAGAGATGGCCACATATACAATGAATTACACACAGTCTAGTACTCTATTGAGAATGGTATTTATGAAGGAGTCATCACCTGGTTATAAGGGCTCCAATAGTGAAACGGACCTCTAAATGTTTCTGTTCAATATTTGACCCGAATGGTTAATCGGCACAATATTAAAAAACTTTTCTACATAATTTATGCTTTTGTCTTCCAAGTTAGTCCCTCTCCTCCACAGGATGCCAACTCTTGATGGGGGACAGTTCCATCGTTGCCAACAATAATCTAGCACTTCACTCCATGCTTCCTGTGAGTGGATAGAGTTACAACAGACAACTTGACTGAACATGCTTGCTCGATCCTGCCCATCCAAAGACTATGCCACACCTGCCCAACAGGAAATGACCAGACAGCCTTGGGTAAATGTTTCCCCCACTCCCTGGCCGCAGCTGTGCGTTTTTTTTTTAAATATAAAAAGGAAAACAGCCAGTTATTACATTTAATTGGAAAAGATTAGCTGTTTCAAACCGGTGCAAGTTTGTTTGCAACACATGGTGACCCATGAGCCTCTGAATTTGGTAAGAACACAACTGCTTCAAGAGAGCTCGTCACACAAGAGGTGTCACCTTTCTAAGCTTCTCTACAGGCAGTTTTGTCAGAAGCTATGCAAAAGGCCACCTCTGACAGTGGCAAACTGTCATTTCTTTTTATTTGCTACCAGCACTCTGAGCACTCACACAATGACTATCCTGAAAGCATTGGCATGCAGCAAGTGAACCCACTGTTTCAAAACATTCAGAGATTCGCTGTCTGCTCTTTCAAATAGAACATTAACTCGAATATCACCTTACCTGCAGGATGTAGAAAAATAACCTGCAGTCGTTTAACCCTTTAAGGAATGCAATTTTTAATGCAGCCCATGGTATCAAGAGATCCAGCACAGAGCCTCAAATGTGAGTTTTTGTAATATGATCTATCCAACTTCAGGAATTTGAAAAAAATTACCATGGCTCGGTAATGGCAGTGTACGTCAGACAACGTCCAACAGCCAAATGTTGCAAAAACAGTCTGGTGATATGCCATTTAGTATTTTTCTACAAAGTTTTGTTTTAATAAAGTCCAAAAACAAAACAATTGCTGAACAACATAGTTAGAAAAGGTAAAAAACGGCTTACAAGATCGTGGGAGGAATCCATAGGAATGGTAGCACACTGGCTTGGTTAGGCATTTATACTATGCCTCACCTTTCAGAAAGGTCGGCTGTTGCCAGTGCAGTATATCTAAACACTTACACTGCACAGACTTTAGATAAACCACTTTTTGCGAATATCCCAGAAGGCATTTTGGAAGCCAAATGCTTGCGAGTTTTCCTAGCCTCGATGTAACAAGGGTTGGCACAAGTTCTCTTTTCCACATAACTATTAACAACTCATTTTTGTAGCATTCCTCATGTGCAGGAATCAAAGTCTCAGTGCTTTACATTATGAAATGTGGGGGGGGGGCGGGGGGAAAGACATTTAGCAGAAGGAAAAATGGAAAGTGTTAAGGTGTGATCCTAGAGGCACAGGCAAATAGGAGAAGGAAAGATGGAGAAAATTATGCAGGGAATTCCAGAGGACACGAGTGTGGTGATGGAACCAGCTGTTTTCAATGGCAGAGTCGTGGGAGTGGAAAATGAGGAGCAGCTCAGTTCGAGAAGATGGAAAGGTGCATGTGGGGACAGCGAAATGGATGCAAGGGTTAGAGGATGTCACTAAGGTAGAGTAAGGTGCAGCTATAAAAGCAATTTGATAGGATGAGAATTTTGAAATCAACTTTCATGAGGCACAAGGAAGCAGTGAACTTGGGAGAGGATTGAGGGACGGGTGACAAGAGTGCATTACTTCACACAGGCATCATTTTGATTAAAATTTTGTTTACCTCTTTAACCTTGGTTTCAGGACACTCCGACTGCAGGGTGAGAGTGGCTCCCTCGATGTTCCTGGGCATTGGAGTGGACCCAGGGTTGATGGTGAACTGAATTTGATCCGGAGAAATGGTATGATGCACGTAACCCTGTGACATTCCATCAGGATCTGCTATCAAATAAAAGTTGTCCTCTCCGCTTTCAGATAAAAAAGACACCAGGTTATTGTTCCCTCCTTCGTCTTCATCTTCCTCCTCATCCTCTCCTTCCAGGCCAATCGGGTCCTGTTCTATTAGGACAGTTGTCCTATCATAAACGGTCCCAGAGGAAGAGGACCCCAGGCCATTTGTACCAGAAAATCCCATTTTCTCCTCTCTCGTCATCTCCTCCTCCTCATCTTCTGTTTCATAATATGTGACATTGTTATTCTCAGATACAAGTTCGTCTTTTTCTGGGTCATTGTCACCCATGTTGTATTCTGGATTATGGCAGGATAGTGGAATTTTCTGGATGGTCATGAAACAGACAGAAAGCGAGTTATCAACACATGAAAAAAAAAATGCACAATACCAGTTCTCCATAACTGAAAGAAAGGCCTTGCATTTATACAGGCTTAAAACATCCCAAAGTGCTTTACAGCCAACAAAGTACTTTTGAAGTGTAGTCACTGTTATAATGTAGGAAATGCAGCAACCAATTTGTGCAGAGCAAGCCCCCACAAACAACAATGTGATAAAACTATAGAAACTGTGATTCTGTGGGTAAATACACTGTCATGTGGTAGAAGTCTAACAGATCAGTAGGTCCCATGTTTGATTTCTAGTCTACACTGAGATAGCTGATTTCAGCAAGCGCACTACAACTAACCTCAGCACCCCTGAGCTAAGAGCAGAAAGGTGGCTTGAGTTCCCATTCTGATCAGTCAACTGATCCTGCTGGAAAGTGCAGGTTTGGTGCCATAACTCACGGCATAGGCACATTTATGAACGGTCACGAGTGCCGAGGTGCCCAATGGTCTGTACCCCAACAAACATCAGTATGTCAGGGGAGGCGAGGAAGAGGAGAAAACTGGAACAAAACACATTAGAAACTTGGATTTTCAGTGCCATTGCAGGCTGGATTTTAAAGCTTACCAATAATGCAAGGTCATTTCAAACAATACACTCCAGATTATGTTTACCTGATTAGGGCACAATTCTGATCCAAGAATGCCAACATATCAAATTGCATTCTGTTACATAGTTTTTAATCCAAGAATAAAATGCTTTAAAATTTTTTATTAGCTTTTAATACTTGGCACACAAGCATAATAGTCAATAAACTGCCCCGTGTCACCTCAGTTGGCAGTGCTTTAGGCAAATTTGACTAGTTTCAAGTGGGCTAAATGATAAATCACTGTGGCACAAATATTTGCCATGGATGAAAATCTGATTCAACCTAATATTTCTTAGAAGGTTTGTTATGATGTAATCAGCATTTAAAAGCACTGCATAGACATGCCCTAAACCAGGAAAGTAGCTGTAACAATATCCAATGAATATGTAATTTTGGCTAAATTAGACACAATTAGTCTACACTAAAGAAAACAGATTTAAATACAAATTGTGCCAATCTTGAGATTTAGATTAATAATAAAAATGGCACAATGAGTAAATTATGATGCCTTACAGAGTCCCAGATTCTTTTTTATTATTCATTCTCAGGATATGGGCATCACCGACAAGGCCAGTATTCGCTGCCCATCCCTAGTTACCGAGAAGCTGTTGTGGGCCACCTTCTTGAACAACTGCAGTCCCTTCTTGACTTGCTTAACAATTTCATAGGGTAGTTCAGAATCCCAGAATCATAAAAATTTAAAGCTCGGAAGGTCGTCATTTCAGCCCATCGTATTCACGTCGGCCGACCAAGAGCTATCCAGCCGAATCCCACTTTCCAGCTCTTGGTCCGTAGCCCTGTAGGTTACGGCACCTTAAGTGCAAATCTAAGTACTTTTTAAATGTGGTGAGGGTTTCCGCCTCCACCACCCTTTCAGGCAGTTAGTTTCAGACCCCCACCACCCTCTGGGTGAAGAAATTTCCCCTCATATCTCCAACTGAGAGTCATTGGTGTGGGACTGGACTCATATATAGGTTAGACCAGGAAAGATGACCGATTTCCCTTAAAAAAAGGGACCTGAATGAATCAGTGGGGTTTTAACAACAATCTGACAACTTCATGTTTACTAATACCAGCTTTATATTTGCATATAGGTTTAAAAAAATAAGCGTAATTTAAACTCACATTCTCTGGGTGACAAGTTCAAAAGCAACCTTACATGTTAATTAGAGTCTAAGCAGTGGAGGGAGAGGAGAGTGCAACGTCAGCCCTCAGTGTCCTTCAGGCAGCAGGAGGGGTAAAAGCAACCAGGGCTTTGGTATGTTGAGGCTCCCAACAAAAACAAATTCTTAACCTTATGTTCAAATCCCTCCATTGCCTCGTTCCTCCCGATCTCTGTAACCTCCTCCAGCCTACATCCCTCTGAGAACTCTACGGTTCCTGTAATTCTGGTCTCTTGTGCATCTCCTACTGCCTTTGGTCCACAAGTAGCAGCCGTACCTTCAACTGTTTCCACCCTATGATCTGGAATACAATTCCTAAACTTCGCCATACCTCTCTCCTGCAATACGCTCCTTAAAACCTACCGGTCACCTGTCCTAACATCTTCCTTCTTTGGTCAATTGAGTGTTTGAGAATACTCCTCTGAATGTTGAAGGCGCTATACAAACACAAGTACTGCCTAAAGATGATAACAAACCCTGGCTCTTACTTCCCAAAGTAGATCTCTTGTCATCTCTTGGGTGATGGAACAACACGAACCTCTGGGCCACAGCCTGCAATTTAAACAAACAAGGACATTTTCTTTCGAAATGATCCGAGCCATGAGGGCAGGACAGGGATTGGGATGGGGGAGGAAAGAGACTGAAAATAAAGGGCAGATGAGAGGAAGCGGGGAGGAAGCTATGGGGAGGGGTGGGAGGAAGCTATGGGGAGGGGAGGGGAGGGGGGTGAAGAACAGAGAAAGAGAGGGGGGGGGGTGCGAAGTTACAGCGCACTGCCCCCGACACCCGGACCGGGGGTGAGGGACCAGCTCACTCTCCCTGCCCCAGAGTGAGGCACGGCCGAGGCCCCTGATCAGCGGCGGCGGGCTGAGCCGCACTGACAGCCGGCGCTCCGAGGGAGCGGGTCTCGGGCTGTCAACACAGCCTTCGCCCGGGCGAAGGGGAGGGGGAGGCGGGTGTGAGCGGTCACGCCAGGCCGCGAACTCTAAGGCTTGCAACACGGTGAGATTGGAGACCAGAGCAGGCCGGGCCTGAGCGCGCTCCCCCTTTCCCTCTCTGTCTCCCCCTTTCCCCCCTGTCTCTGCTCCCGCCGTCCAGCGCCCTCCCACCCCAGGCCCGGTTGTACCTGCTGCCGCCGCCATGGCTCCTCAGCCCCGCCGCCTGCCGGGAACACGCCGCCGGCCCCGGCCCCGGTCCCGCCCCCTGCCAACATAAATTAATAAATTATCATCATCGCGCCTTGTCTGCTCCTTTCCACCCACCTGTGTGGTTTTGTCAATGAGTTGGACGGCAACGGTGGATTTTTTATTTAAAATCAGCGATATGCGAAAAGGGGTTGACCCGGTTTCCGTAGCAACGACCCCATAGGTGACCCGGCGTGCCCCCGCCCCCTCGCAATCTGGAGGAGGCTGCAGCCCTTGCAATGCTGCCACTTCCACAGCCCTGAAACCTTTTAAAGTATTTATCCAACTCCCTTTTTAAAGCTACTATTGAATCTGCCCTCTCGGGCTGCGCATTCCAGATCACAACTACTCCCTGCATAACAGAAATTTTTCCTCATGAAGAAAGGCTGAGCAGGTTGGGCCATTCCTCATTGGATTTTAGAAGAATGAACAGTGACCTTATTGAAACGTGTAAGATTCCGAGGGGGCTCGACAGGGTACTTGCAGAGAGGATGTTTCCCCTCGTGGGGGAATCTAGAACTCGGGGACATAGTTTCTGTTATGTCTTGAATAAAGAATCTGACCAGATACTGTGAGCTCAAAGTAAAGTATGACCGTGGTCCTTTATTGCAAGTCTCCAGAGTGCCTCTCCAGCCTGTGAGGCCTCCTTATGTACAGGTGCTCCCAAGGGATTGTGGGATCGCTTGGAACTCCAGGGGATGAGCCCTCTGGTGGTTAAACAAGGTATTTACAGGTTTACATATATAACAGTTTCAGGATAAGGGGTCGTCCATTTAAGACGGAGATGAGGAGGAATTTCTTTGTGAATCTTTGGAATTCTCGGCCCCAGAGAGCTGTGGAGGCTGGGTCTTTGAATATATTTAAGGTGGAGATAGACAGATTTTTGAATGATAGGGAAGTCAAGGGTTATGGGGACTGGGCAGGGAAGTGGAGTTGAGGCCAAGATCAGATTAACCATGATCTTATTGAATGGCGGAGCAGGCTCAAGGGGCCAAATGGCCTATTCCTGATCCTATTTCTTATGTTTCTCATGTCGCCATTGATTCCTCTGAAATCACCTTAAACCTTTGTGCTCTGGTTCATGATCCTTCCGCCAATGGGAACAGTTTTTCCTTATTAACTCTTATCAAAGCCCTTCATTATTTTGAACACTTCTATCAAATGTCTTCTTAACCTTCTATGCTCTGAGCACAACAGTGCCAGCTTCTCTAGTCTCTTCACATAACTGAAGTCCCGCATCCCTGGCACCATTCTCGTAAACCTCCTCTGCACCCTCTCCAGGGCCTTGACATCCTTCCTAAAACGTGGTGCCTAGAACTGAACACAATACTGTAGCTGGAGCCTAACCAGTGTTTTATACAGGTTTAGCATATAACATCCTTGCTTTTGAACTCAATGCCTCCATTACTAAAAACAAGGATCCCGTATTGTTTCTGTGTTAGATAGTGGCTCAGTGGCTAGCACACTCACCTCTGAGTCAGAAGATTGTGGGTTCAATTCCCACTCCAGGGATTTGAGCACATAAATCTAGGCTGGCACTCCAGTGCAGTGCTAAAGGAGCGCTGCACCAGCGGAAGTGCTGTGTTTCGGATGAGACTTTAAACTGAGGCCCTGTCTGCTCTCCCAGGTGAATGTAAAAGATCTCGTGATGCTATTTTGAAGAAGAGCAGGGGAGTTATCCCCAGTGTCCTGGCCAATATTTATCCCTCAATCAACATTACAAAAAACAGATTATCTGGTCATTATCACATTGCTGTTTGTGGGAGCTTGTTGTGCACTAATGTGCAGCCACGTTTCCCACATTACAACAGTGACTACACTGGAAAAGTACATCATTGGCTGTAAAGCGCTTTGAGACGTCCGGTAGTCACGAAAGGTGCTATATAAATGCAAGTCTTCTTTCTTAACAGCCTTCTCAACCTGCCCTGCCCCCTTCAAACACCTATGTATATCCCTCCCCCACCCTCCCCAAGGTCTCTCTGTTCCTGCAAACCCCAGCCATGAAAGTATGGGCACGGTGTTTTTCACTACACTATCAGATAGTTCTGTTCTGAGTTGGGCAAGGAAACTTCTTCTCCTTGGAAATCTGCTCATGCTCCCCGCACCCCCCCCATGCAGCACATCCCTCATGTACTTCCAACTGTTGACTTATTGGGCTAGAACTTCCTTCCTTATCGCTACCGCCTAAATCTTAGTGGTAATTCGGCGGTTGCTCCTTTAGAACCACCAGAATACCGCTAAGGATCGCTCCCGCAATTTTTGCATGTTGGATGTCGGCGGGTGGCGTTACTGAGCGGTAGCGGGCCAGGGCAGTCGGTGGCATTGGTCCCTCGAAGTCGGCGATCTGCTTGCCTTTGTAAAGGCAGGCACACCCCTAGCAACGAGCATTTCTCTCTTTGCGCATGCACAGTCATTCTGCCACGATTCCGGGGTCAGAGGTGACCCTGCGCATGCGCAGAGAAGAGAGTGAGGCTTGTTGCTCGTGGTGCCGAGGAGAGAGGATTGTTGTCTGCAGTTAGGAGAAAAGCATTTTGAAAACAATTTCTGAATTTTATTTGAAGCATAATAATACATATAATACATAATACTGTTTAATAAATAAAACATTATAATAATAAATAATAATTAATTAATATAAATAATAAATACAGTTCAATATGCAAAGAGAAGGTATGGAGGTTGAGAGGGAGGTAGATGGGAGGAGGAGGAGGGCTGTGCGGTTTTCGGAGGAGGCGCAGGAATCATTGTTACACGAGGTGGAGGTGCGCTGGGAGCAATTGACCCGGGGTGGGTGAGGAAAACCTGAAACAAGCGTGTACTCAAGAATCTGGCGAGAGATCGCAGAGGCAGTGTCGTCTGTCGCGCCCATGATGCGGGGGCTGAACCAGTGCCGCAAACGTTGGAATGACATTGCTGGGTCGGTGAGAGTAAGTAATAACTTTTATCATGCACTGACTAATTACTCTTAATGTAGTGCCACATTTTATTATGTTGTAAAGCTTGGTGTTGTCATGTATTCAACCAGCATTGTAACCCATGTATAATCTGACCTAAGTTGTACACTGTGAGAACAATGACCACTAGGTGGTGAACTGGTGGGAGACACTCCTAACCTGGACCTTCAGGTATAAAATGGGAAGCTCACCCACTTTCATCACTTGAGTGCTAAGGAATAAAGGACAGGTCACAGACTGGCCTTCTCTCAAGCATGGGCCTCGTGTGCATTTATACTGTATAGTAAGGACGTATCAGGTGTCATGTTTTATTTTCCATCATTGATCTCATTGTGTTAGTCTTCTGTATTTTCATGTGTTCATCATGCAACACTTGTGTCCTAATGGAACTTAAATGGTGTACTCGTTGATGAAAGAACTGGGAATGGTTAATTGGGGGTGTCTACCTAGCTATCTATGTGTGTGTTCTGCAATAGTAGCTGTGAAATTAGTTTACACATTTTTTTTTGTCACCTTTGCAGAAAAAACTAGTCAGCAATAGGGCGGAGCTCCGTAAGACAGGTGGAGGTCCGCCGAAGAGGGTCGAGTTGTCGGACATGGAGGAGCGTGCTGCAGCCCTGACCGAACCATATGATCACACCACCACGTGTGTTGCTGCTGAACTGGTTCTCGTGGAGGGTAAGTCTGCATAATTCCTGGGCTGTACTGCGGTCATGTAATTAAATGTTATGTCAATATAATGTAGAATGTAATGTAATGCTGGGAGCACTAAATGTTGTTAGTTCTGACATGAATTTTTGGTTGATCACACTCTGACACTTGGAAAGCAACATACTGTTCAGGACTGAAGTTTTGTTATGTCATGCAGTATCTGTCTATTCTGATGAGTTCACAGGTGTTTCAATGAGGACCTGATATTCCAGGTCGCAAACTACATATTGAAGGGTGGAAAATGCTTGTGCGTGGATTTGTTTAAGGTGTGGTGGCTGTTGCACACCAGCTACCACACGGGTCTGACAGAGCTAGGTCTTGGTCCAGTGGCAAAGATTAACCAAGACGACTGGAGACCAGCTCTGCTGCACGGACCTAGTGCGCGCACATATCACAGTGTAGACTGGCCAGTGCTGCCCCTGGGCTCTCGCCTCTCCTGGGCCCCGATCACTTCGCTCATGGACTCCGATCTCTCTCCGCACCTCCACCCCGACCATTTGGCGCCCAGAGGCTACCAACTGAACCACAGCTGATACACGATGGACCGCCTAAGTAGAAGAAGATTCTGCTTATGATAGTTTCATGTAATGATTCTCAGTAATATATGATGTAATGGTTTGCTCCTCTACATAAACCTGCACAAAGTGAATTGCACTCATGTCACCTCCCCTGTCGCTAACCATTAATGTTGTATTTTTACAGTTTCATAGGAGGGGCCGCCTGCCCCTCCCAGAGAGGAGTTGTTAGAAGAAGTGACGATGGAAGAGAGGGTGGTGGAAGAGATGGTTGAGGAGGAGGAGGAGATAATGCCTCAAAACTTACTGACGGTGGAGGTGGGAGGGGTTGTGGAGGTGGAGGGGTTACGGGACTTGAAGGCTCCTTTCTACCTCCAACTTTCTTGGATTCCGGTCCGAGGAAGCGGGTCCAAGCGGCATGCAGCAGTGCACACTGACCCCCATGCTGAATCCGCGGCAGCTGATCGGGCAAGGTGGGAACGCTGAGAGGCAGGCAGATGCGACCCTGGACATGGTGGGACTGTCGAGGACGAGCATCGACGTGAGTTGAGAGCTCCTCCAGGCCATTGCTGGGATGTCCGCCAACATCGCCGCTTTAACAGCCTGTCAATCAGAGGACATGGTGGTGAGGGAGAACAACAAGCCCGTCAATGCTATGCAGCAATCGACGGTCCTGGGATATGGCACTGCACCGCAAGGTGCCATACCACCAATGGTGACAGCACCTGATTGTCAGGAGGAAGTACTTTCTTCCAACTTTGAAGACGGGTCCTCAACACACCCCCCACCTCTCCAGACCCCACACATATTGCACTGCCATTGTCACCCCCCCCCCCAGCAGTCACGCTCGAGGTGCTCTGCTGCACAATGTCCTGGTCCCGACGGGGGCAGGGTCAGGGGTATTAATAGTGGGAGGAGGAGGGCAGGTCCAAGGGTCGGCGGGGGGGGGGGGGATTGGGGAGGAAAGGTTTTGGGAAAGGTGGCCGCAGGTAGTATCCTAGGAGAGTGGGGGGTGGGAAGAGTGTTGTTTTACTGTTGTTGTTGATGGTTTATGTTGATTATGTTTTGTTTTGTAAAATTTGCATTGAAAATAATTAGATATTTTATTTATTTTATTAAAACTTGTTAAAGTTAATTACAAATTACCGACATTTATAAAAAATTTTTATTCAACTAAGCCATTCTTGTGCCGTGACTCACTCACTTATGGAAAATGAGGGGTAACAATCATTGTAAGAGTTACATATATGGCCATACAAGGGTGAAACGTAACTCTCAACGTTCAAGCAATGCGTTCATTTATGAGATGCTGACGTAACAATTTTGAAGTTGCTAAAGCACCACGAGGCTTCCCCTGTGGTGTTGGGGGGGAGGGGGTGGCACGGGTGCATTGTCAGGCACCTCGACCTCATCCTTCTCGATGTCCCTGTCATCCTTGTCATCCTCTTCCTCCACCACTCTCTCCTGAGGTGGTTCGGGAGTTCCATCTGGCAATTCCTGCCATCTCTTGTCGGCTAAGTTGTGCAACATGCAACACACCACAACGAACTGAGCAACCTGCTCAGGATGGTATTGCAAGCTACCTCCGGAGTGGTCTAGACATCGAAAGCGTTGCTTCAGCACTCCAATTGTCTTTTTGACTATATTGCATGTGGCTATATGGCTTTCGTTGTAGCGCTTCTCAGCTTCTGTCTGAGTCTTTTGCAGGGGGGGGTTATGAGTCAACTGGCAAGGCCATATCCTTTATCCCCTAGCATCCAGCAGTGACCTTGTGGCTGACCCTTAAACAGGTCAGAGACAGTGCTCTCATGCAAGATGTGCGCATCATGGATGCTCCCTGGAAATGTTGCATTTATTGCCATGATTGTTTGCTTGTGGCCGACAACGAGCTGCACATTCAGATAATAGAATCCCTTTCGATTTCAGTTACTCCGCTTCCTCTAAAGGTACTCGCAGGGCGATGTGCGTACAATTTATTGCACCCTGGACCTTGGGAAAGTTTGCTATTCTCAAAAAACCCAAAGCCCTCTCACTCTGTGCCTCCCTGGTCATTGGAAAGTTAATAAAATCCACCCTGTGTGTGTACAGCGCATCAGTTACCTGGCGAATGCAGCAACATTGAGAGAATCCGCATATGTCACCACCTGATGCCTAAAATGAGCCGGATGCATAGAAAGAAAGTGCAGCAGTCACCTTCACCTCGACAGGCAGTGCGGTGCTGATGGTGCTGGCTGCACATCTGCCCTAATGAGCTGACATATCTCAGTGATACCTCTTTTGAAAAGCACAGCCTTTTAATGCACTGCTTATCAGTCAGGTGCAGGTACGAATAGTGCTCTCTGTAATTTCATTGAGGGTAAGGTCTCCTCCTCCTCAAGAGTCTGCATCCTATTTGATTGGGCTCTTCAACGCACCTTCTTCCAGCTCTATTCTGCATCATGTAAGTAGTCAACAAAATTGGCAGTGAAAGTACAGACCCAATTTCTTTTATAGTACTCAACAATGTTCAGATGTCCACAAAATAAGTCAATTATCCACAATATAATCAAAATCAAAATCCCTTATTAACTACTCCAGAAATAACTCAAAAATAAATTCCAGGCTGCTGGCAACTGAACACAGCCTTTTCCCCTGACAATTTTTTTCCCCAAAGATAGAGGCATAACGATAGAGGCATGCTAAGTACCTAAAAAATGGGAGGTATGTATCCTCAGCGATAGCGGGCAGTAAAAATGGGTGAATTGGCAAATTTCGTGCTGATGGGGAAGTTTCTGCAATTTTTGGGTGGGAAAAGTGGGCGGAGGATCTGCAGCAACGCCGGCGGTAATTGCATGCTGAAATTACCGCTGCTGATATTCGGGTCTTGAACAGGTGGTAATTTCCATTTCTAGCATATTTAGGCGGTAAACGGGCGGCCAAAATGGAAATTCTAGCCCATTGTCCTTTAATATTATAACTCTCCATAATTACTCAAAGCTCTGGTCGGCTCCTCAAACTGTCCATCGCCTTAGAAGACCTAACCGAATCCATTGTCACCAATTTGTTTTTTTGACATAGCCATTCATTCCACTGTTTAACTCTCACCAGGTCCTGCTCACCCATCTCCCCTGTGCTCGCTGACCTACATTGGCTTCCAGTTAGGCAGCGCCTCGATTTTAGAATTCTCATCCTTGTTTTCAAATTCCTCCAAGGCCTCGCTCCCTATTTCTGTAATCTCCTCCAGCCCTATAATCGCCCGAGATCTCTGCGCTCCGCCAATTCTGGCCTCTTGAACGTCCCCGATTTTAATCGCTCTACCATTGGCGGCCGTGCCTTGAGCTGCCAAGGCCCGTAGCTCTGGAATTCCCTCCCTACATCTCTCCGCCTCTCTACTTCTCTTTCCTCCTTTAAGATGCTCCTAAAAACCTACCTCTTTGACCAAACTTTTGGTCATCTGCCCTGACATCTTGTATGGCTTGGTGTCAAATTCTGTTTGTAATAATGCTCCTGTGAAGTGCCTTGGGACGTTTTATTATGTTAAACGCACTAGATAAATGTAAACTGTTGTTGCGTACATTTCACATACACCCCACCCATCAGTGGTTTGAGCTGACAGCATCACAAGCCAAGTGTCAACTTGTCAGTTCACACGAAAGTTCAGATTTTTTCACAGGGATTGGAGAATATTTCTCTTCCCATCTCCAGATGGTCAGATTGGATGTATTTCAATGCTCTATCCATTTGCCCCTTCCTTTCCTTATCTTTATGCTGCCCTTGATGGCATTAGATCAGCTCTCACATTTTTGCGAAAGACACCCAGTTTTACTTCTCTGTCATTCTTCTTCGTTCCTTGGCCATCAATGTGCTGTTCCACTGCTTAGCACTGTCAAAACTGCTCACTGCTGCAGAATAACCCCCTAGCTGCTTGTCTCAACCACCAACCACCTCCTTAAACCTCTCTCCCCTGTTCCCTCCACTTTCACCACAAACAACAGGTGCAAGGAGCTCATAGACTTCTTTGTCACTTAGGATTGAGACCATCCATTCAGCTGCCTCTGCCGTATCCCTCCCTTTCCCTTGTTCTCCCATGGTCCCCTCTTGCCCTAGTCCTGAACCTGCATCTCCTCATGTCCTCTTCGAGTTCATCCTGTCCACGAGACCCACTCCCTGCTCTCTCAGCTCTATTCTCATTAAGCTGCAAACCACTCCGCTTCGCTTCCTCGCCCCTATGCTAGCTGACATTGTAAATGGTTCCCGCTCCTCAGATACTTTCCCACTCCCTTTCAAATCTGCTGTCATCACCCCCCCCCCTCCTAAAAAAGACACCCATGACCCCTCTGTCCTTGCAAACTACCACCTCATCTCCAACCTCCCTTTCCTCTCCAAAGTCCATGAACTTGCTGTTGTCTTCAAAATTCCTGCCCATCTTTCCCACAACTCCATGTTTGAACCTCTTCAATTAAGTTTCCACACCTGCCACAGTCCTGAAATGGCCCGAATCAAAGTCACAAATTACATATTCTGTGACTGTGACCATGATGCAATATCCCTCCTCATCCTTAGAATTGTAGAAATTTACAGCACAGAAGGAGGCCATTCAGCCTGTGAAAGAACAGTCGTGCTTAGTCCCACATCCCTGCTTTTTGTCCATAACCCTGTAAGTTCCTCATCCTCAAGGACCTGTCCAACTCGCTTTTAAAATTATTGGTGGAATCAGCTCCCACCACCTGTTCAGGTAGAGCGTTCCAGATTGCGACAACTCTGAGCGAAAACACTTCTCCTCATCTCCCCGCTCGATCTTTTGCCAATATTGTTGAATCAAAGGTCTCTGGTTATTGACCCACTCGCCAGAGGGAATAGTTTTCTTTTTCTGCTCGATCAAAACCTCTCATCATCTTGAAAACCTCTATTCGGTCACCTCTTAACCTTCTCTTCTCCAAGGAGAACAATCCTAACTTTTACAATCTTTCCTCATAACTGAAGTCCCTCATCCCTGGTAACATCCTGGTAAACCTCCTCTCTACCCTTTCTAAAGCTTTTACATCTGTCCACAATACTCCAGCTGAGGCCTAACCAGTGATTTATAAAGTTCTAGCACGATCTCTTTGCTTTTTTATTCTATTCCTCTGTTTATAAACCCAAGTAACCAATATGCTTTTTGACCACCTTATCAACTTGCCCTGCCACCTTCAAGGATTTGTGTATATGGACAACAAGGTTTCTCTGCTCAACTGCATTTTTCAAAATTGTGCCATCTCATGGGGCCGAAATTGATGGCCTTACCACCCACTACCGCCGACCTTCTTCCTTGAGTTGCGTCCAGTGCCAATTTCGATTTGGGTTGGAGTGGGCGGGAGGGGAGAACCGCCAGGAACCGCCCGCTGACGTCAGCGGACGGCCAAGTGGTGTAAGTGGACTCCCGCCCGCCGAGATGCCAGATTGGTGCAGGCGGAAGTCGGTGCCAGAGCGGGGATGGACCGCTGCGAGGAGGCTGGTCTGTCCCCGACAGTAGGTATGAAGAGCTGAAAAAAGTTAGTAAACAATTTTTAATTTTTTTCTTTACAGCGACTTACCTTGAAAGGGTCCCCTGAAAGTCTTCCAGTGATTTAACATTTTTTTAATGCTTTTTATTTGCAGTTCTTCAACCCTCCGTGGATCCGATTTCATCCTTGGCAGCACTTGTGGCAAGCGTCTTTGCCGACGAGAATGAGTGCTCCCGCCCACTGCTGCCCAGATTGACACTGTAAGTCCCTCTTTTGCCACCAGCTGCCCTTTCAAGGACCTTTTTGACGAAAACCCCGCCCAGAGTACTGTCAGGTACTGCCCTTCACCAATTTCGGCCCCATAGTATGCTCTTTCCGTATTAGTCCTCCCAAAGTGCATCACTTCACACTTCTCCACATTGAACTCCATCTGCCGTGTTTCTGCCCAATTCACCACCCAATGTCATCCTGAAGCCTATAACTATCCTCATCATGATCTACTACTTTGCCAAGTTTCATATCGTCAGTGAACTATATAATGGTGCTCCCTACACCCAAGTCTAGGTCATTTATAAAAATTAAGCCTCCTGTGTGGCACTTTGCCAAATGCCTTGTGAAAGTCCATATATACAACATTATTGCAGTAGCTTGATCACCCTTCTCTGTTACCTCAACAAAGAATTCAGTCAAGTTAGTCAGATGCTATTTGCCATTAACAAATCCATACTGGCTCTCCTTGATTAACCCATGCTTTACCAAATTAAAGTTTATTTTGTCCCTAATAATGGTTTTCAATAACTTCCCCACCATTAATGTTAGGCTGACTGGCCTGTAGTTTTCTGGTTTATCCCTCTCTCTTGAATAGTGGTATAACATTAGCAACCCTCCAGTCCTCTGGTACTACTCATGTATCCAATCAGGGTTGAAAGATTGTGACCAGTGCCTTTGCTATTTCTACCTTTGCTTCTTTCAGCAACCTAGGATGCATTCCATCGGAGCAGGTGACTTACCAACTTTCAATAATGCTAATGTTTTTAGTACGTCTTCTCCAAACACAGCGTCAGTTTCCACATGTACGCTGATGACACCCAGCTCTACTTCACCATCACTTCTCTCGACCCCTCCACGGTCTCTAAATTGTCTGACATCCAGTTCTGGATGAGCAGAAATTTTCTCCAATTAAATATTGGGAAGACCGAAGCCATTGTTTTTGTTCCCCTGCACAAACTCCGTTCCCTAGCCACTGACTCCCATCCCTCTGCTAGCTTCTCTCTGAGGCTGAGCCAGACTGTTCGCAACCTTGGTGTCATATTTGATCCTGAAATGAACTTTCGAACACATATCCGAGGCATAACTAAGACCGCCTATTTCCACCTCCATAACATTGCCTGTCTTCACCCCTGCCTCAGCTCATCCGCTGCTAAAGCCCTCATCCATGTCTTTGTTACCTCTAGACTTGACTATTCCAACGCACTTCTGGCTGGCCTCCCACATTCTACCCTACGTAAACTTGAGGTGATGCAAAATTCAGCTGCCCATGTCCTAACTCATACCAAGACCTGCTCACCCATCACCCCTGTGCTCACTGACCTACGTTGGCTCCCAGTTAAGCAACGCCTCAATTTAAAAATTCTCATCCTTGTTTTCAAATCCCTCCATGGCTTCTCCCTCCCTATCTCTGTAATCTCCTCCACCCCCACAACTCCCCCCCCCCCACTCCACCTGAGATGTCTGCGTTCCTCTAATTCTGCCCTCTTGAGCATCCCTGATTATAATTGCTCAACCATTGGTGGCCGTGCCTTCTGTTGCCTAGGCTCCAAGCTCTGGAATTCCCTCCCTAAATCTCTCCACCTCTCTTTCCTCCTTTAAAACATACCTCTATGACCAAGCTTTTGGTCATCTGCCTTAATTTCTCCCTATGCGCCTTGGTGTCAAATTTTTTAACTCATAATTCTCCTGTGAAGCGCCTTGGGACGTTTCACTACATTAAAGATGCTATATAAATACAAGTTGTTGTTGTTTACTGTCCATAACTTCCCTCTCCCCTTTTAGTGTAAGCTTTACATCATCCGTTTCCTTTGTGAAGTCAGATGCAAAGTACTCATTTAATACTTTAGCCATGTCCTCTGCCTCCCTCTACATTAAGAATTACCTTTGGGTCCTTAATCGGCCCAACTTTTTCCCTTGCAAACCTCGTATATTTATAAAATGTTTTTGGGTTCAATTTAATGTTGCTTGCTAATCTTTTCTCATAACATCTCTTTGCCTCGCGTATTAACCTTTTCAATTCCCTCCTGTACTTTCTGATTATTAACTGAATTTTGCTCCTGACATTTGTCATAAATCTCCTTTTTCTGTTTGATTGCAACGTTTGGTTTGGCATCCAGTGTGCATTAGCTTTGGATGCTCTACCCTTTCCCTTCAAAGGAATATGCCTAGTTTGTACCTGAACTATCTCTTCCCTGAATGCCTTCCATTGCTCTGTTACTGCTTTAATCTGCAATTGCCTTTTCCAATCTACCTGTTCCAGGTCAGTTTTTAAATCATTGAAATCCTTCTCGATCTCTGTGCAGCCTTTGACACAGTTGGCCACGACATTCCTCTCCAACGCCTCTCTTCCGTTATGCAGCTAAGTGGAACTGCCCTCATCTGGTTCCACTCTTGCCTCTTCTCTGTGGTAGACAGAGATTCACCTGCAATGGCTTCTCCACCTACTCCTAAAATATTACCTCTAGAGTTCCTCAAGGATCTATCCATTTTTCCCTCCTATTTCCCATCTACATGCTGCCCCTCGGTGACATCGTCTGAAAACAGAGCATCAGGCTCCACATGTACGCTGACAACTAACCCACTGCACCGCTCTCTACGCCTCCACTGCCTCTGATTTGTCACGCTGTTTGTCCAACATCTTCTCCTGGATGACCCGCATTTTCCTCCATTCAACATTGGGAAGGCCAAAGGCATTGTCTTTGGCCCCAGCCACAAACTCCGTTCCCTCACCACAGACTCCATCCCCATCGCTGGCCTCTGTCTCAGGCTGAGCTAGACTGTTCACAACCTCAGCGACCTATTTGACCGTGAGCTGAGTTTCTGACCCCATGACAAAGATCAGCTACTTTCATTTCCTTCATATCATTCGTCTCTGCCCCTACCTCAGGTTCTCTTCTGCTGACTCCCTCATCCATGCATTTGTTATCTCCACACCTGACTATTCCAATGCTCTCCTGGCCGACCTCCCATCTTCCACCCTCCATAAACTCTGCTGACCATATCCTGACCTGCACCAAGTCCGATTCACCCATCACCCCTGTGCTCGCTGACCTACATTGGCTCCTGATTCATCAACACTTTGAATTTAAAATTCTCATCCTCATGTTTAAATCCCTCCATGGCCTCCCCCCTCCCTATCTCTGTAACCTCCTCCAGCCCTATGATCTCTATGCTCCTCCAATTCTGGCCTCTTGTGCATCACCCACTTCCCTTGCACTACCATTGGTAGCCATGCCTTCAGCTATCAAGGCCCTGAGCTCTGGAATTCACCCCCGAAACTATTCCAATGCTCTTGAGGGAAGTCTTGCGACAGCTATATAAGGTATTGGTGAGGCCACACCTGGAATACTGCGTGCAGTTTTGGTTTCCATATTTACGAAAGAATATACTTGCTTTGGAGGCAGTTCAGAGAAGGTTCACTAGGTTGATTCCGGGGATGAGGGGGTTTACTTATGAGGAAAGATTGAGTAGGTTGGGCCTCTACTCATTAGAATTCAAAAGAATGAGAGGTGATCTTATCGAAACGTATAAGATTATGAGGGGGCTTGACAAGGTGGATGCAAAGAGGATGTTTCCATTGATGGGGGAGACTAGAACTCGAGGGCATGATCTTAGAATAAGGGGCCGCTCATTTAAAACAGAGATGAGGAGAAAGTTCTTCTCTCTGCGGGTTGTAAATCTATGGAATTTGCTGCCTCAGAGAGCTGTGGAAGCTGGGACATTGAATAAATTTAAGACAGAGATAGACAGTTTCTTAAACGATAAGGGGATAAGGGGTTATGGGGAGCGAGCGGGGAAGTGGAGCTGAGTCCATGATCAGATCAGCTATGATCTTATTGAATGGCGGAGCAGGCTCGAGGGGCCGTATGGCCTACGCCTGCTCCTATTTCTTATGTTCTTATGAAACCTTTCTGCCTCATCAGCTCTCTCTCCTTTTAAGACCCTCCTTAAAACCTAGCTCTTTGACCAAGCTTTCAGTCACCTCTCCTAAAATCTCATTCTTTGGTTCAGTGTCAATTTTTGTCTCATTACGCTCTTGAGAAGCACTTTGGGACGTTTTCCTATGTTAAAGCCACTACATAAATGCAAGTTGTTGTTGTTTTCAGCTAATGTCAAGTTCTGGATGATCAAGCACCTCTTATAACTTAACCTTGGCACGACCAAAGCATCTTGTTTGGCTCTTACTTAAAACTTTAAACCTTAGCACCCAAATGTTATCCACTCCTTTGTCATCTCCAGACTGTTTTGGCCTTCACAAATTGCAACTCATCCAAAACTCTACTGCTTATATTTTATTTCACACAGTCCCATTCCCGTGTTACCCCTTCCGTCACCAACCTTAATTGATTTCTTATCTGTCTACTCATGGATCCCAAAATTCATGTCCACAACCATGGCCTTGACCCTCCCTACATCTCCAGCCCTATATTCCTGCATGTCCCCTCCAGTTGCCCAACGCTGTCCATCTCTGCAGCCCCCTTATCTCCACTACACTTACCGCACAAAGCCTTCAGTATGTCAGCCACACACTCTCAAATGCTCTCCTTAAAGCTCTCGGCTTTGCCATTTTTCTCCTCCTTCAAACGCCACTTCAAAACTTACATCTTTGATCCTGCTTTTGGTCACCACCCCTAACCTTTCACCCTTCACTGTTCAATGATGGTTCTTTTTGCTGCTGTGAAGTGCTTTGGGATGTTTTATTACATTAAAGGTGCTATTTATCTGCAAGTTGATGTTATTGTTTATATACAGCAATAAAAAGAGATTGAAATGATAGGGACATATCTGCAATTTAAGTTGTGATATATCTGTATCCCACTGCAGTCTAACTTTCAGTCTAACACCTCTTTGCACTTTATAAGGTCTATACTCAGGGCAGCTTCTGAGCTGTTTCCTTTCAAATTGCTCTATCTATACTGTGCTAATGGCTTTCCCTCTGAATCTTTTAATATTAAACTCATGGGTTCCTCAGGGCTCTGGCCTCTCTCCTACACTTCTTCATTCAATGCTCTCTACTCATAGAATCATACAGCAATAGAAGGAGGCCATTTAGCCCATCTGACAGGCAAAACAACTTTCACTGTTGCAACAGTTCTTGTCTTTGCTACTTTGTCAATGTTACCACGGTCAGTGATTCTCTAAGTGTTACTCTTATTCCTTCTAAGTTCCAAATCAGTTGTTTTGCCTCTATTTCCACACTTTTTTTATGCGATTGTGGGATGTGGGCATCGCTGGCAAGGCCAGCATTTATTGCCCATCTCTAATTAACCTTGAGAAGCTGGTTGTGAGCCGCCTTCTTGAACCGCTGCAGTCCGTGCGGTGAAGGTACTGCTTCTTCTTAGGCAGTCCCCCGGAGTCGAGGATGACTTGCTTCCACACTAATATGAGTTCTCAGATGACTGATAAGTCCAATGTGGGATCTACATGTGCTGTCACAGGTGGGGCAGACGGTGGCTGGAGGGTCAGGTGAGTGGGGGGCTTGGGTTGTCGTGCGTTACTTTCGCTGTTTGCATTTGGCTTCCACGTACTCCTGACGAAGAGACTTGAGGTGTTCGGCGTCTTCCCAAATGCTACTGCTCCACTTTAGTGATCTTGGGCCAGGGATTTCCAGGTGTCGATGGGGATGTTGCACTTTTTCAAGGAGGCCTTGAGGGTGTGTTGGAAGCGTTTCCTCTGCCCACCTGGGACTCACTTGCCGTGTTAAGGCTTGTTTTGGGAGTCTAATGAAGGATGTGGCCCGTCCATTGGAGCTGATCGAGCATGCTCAATGCTATGATGCTGGGGATGTTGGCCTGAGCGAGAACACTGACGTTAGTACACCTATCCTGCCAATGGATTTGCAGGATTTTGCAGAGGCAGCGTTGGTGATACTTCTCCAGTGCTTTGAGGTGTCTGCAGTACATAGTCTATGTCTCCCACAGTGCTGTTAGGGAGGGAGTTCCAGGATTTTGACCGAGCAACAATGAAGCAACTGCGATATATTTCCAAGTCAGGATGGGTATAACTTGGAGGGCAACTTGCAGGTGATGGTGTTCCCATGCGCTTGCCGCCCTTGTCCTTCTAGGTGGTAGAGGTCACGGTGTTGAAATTAAGACTTACTGCACAGTGCTTTTCTCAACTCATTCCTCCCAGGGACTTCAAACCTGTGAAAGTCCTTGCCTCCCTCAGCCTCTCCGTGCTCCTACAATCCTCAGATTTACACATCCAACATCAGGTAATCACTTCTCTTTTACTGTTTCCAACCTTGCTGGTACCCTACACGACTTAGCCATGTCAAGCACAGCAATTTGAATGTCACACAAGGGCAGTAGGGTTGGAATTTATGCTTGAATTGCTTGTCTTTCTCACTTATAATAAGTATATAAAAAACAATAAGGGAAGGTCACTCAGGCCATCAAAACTAGTCCACCCGTGCGTTTAGGATCTGTTGGCTATTCTGTGCTAGCTAACATATTAACCGTTCATCTGTGCTGCAGCCCAACCACTTTCCGGTGGCTTCTCTGACTGAGCAGCCATTATTTCTGCATGGATTCCTTCAGATAAAGCACTGTGCTATCATGGGCATGCAACTCTCAGAATCAAGAGACAATTTCAGCTCAGTTGAGTTTGAAAATGATGTTTTTTTAGCTTTGAGACAGCCCACCCTGATTGCCCTCGGAAACATTCTGCAACAGCACCACGGAAAACGCACATGCATTACAAACCCTCATCCGCTCATAACTGGATGCTAGAGAAACTGGGAACACAGCAACATTATGCATTGGGTTTGTTCCTGGCCAGTTCCAGAGCAAATCTAAACAGTTGCATTGCAACAACAACTTGCATTTGCATAGCATCTTTAATGCAGTAAAACGTCCCAAGGCACTTCACAAGAGCATAATCTGACCAGAATTTGACAGCGAGTGTAATGTATGCACTCACTGGTTTGTAGAGCTGTTGCATTGGGAGTGGCTTAGCCAGTCACGTGATGTTTACAAGACTCAATAAAACCCCAGCCAGTTGGGTTCAGGGGTTCCACGATGAGGCAGGTGGATGTGAGCCTGGTGGATGAACTGGTAATGTGTAGTGTGATTGTTAAACCTTTTGCTAATAAACCAACTAGTTCTTAATAGTAAAGTGTTGCTATGAATTCTTAAGCAAAGAACCCATGAAGCAAATACATCACACCAAGCTACAGAAAGAGATTTTAGGATAAGTAACCAAAGGCTTGGTTAGAGAGGTAGGTTTTTAGGAGGAGGAGAAAGGTAGAGAGGCGGAGAGGTTCAGGGAGAGAATTCGAGAGCTAAGGACCTCGGCAGCTGAAGGCTTGGCTGTCAACGGTAGGGCGAAGGAAATCAAGGATGCTCAAGAGGCCAGAACAAAGAGTTCTCAGAGGTTTTAACTGCATGGTAGAACTGGACTACAGGTTTCAATAAATAAGCACTTTGAAAAAAAATAAAACTGCCCCCACCCCCCCATGGCTCAACGGGTGGATGCACTGCCCACTGTTGTAATGGGTAGTACAGACCTGGTCTGAGCTGAGTCAGCCAATCTTTACTGAAATGGCAGGAAGAGCACCACAACTGGCTTCAGTATCCTTGGGTTATGGAGGGCAAGAGGCGGATTGCTCTCCAGTGACCCCTGCATGGAAAGTGCATGAGGGGGGACTGTTATATATGATGCTTGTTTGTTGTGTGATGTCTGTAACACTAAATGTACCCTTACTCTGTACACACCCTACCTGTTCACCAGAGGGTGCTGCTGCTGGAGACCTAAGGGTTCCCTGCACACTGTAGGTAACCCAGTATAAAAGAAGCTCACAGCTTGGTGTCCTCACTCTAGGAGCTGCAAATATAGGACTACAGTTTACACAGTTCAAGTATCATACCCTGCCTCATGGAGTTATTGCCAAAGGTGCCTACATACACCACAGGGACGAGATTTGAAAGGCCTGCTGGCACTCACTGGGGGTGAAATTGGTTATGGCGGTCGCACAATACGAGCGAATCGGCAGCCCACTTCACAGCCCGCCTGATTTATTTTTCCATTGAACTCAATGGGTTGATGGTAACAAAGGCTGTTTTCCTTGTGCCTCCTTGACCAGAGCTGAATTTACTGCTCACAGTGCTGCCTGAGCAGCATGTTGTACAGCTTCAGGGGGTAGCACCCTCGCCTCTTTGAGTCAGAAGGTCGTAGGTTGAAATCCCACTCCAGGGACTTGAGCACAAAAATCTAGGCTGAGACTCCCAGTGCAGTGCTGAGGGAGTGCTGCACTGTCGGAGGTGCAGTCTCTCGGATGAGACATCTGCTCTCTCAAGTGGACGTAAAAGATCCCATGGCACTATTTCGAAGAAGAGCAAGGGAGTTATCCCTAATGACCTGGCCAATATTTATCCCTCAAACAACATAACAAAACAGATTATCTGGTCATTATCACATTGCTGTTTTTGGGAGCTTGCTGTGTACAAATTGGCTGCCGCATTTCCCACATTACAACAGTGATTGCACTCCAAAAGTACTTAATTGGCTGTAAAGTGCTTTGAGATGTCCGGTGGCCATGAAAGGCGCTATATAAATCCAAGTCTTTCTTTCAGTTATACTCTATTGATTTGCAATATAGCTCAGCATTCTGCTTACTTTGTCAATTGTTGCTAGGCAATGACTGGACATTGTAAATATTGAGTCTACCATCACTTTTAGATCTTTAGATCATTCAACGCTATTCATCATCATCCGATTCAATTTTATTTATCATAATATTGCCTGCTTACCAATTCTGCTGATGGTTTTAACCCTACCTGCCTGGTGGGAACCATGCAAGTGGGCAGTTAAAATTGCCTGGGCTACTTACCCACGCAAGCTGCCAGGAACCCACCGTTCCAAATTTTAGCTTGCTCTTCTCAACCGGCATCAAGGATACCTGGCCAAAGCTGGCAGGGTCCTTGTTCACATATGCATGTCAGATCCTATCAACAGCAGTAGATTTCATTCCTATCGTCATTTTTCCCTCCAGGTGTATACATAGAAACATAGAAAATAGGTGCAGGAGTAGGCCATTCAGCCCTTCGAGCCTGCACCACCATTCAATAAGATCATGGCTGATCATTCCCTCAGTACCTCTTTCCTGCTTTCTCTCCAAACCCCTTGATCCCTTTAGCCGTAAGGGCCATATCTAACTCCTTCTTGAATATATCCAATGAACTGGCATCAACAACTCTCTGTGGTTAGGGAATTCCACAGGTTAACAACTCTCTAACTGAAGAAGTTTCTCCTCATCTCAGTCCTAAATGGCCTACCCTTATCCTAAGACTATGTCCCCTGGTTCGGGATCTCCTCATCATTGGGAACATTCTTCCTGCATCTAACCTGTCCAGTCCCGTCAGAATCTTGTAAGTTTCTATGAGATCCCCTCTCATCCTTCTAAACACCAGTGTATAAAGGCCCAGTTGATCCAGTCTCTCCTCATATGTCAGTCTCGCCATCCTGGGAATCAGTCTGGTGAACCTTCGCTGCACTCCCTCAATAGCAAGAACGTCCTTCCTCAGATTAGGAGACCAAAACTGAACACAATATTCCAGGTGAGGCCTCACCAAGGCCCTGTACAACTGCAGTAAGACCTCGCTGCTCCTATACTCAAATCCCCTAGCTATGAAGGCCAACATACCATTTGCCTTCTTCACCGCCTGCTGTACCTGCATGCCAACTTTCAATGACTGATGAACCATGACACCCAGGTCTCATTGCACCTCCCCCTTTCCTAATCTGCCGCCATTCAGATAATACTCTGCCTTCGTGTTTTTGCCCTCAAAGTGGATAACCTCACATTTTTCCACATTATACTACATCTGTCATGCATTGGCCTACTCACCTAATCTGTCCAAGTCACCCTGCAGCCTTTTAGCGTCCTCCTCACAGCTCACACCACCACCCAGTTTAATGTCATCTGAAAACTTGGAGATATTACACTCAATTCCTTCAACTAAATCATTAATGTATATTGTAATGAGCTGGGGTCCCAGCACTGAGCCCGGCGGCACTCCACTAGTAACTGCCTGCCATTCTGAAAAGGACCCGTTTATCCCGACTCTCTGCTTCATGTCTGCCAACCAGTTCACTATCCACATCAGTACATTACCCCCAAGAGCATGTGCTTTAATTTTGCACACCAATCTCTTGTGTGGGACCTTGTCAAAAGCCTTTTGAAAGTCCAAATACACCACATCCACTGGTTCTCCCTTGTCCACTCTACTAATTACATCATCAAAAAATTCCACAAGATTTGTCGAGCATGATTTCCCTTTCATAATTCCATGCTGACTTGGACCGATCCTGTCACTGCTTTCCAAATGCACTGCTATTTCAGCTTTAATAATTGATTCCAACATATTCCCCACTACTGATGTCAGGCTAACCAGTCTATAATTACCCTTTTTCTCTCTCCCTCCTTTTTTAAACAGTGGTGTTACATTAGCTACCCTCCAGTCCATAGGAACTGATCCCGAGTAGATAGACTGTTGGAAAATGATCACCAATGCTATTTCTAGGGTCACTTCCTTAAGTACTCTGGGATACAGACTATCACGCCACGGGGATTTATCGACCTTCAATCCCATCAATTTCCCGCTTTATAAGGATATCCTTCAGTTCCTCCTTCTCACTAGACCCTCGGCGGTCCCTTAGTATTCCCGGAAGGTTATTTGTGTCTTCCTTCGTGAAAACAGAACCAAAATATTTGTTTAACTGGTCCGCCATTTCTTTGTTCCCCATTATAAATTCACCTGAATCTGACTGCAAGGGACCTAGGTTTGTTTTCACTAATCTTTTTCTCTTCACATATCTATATAGCTTTTGCAGTCAGTTTTAATGTTCCCAGCAAGCTTCCTCTCATACTCTATTTTCCCCCTCCTAAATAAACCCTTTGTCCTCCTCTGCTGTATTACAAAATTCTCCCAGTCCTCAGGTTTGCTGCTTTTTCTGGCCAATTTATATGCCTCTTCCTTGGATTTAACACTATCCTTAATTTCCCTTGTTAGCCACGGTTGAGCCACCTTCCCCCTTTTACTTTTACTCCAGACAGGGATATACAATTGTTGAAGTTCATCCATGTGATCTTTAAATGTTTGCCATTGCCTATCCACCGTCAACCCTTTAAGTATCACTCGCCAGTCTATTCTAGCCAATTCACGTCTCATACCATCGAAGTTACCTTTCCCCAAGTTCAGGACCCTAGTCTCTGAATTAACTGTGTCACTCTCCACCTTAATAAAGAATTCTACCATATTATGGTCACTCTTCCCCAACAAGATTGTTAATTAGTCCTTTCTCATTACACATCACACAGTCGAGGATGGCCAGCCCTCTAGTTGGTTCCTCAACATATAGGTCTAGAAATCCATCCCTTATACACTCCAGGAAATCCTCCTCCACCGCATTGCTACCAGTTTGTTTAGCCCAGTCAATATGTAGATTAAAGTCGCCCATGATAACTGCTGTACCTTTATTGCACGCATCCCTCATTTCTTGTTTGATGCTGTCCCCATCCTCATTACACTGTTTGGTGGTCTGTACGCAACTCCCACTAGCGTTTTCTGCCCTTTGTTATTCCGTAGCTCCACCCATATAGATTCCACATCATCCAAGCTAATGTCCTTCCTTACTATTGCATTAATTTCCTCTTTAACCAGCAACATTACCCCACCTCCTTTTCCTTTCTGTCTATCCTTCCTAAATGTTGAATACCCCTGGATGTTGAGTTCCCAGCCTTGGTCACCCTGGAGCCATGTCTCCGTGATGCCAATTACATCATATCTGTTAACTGCTATCTGTGCAGTTAATTCGTCGACCTTATTCCGAATACTCCTCGCATTGATCCATAGAACCTTCAGGCGTGTCTTTTTAACACCCTTTGCCCCTTTAGAATTTTGCTGTAATGTGGCCCTTTTTGCTTTTTGCCTTGGGTTTCTCTGCCCTCCAGTTTTACTTTTCTTCTTTCTATCTTTTGCTTCTGTCCCCATTCTACTTCCCTCTGTCTCTCTGCATAGGTTCCCATCCCCCTGCCATATTAGTTTAACCCCTCCCCAACAACACAAGCAAACACGCCCCCTAGGACATTGGTTCCGGTCCTGCCCCGGTGCAGACCGTCCAGTTTGTACTGATCCCACCTCCCCCAGAACCGGTTCCAATGTCCCAGGAATTTGAATCCCTCCCTTCTGCACCACTCCTCAAGCCATGTATTCATCTGAGCTATATGCACCACGACAACTGGTTGTTTACCCTCCCCCTTCTAAATATCCTGCACCCGCTCCGAGACATCCTTGACCCTTGCACCAGGGAGGCAATATACCATCCTGGAGTCTCGGTTGCGGCTGCAGAAACGTCTATCTATTCCCCTTACAATAGAATCCCCTATCACTATAGCTCTCCCACTCTTTTTCCTGCCCTCCTGTGCAGCAGAGCCACTCACGGTCCCATGGACTTGGCTGCTGCTGCCCTCTCCTGATGAGTAATCCCACTCAACAGTACCCAAAGCGGTGTATCTGTTTTGCAGGGGGATGACCGCAGGGGACCCCTGCACTAACTTCCTTCCACTGCTCTTCCTGTTGGTCACCCATCCCCTATCTGGCTGTGTAACCTTTACCTGTGGTAAGACCAACTCACTAAACGTGCTATTCACGTCATTCTCAGCATCGTGGATGCTCCAGAGTGAATCCACTTGCGGCTCCAGTGCCGCAATGCGGTCTGTCAGGAGCTGCAGCCGGATACACTTCCCGCATATGTAGTCATCAGGGATACTGGAAGCATCCCTGACTTCCCACATAGTACAGGAGGAGCATAACACGTGTCCAAGCTCTCCTGCCATGACTTAACCCCTAGATTAACTTAATTTGGCAACAATAATGCTAAAGGTTACTTACTGATAAAGAAAAGAAAAAGAAAAAATACTCAACAATCACCAGCCAATCACTTACCGCCTTGGCTGTGACATCATCTTTTGATTTCTTTCAACTTCTTTTGTGCCCTCTCTCCCTGCTGCAGCCGCACCAGCTGGGCCTTTATAGGCCGCTGCAACGTCCCCGAACCTCTTGTTGTGACGTCACACTTCGTTTTCTTTTCTTCCCAGGTCGGGGAGTCAGCACTGATGGGGAAA
The DNA here is from genome assembly GCF_044704955.1 of Pristiophorus japonicus. Taxonomy (NCBI): domain Eukaryota; kingdom Metazoa; phylum Chordata; class Chondrichthyes; family Pristiophoridae; genus Pristiophorus; species Pristiophorus japonicus. The sequence continues at coordinate 55,908,054 of NC_091990.1, forward strand.
ACAAGACAAAGCAACATCTCCCGCTCCCACTTGCCCGAACTCTCCCACTTACCAAACTCTCACCTTTGCACTCTGACCTGCCGCTGCACTCCAAGCAAGACTGCACCATGCCCCATCTTTTTATACTGTTCCTAGCTGTCTCATCACTGGTCTCTTTAGGGAACCAGTTTTTACTAGCTGTCCAATTAACTAAGCTAGCTTGCTTGTTTGTCTCTGCTTAAACCTACAAGAATCCTCTCTGTTTAATATTGCAGTTTTACTTAAACTTATAATCTTATTTTACCTTTAGATGCTACTCGAAATTGTCACTAGTAATTTACACCAACTTTGAAATGGTTTAAAAGATATTAACCTTCAAAGTTCTCCCACTTACCAAACTCTTACCTTTGCACTCTGACCTGCCACTGCACCATCTATCCTTGGTGATTTACTTTTAAGCCCTTTGGACCCATCTAGGGACTTTTTACAAGTGATGTCTGTAGTGTCTCTGCACCTTGTTACAAACTCACACGATGCATGTATATATCAGACACGGTCACTCTGTGACCTTCACTTTATTCCCAGGACCAAAAAGTGCTGACCCTGGGTGGGACCTCCCCTTTTATACCTGGAAACCCAGGTGAGGAGTGTCTCCCGCAAGCTCACCCCCTGTGGTCAGGGTGTGCATTTCAAGGGTACAGGTACAGTGTGCATGAGTTACAATTACATAACTATTGTCATTGCAAGATGGTGAAATACATGACATCACCTCCTCCCTTGAATCTTTTTAGTTTCAGAGGTTAAGTCTATCGGGTGGTCGACGCTCTCTCGTGGAGCGCCGCTGTGGCTCTGGTGGCTGAGCCTCAGCACGCGTCTCTGTCACTTGAGGGGATTCCGGCCTGTCCCGGCTGGCCGCAGGGACTGTGCATGCTGAGGGCTGTCTTTGTTGCTCGTACGCTGGCAGTGGTGTGGATGCTATCTCATCATGCTCTTCTTCCGGTTCCTCCGTGTCTGCACTGAACCTTGTCTTTACTTGGTCCAAGTGTTTGTGGCATATCTGCCCATTGTTTAGTCTGACCATCATGACCCTGTTTCCTTCTTTGCCAATTATGGTGCCCTCAAGCCATTTGGGTCCCACAGCATGGTTAAGAACAAATACCGGGTCATCTATTTCTATACACCTCCCCCTTGAGTCTCGATCATGGAGCTCAGTTTGGGACTGGCGCTTGCCCTCAACAATGTCTGCGAGGTCTGGGTGAATGAGGGACAGCTGCATCTTGAGCGTGCATTTCATGAGGAGTTCCGCTGGTGGGACTCCCGTGAACGAGTGCGGCCGGGACCTGTAGGCCAGCAGGAGGCGCGATAGGCGGTACTGAAGAGAGGGTCCTTGGATGCGTAGCATGCCCTGCTTTATGACTTGGACTGCCCGTTCTGCCTGGCCATTGGAGGCCGGCTTGAACGACGCTGTCCAGACGTGCTTGATCCCATTGCCCGACATAAACTCCTGGAATTCATGGCTGGTAAAACACGGGCCATTGTTGCTGGCCAGGATGTCCGGCAAGCCATGGGTCGCAAAAACCGTACGCAGACTCTCCATTGTGATGCATGTCATGCACGAGTTCAATATGATGCACTCGATCCACTTCGAGTATGCATCGACTATGATCAGGAACATTTTCCCCATGAACGGGCCCGCATAGTCCACGTGAATAAGTGACCATGGCCTGGTGGGCCAAGGCCACGGGCTGAGTGGAGCCTCCCTGGGGGCATTGCCCAGCTGGGCACACGTTGTGCACCTGCGAACCCAGTGTTCCAGGTCTGAATCAATCCCTGGCCACCATACATGTGACTGGGCAATGGCCTTCATTAACACGATGCCAGGGTGCTCGCTGTGGAGTTCCCTGATGAACGCTTCCCTTCCTTTCTGGGGCATGACTACCCGGCTGCCCCATAACAGGCAGTCGGCTTGGATGGAGAGTTCATCCATCCGTCTCTGAAATGGCCTGACTTCCTCGGGGCACGCCCTGTGTGCGGGTGCCCAATTCCCAGTCAGGACACATTTCTTTAATGTGGATAGGATGGGATCCCTGTTGGTCCAGAGTTTGATCTGTCGGGCTGTGATGGGGGAGCCCGCAGTGTCAAAAGCCTCAACGGCTATGACCATTTCGGCGCTCTGCTCCGACGCCCCCTCGGTGGTGGCCAATGGGAGCCTGCTGAGTGCGTCAGTGCAATTTTCGGTGCCGGCCGGTGCCGTATGGTGTAGGCATACGCAGCCAGCGTGAGGGCCCATCGCTGTATGCGAGTTGACGCGTTAGCGTTGACAGCCTTGCTGTCAGACAACAGGGATGTTAACGGCTTGTGGTCCATCTCTAGCTCGAACTGTCTGCTGAAAAGGTACTGGTGCATCTTTTTCACACCGTGCACACACGCATGTGCCTCCTTCTCGACCATGCCGTATCCACGCTCTGCCTGGGAGAGCGACCTGGAGGCGTAAGCCACCGGTTGGAGTCGGCTGTCATCGTTACCCTGCTGCAATACACACCCAACCCCGTAGGATGATGCATCGCATGTTAAAACCAGTTTTTTTCAGGGGCCATACAAAGTGAACAGTTTGTTGGAACACAGAAGGTTCCTCGCCTTATTGAAAGCCCGTTCTTGACAATTCCCCCAAAACAATTCATAACCTTTACGGAGGAGCATGTGTAACGGCTCCAACAATGTGCTTAAGTTCGGCAGAAAGTTCCCAAAATAGTTCAAAAGTCCCAGGAATGATCGCAACTCTGACGTGTTGCCGGGCCTGGGTGTCCGGTGAATCGCCTCAGTTTTTGATTCAGTGGGCCGGATCGCGTCTGTGGCAACCCTCCTGCCCAAAAACTCGACCTCTAGGGCGAAAAATACACACTTGGCCTTTTTCAGCCGCAAGCCTACCCGATCCAATCGGTGTAGCACCTCCTCCAGGTTGCGGAGGTGTTCCTCGGTGTCTTGACCCGTTATAAGGATGTCGTCTTGGAATATGACCGTTCCAGGAATGGACTTGAGCAAGTTTTCCATGTTTCGCTGAAAGGTAACCGCTGCCGAACGAATGCCAAACGGGCACCTGTTGTAGACAAATAATCTTTTGTGCTCGTGATGGTGGTCAGAAGCTTGGGATCTTCCACCAATTCCTGAGTCAGGTAGGCCGAAGTGAGGTCCAGCTTCATGAACAGCTTTCCACCTGCCAGCGTGGCAAAGAGGTCCTCCGCTCTCGGAAGCGGGTATTGGTCTTGCAACGACACTCGGTTGATGGTGGCTTTGTAGTCGCCACAAATCCTAACCGAGCCATCTGCTTTGAGGATGGGAACGATGGGACTTGCCCAGTCGCTGAATTCAATGGGCGAAATTATGCCCTCTCTGAGCAGCCTGTCCAGTTCACTTTCAATTTTCTCACGCATCACGTAAGGCACCGCTCTAGCTTTGTGTTGCACTGGTCTGGCGTCCGGAGTGATGCGTATCACTACTTTAGTGCCCTTGAACGTACCGACACCGGGTTGAAACAGTGACTCGAATTTTTGCAAGACCTGCGAGCATGAACTTCGCTCCCCGGATGAAATGGCGTGCACATCTCCCCATTTCCAATTCATCTCAGCTAGCCAACTCCTCCCCAACAATCCAGAGTAGCAGCCGGCTCTGTAATCCATTATGCGTTACCACCAAGTTTGCATTGCCCAGCACTGGGATGATCTATTTGGTGTACGTACGTAGCTGCGTCTCAATGCTTTCCAGTTTGGGCCTGCTAGCTCTGTGTGGCCATAGTCTCTCAAACTGTTGGGCGCTCATGAGAGACTGGCTAGCTCCCGTATCCAGCTCCATGTGCACCGGGATGCCATTCAGTAAAACTTTCATCATCATGGGTGGCGTTTTAGTGTATGAGCTGTGAACATCCATGGTTGTTCCTCAGGCCTCATCCTGCATTGCAGACCCCTCGTCTGGTTCCTCTGTCTCGCAGACTAGCCTCACTACTGCCTTTTTGCACATCCTGGCCAAGTATCCACTGACATTACAAATCCTACAGGTGTAAAGCTGGAACCTGCAGCTTTTGGCAGTGTGTTTACCCCCACATCTCCAGCATGAGCTGAGATTGCTGTTAACAAAAGGACTATTCCCAGGCATTCCTCTCTGATGACCCGCTCGGCTGTTTCTAAGCACTCTGAATGGTCCCATCATGGGATGCATTGTTCCTCGTGATGGCGTGAATTGCCGATCCCCTTTCCATTGTCCCTGTTGCGGGCCCACCTGGCGCTTGTTGCTGCCTGGACAGTGTCGAATTGCCCTTGCCTGCCTGCCTGGGCGGTGTTGAATTGCCCTTGCCTGCCTGCGGTTCTGTGTTCTGTATCATTTTTACAACATTAACTCCCTGGTTCATCGCAACGTTAAAACCAGGGCTGCGTGCGTAAATTAGCTTGGTCTCCTCTCCCCTGCCATAAAGGTCTGAGCTATCAACTCCGCCCCTTCTAAAGTCAGGTCCTTGGTCTTTATAAGCTTCCTGAAAATGCTGGCATGATTAATGCCCTCGATGAAAAAGTCCCTTAACATTTCCCCCCTGCAGGCATCGGAGGACTTACAGAGACTGGCCAAACGCTGCAATTCCACACGAAGTCCGAGACGTTTTGACCCTCCCGACGCCAGTGAGAGTAGAACCGGTGCCGGGCCATGTGTACGCTACTTGCCGGCTTGAGATGCTCACTGATCAGCTGGTTGAGCTCTTCAAAAGACTTGTCCACTGGCTTTTGGGGTGCGAGCAGGTCTTTCATCAGCGCATACGTCTGTGGACCACAGCCGGTCAGTAGATGCGCCCTCCGCTTGTCAGCCGCTGTCTCTTCCAGCCAGTCCTTTGTGACAAATCTCTGCTGGAGTCTTTCCACAAAGTCATCCCAGTCCTCACCTGCACAACAGCGTTCCTCTGTGCCACCGGTGACCATCCTCGTGGTTCGGTGATTCCCGTTTCTCGTCGCCAGATGTAGTGTTTCTGCACCTTGTTACAAACTCACACGAGTGATATATATATCAGACACGGTCACTCTGTGACCTTCACTTTATTCCCAGGACCAAAGAGTGCTGACCCTGGGTGGGACCTCCCCTTTTATACCTGGAAACCCAGATGGGGAGTGTCTCCCGCAAGCTCACCCCATGTGGTCAGGGTGTGCATTTCAAGGGTACAGGTACAGTGTACATGAGTTACAGTTACATAACTATTGTCATTGCAAGATGGTAAAATACATGACAATATCAAAATCATGAAGTTAAATGTAGAGCCATCTATGATGTGTGGTATGTTACTCATGTCTTCTCTAGTGAATTGTTCCAGGAAGTAATCATTTAGACTACTAACTAGTTTTTGTTCATCCTTCGTTTTAATCCCATTAAGGGATTTCAATTCTTGGATAGCTCTCTCGTTGTTATATTACTGACAGAATTTCTTACTGTTGTATTTTGCGTCTGTAGCTCTGTCTATTTCTATTTCCATCATTTAAATTTTTTTTTAGAGATTCCTGTGTTCTTCCCAGCGGTTTCAGCTTGGCTCAGTGGTCGCACTCTCACCTTTGAGTCAAAAGGTTGGAGGTTCAAGCCCCATTCTAGGTTGATGCTTCAGTGCAGTACTAAGGCAGTGTTGCACTGTTGGAGGTGCTGAATTTCAGGTGAGGCATAAGCTGAGGCCCTGTCTGCCTTCTCAGGTGGAGGTAAAAGATTCCATGGCACTATTTGAAGAAGAGCAGGGGAGTCCTGGGCAATATTTGTCCCTCAACCAATATCATTAAAACAGGTTAACGATTCATGTGCTTTTTGTGGAATCTTGCCATGTGGAAATCGGCTGCCAACATAACAACAGTGCCTGCAAAAATAATCCATTGGCTATGAGGTGCTATGCGAAGTGAAAAGTGCTATAAAAAATACAAAATATTTCTTTGTTCTCCACACCTTTCTCCCTTTGTAATTTCTGTTTTACATTTAATTTTGCATCGTTTTGTTAAACCATTCAGGTTTATACTTGTTCAGTTTGCACTTCATAGTTCTGGTGTAAAGTTGATCAAAAAAGAACTACTGAAATATTTAGTTGGGAACTTAGTTGGGTAGGGACAGATATTGACTGAGGTGGTTAGGTACATCACTGCACAAAATGGTTCCTGTGTTTTTGTCAGGGCTGAATAATAAAAATGTGGGTATTGATCAGTATTCTGGAGTCTGCTTATCTTAGGTCTTATCAACAAGAGCAGACATTGACAACAAGATTCAACACCGCCTCCAGTACGCCAGTGCAACCTTTGGCCACCTGAGGAAAAGAGTGTTCGAAGACCAGGCCCTCAAATCTGCCGCCAACTCATGATCTACAGGGCTGTAGTAATACCCGCCCTCCTGTATGGCTCTGAGACATGGACCATGTACAGTAGACACCTCAAGTCACTGGAGAAATACCACCAACGATGTCTCCACAAGACCCTACAAATCCTCTGGGAGGACAGACGCACCAACATTAACATCCTCGTCCAGGCCAACATCCCCAGCATTGAAGCACTGACCACACTTGATCAACTCCACTGGGCAGGCCACATTGTCCGCATGCCAGACATGAGGCTCACAAAGCAAGCGCTCTACTCAGAACTCCTTTACGGCAAATGAGCCAAAGGTGGGCAGAGGAAACGTTACAAGGACACACTCAAAGCCTCTCTGATAAAGTGCGACATCCCCACTGACACTGGGAATCCCTGGCCAAAGACCGCCCTAAGTGGAGGAAGTGCATCCGGGAGGATGCTAAGCACCTCGAGTCTCAACGCCGAGAGCATGCAGAAAGCAAACGCAGTAAGCGGAAAGAGCGTAACGCAAACCTGTCCCACCCTCCCTTACCCGCAATGACTATCTGTCCCACCTGTGACAGGGACTGTGGTTCTCGTATTGGACTGTTCAGCCACCTAAGGACTCATTTTAAGAGTGGAAGCAAGTCTTCCTCGATTCCAAGGGACTGCCTATGATGATGATATCTTGGGTCTAGAGTGGAATGATCTAATTCTCTATTGGCACGATGGCTTCTGTGCTTCTAGATGGGATGGAACAGCAGGAGCGTAGATACAGGAGTAGACCATTCAGCCCCTCAAAGCATGTTCCGCCATTCTATTAGATGACTGGTCTGTACCTCAACTGGCCTTTTTCTCAATACCCATTGATACCCTTATCTAACAAAAATCTATCAATCTCAGTTTTGAATATTTCAATTGACTCACTATGCATAGCCATTGGGGGGCAGAGCGTTACCGATTTCCAGTCGCCTTTGCATGAAGAAAATGCTTCCTGATTTCACTCCAAAATGGCCTAGCTGTATTTTAAGCTGGAATCCCCCACCAGAGGAAATCATTTTCTGTATCTACCCTTTATCATTTTACCCTTTATCATTTTCAAGATCTCAGTTAGATCACCCCTCAATCTTCTGAACTCAAGCGAATACAAACCAAGTTTATGCAACCTGTCCTCATCAGTTAATCATCTAAGCCCTGGTATAATTCTGATGAATCTATGCTGCACCCCAGGTGAACAGTAGCGATGTGAAGGATAGATTAATATTTTGCTTGATACCATTTGGTGATCAGGGCGAAATTTATACAGAACATTATATTGTTCAAAACATAGAATTTGTAAAATTGTCAAGAGATTAAGCTGATGGGGTAGGGTATTCCACGATAGGTTGCAATGCTTCGGTTCTGTGGAAGGAAGAAGCTTATGCCCCTTTCGCTTTTAACATTTTTTGTCTTATAACACTCCTGTGAAGCGCCTTGGGATGTTTTACTACGTTAAAGGCGCTATATAAATGCAAGTTGTTGTTGTCATGCCCTCTTGCTATAAAGCCATGTTACAGAGGGTGTGACATGGGTTCAAACATTCTTGTCCCTACAATCCACTGAGTTCCCCATCTCTGCCACGTCGCTATATGGAGATGGAGATGCAAACTATAGAAAGGCCACAGCAAAGCTAAACTCAGATTGTCATGTATCCTACATGGTTACTGTTTGTATTATTACAAGGTGTGCCACCAGAGGGCACAACAGTGGGAGACTTGTAGGATACCTGTACAGGTGTGCCAGGCCTAGTATAAAAGGCAGGCAACCAGTTGTGATCCTCACTTTGGAGTTATCAAGGAAGGACTAAGGTCATACAGTTCAAGTACAACACATTGCCTCGTGGAGTCATTATCACAGCATCTAAAGACATAACACAGATGATGGATCATCACCTTCTACTTGCTGGCATTCAAAGATCTGAGAGCAGGTCAGCCAAAGACTTGTGTGGCCCAGTGAAAGGAGACATAAATCTGTCAAGTCTCCTAACATGACAATGAAGGCAGTATAATTGAGTTGGCTGTGACAGAACCAGCCCCTGACCTGAAAACTACAAACACATTCAGCACCTGAAAGGAACCAGACTGTTACAAATAGCTTAAGACCACAGACATAGTTGAGTAGATTGTAATAATGTTGGCATTGATACAATGCTTTATCATGATGAAATATCTGAAAGCAGTATAAATTATGAGTTATATATGGTTCAGGTTATGGATAAAATTGATTTTCCCTTTTAATTTAGATACTGCTTATCACACAGGCACAGTACTCTGGTGTCACAGTGTTTTATGCTGCACTAACCTCACGGCACTACAATTGCTCCATAATTAGCACCATTGAGTCTGGAGATTTTAGGGGGCATTTTAACCCCCAAAAAGGGTGAGTTTGGGTCGGGTGGGAGGTTGCATTGTTAGAAATCTGAATCCCGACCCCAAACCGCCCACTTCCGGTTTTACAGAAGGGGGAGTGTGTTGCTATCCCGCTCCCAGGAGGCAGGCTGGCACTTTAAATATTATAATGAGGCTTCGTGCCTATTCTTGAATCTCCATTTTAAATTTAACTCTGGGCAGTTGGGTTTCCCAGGCCTTGGGAAACCTGTCGGCTAAAGGAAGGCACGAACTGCTGGATCCAGGAGTTGGTGCCTTTCCACTTACCTGCATAACCAACACCCCACCCCATCCCCCCACCCCCGATCAGACCCCCCCACCCGACCCTTCCGCACTACCCCGATTTCCCCCACAAGACCTGCGATCCTCCTCCCCCCCGCCCCCCCCACCCCTGGCCTCTGATACGCAAACCCCTCCGGCCCACTGATCCCAGCCTTCCGACCCCACCCCCCCAATAACTGCCTTCCAACTCCCCATGATCTCCGTTCCCCCCCCCATCAATCTCCGACCCCCCCCCCCCCACTATCCTGGCTTCCAATCCCTCCCTCCGTACTCTTTGCTCCCCGCTTGACATCAAGCTAGCCTCTCTGGCTGGCTCTGCGGGGAAGAAACAGAGTTAAAAAAATTGTTAATCAGGTCCTGTCCTTAAATTCGGTAGGACCTGAGGGAAATTCGTCCTCCCGAGTTTATTGATCGCGATCTGGCCGCCGCCTCTCAAAGGATTATTGATGTCACAAGGGGAACCCAGCCCAAGGATAAGAATCTAGCCCCAGTTGGTTCCTTGGATTGGTATCAATTAAATTCTTTAACAATTCAAAGTGGAACCTCTACAGTTTCTTAAAAAGAGGAAGGGAATAAAACTGTGTAAAAAAACAAATGTAAGATCAGCCTGCTGACAATTTTCCAAAAGGCTTCAAAATGACCATTCTAATCCTGATGCTTGTGGGATCTACCGTGGCTATACATGTCCTGGGGCTGAAGGAGAACAAAGGCCTCTACCAATGCAACTCTGTAGCTAGTTGCTTGAATGCCTGTCAGAGAGTTCTCCTGTTGGTTTAGTAAGTAGGTGCCTTGCTTGACATGATGCTTACCCGTACAGATCAGAAGATCCCAAGTTTGATCTTGGTCCACGGGTTAGCTGATCTCAACTATGCCAGTAGTCAGGGTGGTACAAGTGCCCTTTTGCTCCTGAGCTCGAGAGGGAAAGAGAATCAGCCAGGGCTCCTGCTCCTGATTGATATCCAGTGACTCAGTTTCTGTTAACCAAAGGTATTCAGGAATTATGGGGCAAAGGATCACAGATCAGCCATGATCTTATTGAATGGCGCAACAGGCTCGAGGGGCTGAATGGCCTACTCCTGTTCCTATGTTTCTTGTTGGAAAGAATATTGGCCGATAGTTAAATTTAAAAGCAGGACCTCAAATGGAGTAATCTCAGGATTGCTACCAGTGCCACGTGCTAGTCAGAGTAGGAATTGCAGGATAGCTAAGATGAATACATGGCTTGAGGAATGGTGCAAGAGGGAGGGATTTAAATTCCTGGGACATTGGAACCGGTTCTGGGGGAGGTGGGACCAGTACAAACCGGACGGTCTGCACCTGGGCAGGACCAGGAACCAATGTCCTAGGGGGAGTGTTTGCTAGTGCTGTTGGGGAGGGGTTAAACTAATATGGCTGGGGGATGGGAACCTATGCAGGGAGACAGAGGGAAGTAAAATGGGGAAAGAAACATAGAAACATAGGGCCCAAGTTTCCACAGGATAAAAAACGGGCGCCCCTCCGAGCTGGGCGCCCGTTTTGCGCGCCTAAAACGGCACCAAAAAAAAATAATCGCGATTCTGGAGCGTTCTGCAGCTCCTTGTCTGCCTGGCGCGGTGCCCAGGGGGGCGGAGCCTACACTCGCGCCGATTTTGTAAGTGGGAAAGGGCGGGTACTATTTAAATTAGTTTTTTTTCCTGCCAGCAACACTGCGCGTGCGTGTTGGAGCGTTCGCGCACGCGCAGTGTGAAAAAAACATTGGCACTCGGCCATTTTTGAAAGTGCTGCAGAAAACGTGAAGATTTGTTCTTGGACCCCTGCAAAGGCTTGTATTTTAATTTTATTGATATTTCTGTGTGTGAGGGAGTGCTTTTAGCAGCACTGCTGAAGAAATCACCTGCTGAAATCAGTGAGTTCAGCTTTTCACTGCTAAACTTGCAGTACCAGTGCCTGCAAATTAAGCACTGTGTTTGGAGAAAAAAAAGTGGCAATTCAACTTTGCAATGGATCAACGTCTACCAAGAAAAAATTATTTCTTACATGAGGAAGTTGAGATATTAGTGAATGTAATTGAGCAGAGATGGCAGGAGCTAGATACCAGCAACAGAGGTCGCATAAAATGAAGAAACGTTGGAACCAAGTTGCAGAAGATTACTGCGCAGTGGTGCATACCAGGAGATCTGGAAGTCAGTGTAAAAAGAAATAGCACGACCTTGGTCAAGTAGTTAGTGTAAGTAGTATTTCCCATTTTTTATTTAATCGTAATTGTAACCTGGCTATCTGTATGTCCCACCTTGCAGATTGACACACTCTGTAAAAAGTTATATTTTACTCTTTGCAGAAGAAATTGGCCCACAACAAAAGGGAAGCAACTCGGACAGGAGGAGGCATGCCCAATCTGCATCCACTGACACCCTTGGAACAGAGGGTAGCTGCTATGATGAGTCGTACGTGGAGTAAAGCAATTGGTGCAGCACAAGCTGGGCCCGCACGCGAGGAAGAGGGTAAGTCCTGAAAATGCATCGTGGCCCTTTAAATCAACCTGCTGCCTGGCCTGCTATGTGTGAGAGTACTCATGCCACCCATCCGGCCCCCTCCCTTGCTGTTAAACACTTGACTGTTCTGATGTATTTTGCAGAACATGATGATGATGATGCTGATGATGATGATGACGACGATGCTGCTGCTGCTGCCAACCCTGAGGATCCTGAGGATACAGAACAAGGACCAGTACAACCAGCTGCGGACGATCCAGACTGGATGATGGCAGCGATGACTGAAATGTCTGCAGGGGAGAGCTTCCAATTTAATGTTTATGAGCCCCCATCAAGGGGCATCAGAGTTTCAACCCCTAGCATAGGTCTTGGTCCCACCATCCATGATTTCGCTTCCGATGTTGCGGGTCCCAGTGGTGCTGCTGGTATAATGCAGCTTTCTACAGTCACTGCACTACCGTCCCAGCCTACGCCTCCCTCTCGCATAGGTTCTGGTTCCACCTACTATGGTTTCGATTCCGACGCTTCGGGTCCCAGTGTTGCTGCTGATATCATCGAGCAGTTTACACCCATTCGTCCAACATCCCAGCCCATGGCTCGCACTCGAGTACTGCCGTCTGCAACACAGAGCATCCCACCATTCCAACCCGAGCCTCTCCCTCCAGTTCTGCTGTCTGGAACACAAAGCGTCCCACAATCCCAGCCTGCGCCTCCCTGTGCAGTGGTGCCGCTTGCAACACCGAGCGTCCCACCGTCCGTGCCCGCGCCTCCCAGTGTAGTGGTGCGACGAGGCAGACCCAGGCAGAGGAGAAGGAGATTGGAGACACGCTCTCCTGAGATGCAGCGTGCAACAGATGCGGATCAGGTTGTGGCATTGGGTCTGGAGACCAATGAGTTTACCCAATCACTCATCGGTGGCGTCAGTGCAGTGGGTGAAGAGTTGACCGGCCTGACGGGAGAAATAGCAGTAATGACACGGGAACTTAGGGAGGGAATGTCCGAGGGAGTGCAATCGACGGCACAGGCCATCAGGGAGGGCATGCAAATGTCGGCACAGGCCGTCAGGGAGGGCCTGGTTGAGGTAGCTGCTGCAATAAGGGCACACAGCCCGGCCAATCAAATGACACCCCCCTGAGGAAGTGAACATTCACTGAGATATGGATGAGAGATGGTTGTAGCCTTTCTTTGCTGCTTTTGTTCTTGTTCTTGATGTAGCTGTAGTAGCATTTTTCAAATTAAAATTGTTTTGTAAGTTTTGTTACGTTACAACTTATAAGGGATCTTATGGTTTTTAAGTAATCTTATAGTGTAAATGATCTCACATTTTTTTGTATCTTATTTAATTTTGCACCTAAAAAGTGATCCTGAAGTTTAAAAGTGTTCTTCAGAGTGTAAGATTTTTCAAATTGAAATTGTTTTGTAAGTTTTGTAACTTTACAACTTAGAAGTGATCTCAGGGTTTTCAAGTGATCTTATAGTGTAAATGCTCGCACATTCTGTAAATTATTTAATTTTGCATCTAAAAAGTGATCTTGAAGTTTAAGTGATCTTAGAGTGTAACATTTTTCACATAGAAAGTGTTTTGTAACTTTACAAGTTTATAAGTGATCTTAAAGTTTTTAAGTGATCTTCAAGAGTCATATTAAAAAGTATAGTTTGATACAACAAATATTTTATTAGAGTGACGTTAACTTTTCAATCAAATATTTTTTCATTAAAACTGTTTCATGTTCCATTAACACAACACAACGTAGGAACAACTGCAAAGAATAAACATGTCCATATGCAAAAGTGTTCGCAGAGCCCTCAGGCATCAGTAGTGGAAGCGTTCACGGATGAGCTGCTGGTGCAAGGCTCGGGCAATCATTAAAGGGGCACGATGGACGGCCCTCCTTTGACCTCGTGCTCCGGCATCAGCCACTTGCATGCTTTCCTGATTGTCGTTATCATCCACATCCTGGTCTTCCGTAATACTATCATCATGCACTGGACCCTCACGTGGGTCTTCGGGTTCCACTACCAGCTCCTGCTGCCTCATGATGGCTAAGTTATGAAGCATGCAGCACACAACAGTGAAGTGACCGACCATCTCAGGAGAGTATTGCAGGCATGGTCCAGGCATCGAAATCGCTGTTTCAATATGCCAATGGCCCTCTCAATGATGCTGCGCGTCGCAATGTGCGCCATGTTGTATTGACGGTCAGTTTCTGTCCGTGTCACGCGTAGGGGTGTCATGAGCCAGGTGGTCAGGCCGTACCCTTTGTCTCCCAGTAGCCAGCTCTGCCCTTCTGGCTGCTGCTCAAACATGTCAGATAGAACACTACCGCGTAGGATGAACGCATCGTGGGTGCTGCCAGGGTATCTTGCATCGACTGACATGATGCGCTGCTTGTCGTCACACACGAGCTGCACATTGATAGAGTGGAAACCTTTCCTATTTCGGTACTGCTCAGAATCCTCCATGGGTGCTCGCAAGGCTACGTGGGTACAATCAATGCAGCCCTGTACCTTTGGGAAGCCGGCAATCCTGAAGAAGCCCACAGCCCTCTCATGGATTGCTTGTGCGGTCATTGGGAAATTGATGAAGTAATTCCTTCGCGCATAAAGTGCAGCCGTGACCTGGTAAATGCAGGCATGTATTGCACGTTGAGAGATGGCACACACATCTCCAGTTGTAGCCTGAAATGATCCCGAAGCATAGAAAGAAAGTGCAGCTGTTACCTTCACTGCAACAGACAGGGCAGTTGTCCTTCTGCTTCTGAGCTGCAAATCTGCTCTCACCATATCACAGATCTCAGTGACAACTTCTCTGCGAAAACGCAGCCTTTTCACACAATCAGCCTCGCTCATGTCCAGGTACGAGCGCCTGGTTCGATATTGTCGACGTGGGTAAGGTCTCCTGCCCATCAACCTACGGTGAGCTCTAATCAATTCTCTCCTATGCAGTGAATTGATGGTGAACCATTGCATAATATGTGGTGTTGACAATGCAGCACCCATTCTGCAAATGTAAATATAAAACTGTCGATGTGGCTGCCTCTCCCTGTCCAAATGGCCTCAGTCCCCCTCACAGCTCGAAGCCTGCTGCTGTATCTGGCTGCCTGCCTGCCCCTCCCTCCCCTCCCTCCCGTTTGCGGGAACATCGCTGAGCTGACTAAGGCTTCCACCTCAAGTGGAAGGCTGCTTGCTGCCTCGTTACTGCCTGCCTGCCCCTCCCCTCCCCTCCCCTCTCTCCCTCCCGTTCGCGGGAACATCGCTGAGCTGACTAAGGCTTCCACCTCAAGTAGAAGGCTGTTTGCTGCCTCGTTACTGCCTGCCTGCCTGCCCCTCCCTCCCGTTCGCGGGAACATCGCTGAGCTGCCTGAAGCACTTTTACACAGGTAGGAAGATGGTTTATTTAATCTTTTCTTTGCTTATAAATGTTTATTCAGGTTGGATTTATTTGTATAATATTTGTAGAAGTATAAATAAGGATTTATTGTCGAATTTAATGACTTCCCTTCCCCCCCCCCCCCCCCCACCTCGTTCTGGACGCCTAATTTGTAACCTGCGCCTGATTTTTTAATGTGTCGAACAGGTTTTTTCAGTTCTACAAAAATCTTCACTTGCTCCATTCTACTTTAGTTTGGAGTACGTTTTCACTGTGGAAACTTTGAAATCAGGCATCAGTGACCGGACACACCCCCTTTTGAAGAAAAAATTCTGTTCCAAAGTAGAACTGTTCTACCTGACTAGAACTGCAGAAAAAAAAATGTGGAGAATTGCGATTTCTAAGAAAGTCCGTTCTCCACCAGTTGCTCCTAAAAATCAGGCGCAAATCATGTGGAAACTTGGGCCATAGAAATTAGGTGCAGGGATAGGCCATTCGGCCCTTCGAGCCTGCACCACCATTGAATATGATCATGGCTGATCATGCAACTTCAGTACCCCATTCCTGCTTTTTCTCCATACCTCTTGATCCCTTTAGCCATAAGGGCCACATCTAACTCCCATTTGAATATATCTAACGAACTGGACTCAACAACTTTCTGTGGTAGACAATTCCACAGGTTCACAATTCTCTGGGTGAAAAAGTTTCTCTTCATCTCGGTCCTAAATGGCTTACCCCTTATTCTTAGACTGTGACCCCTGGTTCTGGACTTCCCCAACATCGGGAACATTCTTCCTGCATCTAACCTGTCCAATTCTGTCAGAATTTTAGAAGCATCATTGAGATCTCCTCTCATTCTTCTAAATTCCAGTGAATATAAGCCTAGTCGATCCAGTCTTTCTTCCTATGTCAGTCCTGCCATCCCGGGAATCAGTCTGGTGAACTTTCGCTACACTCCCTCAATAGCAAGAATGTCCTTCCTCAGATTAGGAGACCAAAACTGCACACAATACTCAAGGTGTGATCTCACCAAGGCCCTGCACAACTGCAGTAAGACCTCCCTGCTCCTATCGAAACATAGAAACATAGAAAATAGGTGCAGGTGTAGGCCATTCGACCCTTCGAGCCTACACCACCATTCGATAAGAGCAAAAGATAGAAAGAAGAAAAGTAAAAATGGAGGGCAGAGAAACCCAAGGCAAAAATTAAAAAGGGCCACATTACAGCAAAATTCTAAAGGGACACAGAGAAGTGTGTTAAAAAGACAAGCCTGAAGGCTCTGTGCCTCAATGCGAGGAATATTCGTAATAAGGTGGACGAATTAACTGCGCAGGCAGCTATTAACGAATATGATATAATTGGGATTACGGAGACATGGCTCCAGGGTAACCAAGGCTGGGAACTCAACATCCAGGGGTATTCAACATTCAGGAAAGATAGACAGAAAGGAAAAGGAGGTGGGGTAGCATTGCTGGTTAAAGAGGAAATTAACACAATAGTAAGGAAGGACATTAGCTTGGATGATGTGGTATCTGTATGGGTGGAACTGCAGAATACAAAAAGGCAGAAGATGCTAGTGAGAGTTGTGTACAGACCACCAAACAGTAGTAGTGAGGTTGGGGACAGCATCAAACAAGAAATTAGGGATGCATGCAATAAAGGTACAGCAGTTATCATGGGCGACTTTAATCTACATATAGATTGGGCTCACCAAACTGGTAGCAATACAGTGGAGAAGGATTTCCTGGAGTGTATTAGGGATGGTTTTCTCGACCAATATGTCGAGGAACCAACTAGAGGGCTGGCCATCCTAGACTGGGTGATGTGAAATGAGAAAGGACTAATTAGCAATCTTGTTGTGCGAGGCCCCTTGGGGAAGAGTGACCATAATATGGGAGAATTCCTTATTAAGATGGAGAGTGACACAGTTAATTCAGAGACTAGGGTCCTGAACTTAAGGAAAGGTAACTTCGATGGTATGAGACGTGAATTGGCTAGAATAGACTGGCGAATGAAAAGGGTTGACGGTGGATAGGCAATGGCAAACATTTAGCACATGGATGAACTTCAACAATTGTACATCCCTGTCTGGAGTAAAAATAAAAGGGGGAAGGTGGCTCAACCGTGGCTAACAAGGGAAATTAAGGATTGTGCTAAATCCAAGGAAGAGGCATATAAATTGGCCAGAAAAAGCAGCAAACCTGAGGACTGGGAGAAATTTAGAATTCAGAAGAGGAGGACAAAGGTTTAATTAGGAGGGGGTAAATAGAGTATGAGAAGAAGCTTGCTGGGAACATAAAAACTGACTGAAAAAGCTTCTATAGATATGTGAAGAGAAAAAGATTAGTGAAGATAAACGTAGGTCCCTTGCAGTCAGAATCAGGTGAATTTATAATGGGGAACAAAGAAATGGCAGACCAATTGAACAAATACTTTGGTTCTGTCTTCATGAAGGAAGACACAAATAACCTTCCGGAAATATTAGGGGACCGAGGGTCTAGCGAGAATGAGGAACTGAAGGAAATCCTTATTAGTCAGGAAATTGTGTTAGAGAAATTGATGGGATTGAAGGCCGATAAATCCCCAGGGCCTGATAGTCTGCATCCCAGAGTACTTAAGGAAGTGGCCCTAGAAATAGTGGATGCATTGGTGTTCATTTTCCAACAGTCTATCGACTCTGGATCAGTTCCTATGGACTGGAGGGTAGCTAATGTAACACCAATTTTTAAAAAGGGATGGAGAGAGAAAATGAGGAATTATAGACCGGTTAGCTTGACATCAGTAGTGGGGAAAATTTTGGAATCAATTCTTAAAGATGAAATAGCAGCGCATTTGGAAAGCAGTGACAGGATCGAGCCAAGTCAGCATGGATTTATGAAAGGGAAATCAGGCTTGACAAATCTTCTGGAATTTTTTGAGGATGTAACTAGTAGAGTGGACAAGGGAGAACTAATGGATGTGGTGTATTTGGACTTTCAAAAGGCGTTTGACAAGGTCCCACATAGAAACATAGAAACATAGAAAATAGGTGCAGAAGTAGGCCATTCGGCCCTTCGAGCCTGCACCGCCATTCAATAAGATCATGGCTGATCATTCGCCTCAGTACCCCTTTCCTGCTTTCTCTCCATGCCTCTTGATTCCTTTAGCCATAAAGGGCCATATCTAACTCCCTCTTGAATATATCTAACAAACTGGTCTCAACAACTTTCTGCGGTAGAGAATTCCACAGGTTAACAACTCAGTGAAGAAGTTTCTCCTCATCTTGGTCCTAAATGGTTGACCCCTTATCCTTAGACTGTGACCCCCTCTTTCTCCAGCCACCTACCCCCCACGCTCAACTCATCCACACTACCCACCTCCTGATATTTCAAGTCTATTCCAACTAAAGACCCACCTTAAAACCTACGTCTTTGACCAAGCTTTCCACCACCCCTCCGAATATCTCTTTGGCTCACTATCAATTTTTGTCTGATTAAGCTTCTGTGAAGTGCCTTGGGATATTAAAGGTATGAAATGAACATAAATGTGTTTTATTTAGATTCTTGCCTCCCCCCCCCCCCCCACAGGATCTTATCATAATTTTCACATTTCCTCAGGCACAAGGACATGTGAATACATCATTCTGCAAGAGGTATACAAGAGGGTCTGGATGATCAGTGGGCTGGAGGAGGAGCAGGCTAGCTTCTGCCCAGCACATCTGCTATGATGCACAAGATTGGAACTTATCATTTGCTCAAATCACTAAACCAAAACCACATCCTATCAGTCTTAACACAGTATGTTGCAGCTCCAGTGCTGTGGGATGTTTTGGTATGTGAAAGGTATTATAAAAATGCAAACTGTTCAAATTTAAATCCCACTTTTTGCTAACACGTTTAAAACAAAAAATTGTTTTTTCGAATAATTTTTTTTTAAATCAGAGAGGGTATGGACAGGATAATGTTATGTAATTGTAGTCTACGGAGATGAAAGCACTTGAAGGGGAATCTGTATTTTGCCGAGTGATCACATCATAATTTTTTCTGAAATAATTTTTGGAACCGCTAAGAGATTGGTGTGCAAAATTAAAGCACATGGTGTTATATATGTAAACTTGTATTTACTCTGTACAGCCACCAGAGGGCTCATCCTCGGGAGTCCCAAGGGATCCCATAATCCCTTGGGAGCACAGGTATTTAAGGAGGCTTCACAGGTTGGAGAGGCGCTCTGGAGACCTGCAATAAAAGACGAAGGTCACACTTTACTTTGAGCTCACAGTGTTCAGTCTGACTCTTTCTCCATACACAACACATGGTATTGGGGGTAATGTATTGACGTGAATAGAGAACTGGTTGGCAAACAGGCAGCAGAGAGTCCAGATAAACGGGTCCTTTTCAGAAAGGCAGGCAGTGACTAGTGGGGTGCCGCAGGGCTCAGTGCTGGGACCCCAGTAATTTACAATATACATCAATGATTTAGATGAGGGAATTGAGTGTAATATCTCCAAGTTTGCAGATGACACTAAGCTGGGTGGTGGTGTGAGCTGTGAGGAGGATGCTAAGAGGTTGCAGGGTGACTTGGACAGGTTAGGTAAGTGGGCAAATGCATGGCAGATGCAGTATAATGTGGATAAATGTGAGGTTATCCACTTTGATGGCAAAACCATGAAGGCAGAATATTATCTGAATGGCGGCAGATAAGGAAACGGGGAGGTGCAACGAGACCTGGGTGTCATGGTACATCAGTCATTGAAGGTTGGCATGCAGGTGCACCAGGCGGTGAAGAAGGAAAATGGTATGTTGGCCTTCATAGCTAGGGGATTTGAGTATAGGAGCAGGGAAATCTTACTGCAGTTGTACAGGGCCTTGATGAGGCCTCACCTGGAATATTGTGTTCAGTTTTGATCTCCTAATCTGAGGAAGGACGTTCTTGCTATTGAGGAAGTGCAGCGAAGGTTCACCAGACTGATTCCCAGGATGGCAGGACTGACATATGAGGAGAGACTGGATCGACTGGGCCTGTATTCACTGGAGTTTAGAAGGATGAGAGGGGATCTCATATAAACATATGAAATTTTGATGGAACTGAACAGGTTAGATGCAGGAAAGATGTTCCTGATGTTGGGAAAGTCCAGAATCAGGGGCCACAGTCTAAGGATAAGGGGTAAGCCATTTAGGACTGAGATGAGGAGAAACTTCCTCACTCAGAGAGTTGTTAACCTCTGGAATTCTCTACCGCAGAGAGTTGTTGACGCCAGTTTGTTAGATATATTCAGGAGGGAGTTAGATATGGCCCTTATGGCTAAAGGGATCAAGGGGTATGGGGAGAAAGCAGGAAAGAGGTACTGAGGTGAATGATCAGCCATAATCTTATTGAATGGCTCGAAGGGCCGAATGGCTTACTCCTGCACCTATTTTCTATGTCTTCTATGTTTCTATGACAGTACAATTGGGCTTGGTTGTGCTACCCTGCATAGTAATATAGCAGATTAGGCCTATACCCATTGGAGTTTAGAAGTATGAGAGGTGATCTTATTGCAACATAAGATTCTGAGTGGGCTTGACAGGGTAGATGCAGAGAGGATGTTTCCCCTCATGGGGGAATCTAGAACTAGGGGCCATAGTTTCAGGATCAGGGTTGCTCATTTAAGGCAGAAATGAGGACTCTCTCAGAGGGTCATGAATTTTTGGAATTCTCTACCCCAGAGAGCTGTGGAGGCTGGGTCATTTAATATATTTAAGATGGAGACAGACAGATTTTTAAATGATAAGGGAGTCAAGGGTTATGGGGAGTGGGCAGTGAAGTGGAGTTGAGGCCAGATAGAGAAGGAAGGACATAATAAACCAGATGGTCCATTGAGCCCCCAACATAACCACGCAACCTCAACAACAACATAGCGCCTTTAACGTAGTGAAACATCCCAAGGTGCTTCACAGGAGTATTATGAGATTAAACATTTGACACTGCATAAATAGAAATTAGCACAGGTGATCAAAAGCTTGGTCAAACAGGTAGGTTTTAAGGAGTATCTTGCAGGAGGAAAGAGAGGTAGAGGAGTGGAGAGGTTTAGGGAGGGAGTTCCAAAGCTTGGGGCCCAGGCAACAGAAGACACGACCATCAATTGCTGAGTGATTATAATCAGGGATGCTCAGGAGGGCAGAATTAGAGAAACGCAGGCATCTCGGGGGGTTGTGGGCCTGGAGGAGATTACAGAGATAGGGAGGGGCGAGGCCATGGAGGGATTTGAAAACAAGGATGTGAATTTTCAAATCGAGGTGTTGCTTAATCTCCTGGGAGAGGGGAAAGAAAAGGAGGTTAATTTAATAAAAAAAACCTCTGGGAAATTCCTTTCCCACTCCCAAAGGTGATCAACCAAGTTCCAGGAGACCATGGTGACTGGGAGTCACATCACCCAATAGCCAACCTACTTTCTATATGTAGTTACATCAGCCACACTCAGGAGCTCAATCAGCTTTGTGTTGAATGTTTCTGGTGAATCTGCACCCATTGCATGAGCTGCAAACTTGCTCCAGCGGTTGAAAAAATACCACCTGACATCTAACCTAGTTCTATGCTTAAGTAACTTCTGCACATGCACCCTGGTCCTCCCCAGCCTGTCTAGCTCCAATAGCCTATCCACATGGACAGAGTCCAAACTTCCATTATTTTAAAGAAGGTAGAAGAAGATTGGATAAGGGGTGAAGTGAGAGCAGCCTGCAGCCAGCTTGCCTCCAGTTTCCCCACCCTTCCGACTGGGAGGTTCGAGGCTTTCCCTGAAATCATGATCTCAGTGTATCGGGATCAAAGCAGAATCCCACTCTGCTGTAACACACGACTCCAGCAGGCTGTGACACCAGGGGCATTTTAAGCACGAGAACATTGTTGCTTTATCTCTCTGATCATTACCTCTGGAAAGACCTCATGCATAATTGCAATCCAAATCTCGCTCCAGCAAACTTGCTCAAACCTTGTCCGTTGTCTCCCTAGTTACTCATTGTTGTCTGAAGATCACAGTTCAAACAATACATTTTCTGAATCCTGTTAGTTTGCAATATCAGCTTGAGTGGTCCGAAGCCAAGATCCCGTAAAAGGATAAAGTTAAAGGTAACAAGATAGCTTCCAAGCTCCCCGAATCAGGTTTGACAACAAGTTATTCGGGAACAATTAAAATGCTCGTAGCAGGCAATTTGGTGCAGAGGAAAACAGTGTTGAACCAACATTACACATCAGGCTGGCTTCTGTGCTGCAGGCTGTGACAAATGTGGAGGTGAATTTTGTGACCTCATTCATTTGTATTACAGAGATAAAGAATTTCAAACTTAGATGATAAGTACAAAGACAGATCAGAGAACAAAGGCACAATACTAACTGATAAACCGGCAACTGGGTGAAGCAAGAGGGATAGAAGACTGGAATAATTATTAAAAGGCACATCACTCCTCTATAACCAACCTTTCCCTTCCCAAGACCAGAGATCGGCATGCCGGGATCTCCACACCACACCATCCTGCTCCAACTGAACTATCGGCATCCCAGATCCCTGGAGCCAAAGCAACATTGTTCAAGATCGAAGTGTGAATTAAGGAGCATCATCGCATCAAGGCAGACCCTCGGAATCGAGGAAGACTTGTTTCCGCTCTAAAAGTGAGTTCTCAGGTGACTGTTGTCATGTATCTCACACTACTGTACATAACTGTATCTTACCATGCTATACATGACTGTAACTAGAGATGACCTGTAACCACAAGCTTACCTTACCACCAGGGATGCACTTGCAGGAGACACTGGATACCTGTCCCAGACAGGTATATAAAGACAGGTCTCAGGCAAATGTGGCATTCGAGAGCTGTGTAATAAAGGTGCAGGTCCTGAATGACCTTGACTTCAGCATGTGCCTCGTGTGAGTCTGTACTGCAGGGACAGGACTTTACAACTGTAAATACAGGAATTACAGTCTCTGTCACAGGTGGGGCAGACAGTGGTTGAAGGAAAGGGTGGGTGGGGAGTCTGGTTTACCACACGCTCCTTCTGCTGCCTGTGCTTGCTTTCTGCATGCTCTCGTCGACGAAACTCGAGGTGCTCAGCGCCCTCCCGGATGCACTTCCTCCACTTAGGGCCGTCTTGGGCCAGGGATTCCCAGGTGTCGGTGGGGATGTTGCACTTTATCAAGGAGGCTTTGAGGTTGTGCTTGAAACGTTTTCTCTGCCCACCTGGGATCGCTTGCCATGTAGGAGTTCCGAGTACAGCGCTTGCTTTGCGAGTCTTGTGTTGGGCATGCAGACAATGTGGCCGCCCAACAGAGCTGGTCGAGTGTGGTCAGTGCTTCAATGACGGGGATGTTGGCCTGAACGAGAACTCTGACATTGGTGCGTCTGTCCTCCCAGGGGGATTTACAGGATCTTGCGGAGACATCGTTGGTGGTATTTCTCCAGCGATTTGAGGTATCTACTGTATATGGTCCACGTCTCTAAGCCACACAGGAGGGCGGGTATCACTACAGCTTGGACCACAAGCTTGGTGCCAGATTTGAGGGCCTGGTCTTCGAACACTCTCTTCTTCAGGCAACTGAAGGCTGCGCTGGCGCACTGGAGGCGGCGGTGTTGGACCTCGTCATCAATGTCTGGCCTTGCTGATAATAGGCTCCCGAGGTATGGAAAGTGGTTCACGTGGCCAAGGCCACGCCATGGATTTTGATGACTAGGGGGCAGTGCAGTGTGGCGGGGTCAGGTTGGTGGAGGACCTTTGTCTTACAGATGTTTAGTGTAAGGCCTATGCTTTGGTCTGTCTCGGTTAGATGTTGACAATGGCTTGGACTTCAGCCTCTGAATGTCTGCATACTGTAATTCGATGACAGAGGATGGGAAGTCTTGTATCTAACCTGGAGGCGACGAAGTTTGAACGGGTTCCCACTGGTTCTATTGTTTAGTTCCACTCCAGCGGGGAGCTTGTTGAACGTGAGATGGAGCATTGCAGCGAGGAAGATCAAGAAAAGGGTTGGCGCGATGACACAGTCCTATTTGACCCCGGTCCGGATGTGGATTGGGTCTGTGGTTGATCCGTTGGTCAGCATCATGGCTTGCATGTCGTTGTGGAGCAGGCGGAGGATGGCGACAAACTTTTGGGAGCACCTGAAACGGAGGAGGACGCCCCATAGTCCCTCGAGGTTAACATTGTCAAAGGCCTTTGTGAGGTCAAAGAATGCCATGTACAAGGGTTGGTGCTATTCCCTGCATTTCTCTTGTCGGGCCATGGAGATCATGTACATTGTACCCTGTAGTGGACGGAATGCACATTGTAACTCTGGGAGGAGCTCTTCAGCCACAGGGAGAAGACGGTTGAGGAGGATTCTAGCGATGACTTTCCCAGTGGCCAACAACAGGGATATTCCTCTGTAGTTGCCGCAGTCGGACTTGTCCCCTTTTTTAAAGATGGTCACAATAATTATGAAAAGTCACATCACTGCTCTATAACCTACCTTTCCCTCCCCAAGACCAGAGACCGGCATGCCAGGATCTCCACACCACACCAGCTTGTTCCAACTGAACTATCGCCATTCCAGATCCCTGGAGCCAAATCAACATTGTCCAAGAGTGAAGTGTACAATAGGGAGCATAGAACTTTGATGTGTTCTCAACTATCTATCCCCGCCGCTCCCAAGACAAAACTCTAAAACACTGAATAAGGCATAACAATGGGGAAAAGAATGCCAGAATCCCATTGTATGGGCAAAACAACTCACAGCTAAAGCTTAGGAAAATTAAAGCCCATGGGATTAAAGGGACACTGGATACAAAAATGGCTAAGGGACAGAAAGCTGAACGGTTGTTTTTCAGATTGGAGGGAAGTCTGCAGTGGTGTCCCCCAGGGGTCAGTCGGTATTAGTGCCACTGCTCTTTTTGATATATATTAATGACCTGGACTTGCATATACAGGCCATCATTTCAAAGTTTGCCGATGACACGAAACTTGGAAATTTAGTAAACCATAGCAGACTTCAGAAGGACATACATGGATAGACTGGTAAAATGGGCAGACACATGGCAGATGAAATCACTTCTAGTATTTTTGGACTGTTGATGATCATTCTTGAAAATTCTTTCCAATGGGAGATCGTGTTCAGAAAATCCTATATTCCACCACCTAAAACATGATAAATAATATTTTTACATGGACTGTAATCTCATGGCACTCTCAGATGGACTGTGGCAATTTGGAAACCATTTAAACAGTTGCTTCCACTGTGTGCACTTCGGGGTCCGGTTGCAAAATGGGATTAATCTTTTAATCTTTGCTGGGTTTGGTGTGTATTTTCACAAATTTTATAATGTACTTAAAACAGCAAAACTAACTCTGGGCAATGGTGACATAGGTGAGCCATTTCCAAATCACATCCCAACACAGACTGCTGATATCTTTCATAAAATCTCCATTTGTTTAATTTTTTCCTCATGTATTCCACAAACATGTCCCGTAAAAACAGGAATTATTGTCTAATTCAGGAACTTTAAATTTAGTTTTTATTGAACATTTTTGTTTACTATTTATAAACATTAATGACATGGGGGAAAAAGTTGTTTTGATTGACAGTCAAGAATCATCCAGTTGGGCAATGAAAAGTCTGTTCGCTTTCTGATTGGTCGTGGGAAGGCGGGCGCTGTGAGGATGGACGCGTCGGTGACCAATGGTAGGAGTGTGGGGGCAGACCGATTGGAGGCAGGTCATGTCACACCTCCAGGAATATGTCCAACCAGAGTTAACAACCGTGCTCAGTCTTCAGTGGACGATCACTGGTTAACTGTCAGTGCACTGTCCTTGCGCTTTACCAACCAGGAAGGAGTGACATTTGCTAACCTTCCCGGAACTCTAGTCCTCCAATTCTGGCCTCTTGCACATCCCTGACTTCCTTCGCTCCACCATTGGTGTGTGTCTTTAGTTGTCTATGCCCCAAGCTCTGGACTTCCTTCCCTAAACCGCTCTACTTCACTTTCCTCCTTTGACATTCCTTAAAACCTACCTTTTGTTCACCTGTCCATTCTTAGGATCCGTTTAAATTTGGCTGATTACACTCATATAAAGTTTAAAGGCTCTATATAAATGCAAGTTTTTGTTGTGGTTGCTGCAGCATGAAGAATAGTTCTCATAGCAGGATGTAATGATGATCTACGACCGCTTAAACAACATTTCAAATTGCACAGCTTTCATTTCTTCCTGCTGAAAATCAGGTTAGCGATACGCATTCATTGCACTTGTGATAGCAGCACAACATGTACAGCCCCAATGTGCGCACCGATGTCATGGATGTGATCCTCTCACATCTCCGTAGCTGATCCATTGCCAAACAACAGGAAATTCTGGGATTTCATTTTCTCAAATTTTGGAGAAAATAGTTTTTGTTCCTCATTTTACCATCCAAAAAATATACTGTAATTTATCAGTTGATATTGGTAAAACTGATTTCAATGATAATGAACGAATAATTTCAATGGAGAATAATGGACATCCAGAAGTAATTAACAGCCAACAATCTCACTGCAGGGGTCAGAAAACACAAGTTGTATCCTAGTGTTATAGAATCAGAATGGTTACAGCATAGAAGGTCGTCATTCGGCCCGTTGAGCCCGTGCCAGCTTTCTGCAAGAACACTTCAGCTAATCGCACTCCCCCACCCTTTCCCCGTAGCCCTGCATTTTCTTTTCCCTTCACGTACTTATCCAATTCCCTTTTGAAAGCCACGGTTGAGTCTGCCTCCACCACCCTTTCAGGCAGTGCATTCTAGATCCTAACCACTCGCTGCGTAAAAAAGTGTTTCCTTATGTCGCCTTTGGTTCTTCTGCCAATCACCTTAAATCTGTGATCTGTTCTCAACCCTTCTGCCAATAGAGTTTCTCTCTATCTACTCTGTCTAGACCTCACATGATTTCGAACACCTCTATCAAATCTCCTCAACCTTCTCTGCTCGAAGGAAAACAATTGTAACTGAAGCACCATATCTCTGGAACCATTCTTGTAAATCTTTTCTGCACCCTCTCTAAGGTTTTCACACCCTTCCTAAAGTGTGGTGCCCAGAATTGGACACAGTGCGCCAGAGGCTGACTAGTGTTTTATAAAAGTTCATCATAACTTCCTTGCTATTCTATGCCTCTATTTATGAAGCCCAGGATCCCATATGCTTTCTTAACCGCTTTCTCAACCTGGCACCTTCAGCGATTTGTGTGTATATATCCCCAGGTCTCTTACTGTTTTACTGGTAGTATATATTATAGCAAATAACAATGGGCAGATGATCCACAGAGTTGATGTGTAAGGTCACCCTCACTGAAATGATCATAGAATGATACAGCACAGGACGAGGCCATTCAGTCATTATGCCTGTGTCAACTCTTTGACAGACCTATCGAATCACACTATCACAGCAACGGCGAAAGTGAGTGTTAATTCTGGGAAGTAATATTACAAAATGTTGATATTTTTAATTCAGGTTGATTTTTTTTTAAGGTAAGAGCTCTCTTTTTTTACGATATAACTATTTGTACTGCACTTTTTTTTGACAGACATGCGACAAGCCCTCCCCCCCGGCCCCGGATCATTCCCTCCACGTGGTGCTGAGAAGCAGGACCTGAGGCCCCGACTCTCTTCCCTCTTACCACCCCCTGACCGGCCTGGAGCTGCAAGCAGCAGCCCTGGGGCCGTGTGTGGCAGGCCTGGGCCAAGAGGGAGGGAGAGTCTGGGGGGAGAGAGAGAGGCGGCGGAGGGGGGCTGCAGGGAAGAGAAGAGAGAGGCTGGGGAGGGGGGGGGAAAGAGAAGAGAGGCTGGGGGGAGAGTGAGAGAGACCGGGGGGGGGGGGGTGGGGGGCGGGTGGAGAAAAGACATGGGTGGGGGAAATTGGAAGGGCGAGGGATCTCAGGCAAGACGGATCACGTTCTTCCAACCCTTACAAGGGACATCATTGGAGTGAACGATATCCAGAAGTCACGACACTGTCACTATTCACTTCATACCCAATAAACCTGTTAACAATCCGTACACAATGCCCCATCTATGGTGGGGTGGGGGAAGGATGCACTTGCGCTGGGGTAAGGCACTTCGGCTGGGAGAGGGATGTGCTTGGACTGGGGTAAGGTACTTTGGCTGGCCCTTCTGGGGAGCTCTGTCCTCTGTCGCTTCAGAAAGTCAATGTGGGTGGAGTTACAATTTGTAAAGTCAGTGAGACCTTGGGCTGGGTGGTTCCAGTTACATATTTCAGTAAATCTTCATGCTGCGGCTTATCCTCCAAGGGGAGCAATCATAGACAAAGGGTTGAGCATGGCAGCCATCTTGGCAGTACATTTTAGGACACTGGGCCAACTGGAAGCTGATTTACTAATTGCAACTTTTGCTTTGTGTTCAGTTGAACAAACAAGACTTGCAGGGTACACAGCTCCGAAGTGGAAAAGCATATACTTTTCTCCCAAATCCCAGATGGGTCAGCCCAGAATTTCTAAAACTTGCTACTTTGCTTTGTTGGACATTATCGCCATAAATGGAAAGAAGCTGCCTTTCTAGTCACATTTCAAAGGCCACAGACTCATCCTGGAGCTGAAATTATATTCTGACCTGGCGTGATCTGTCTGCTATCAAAATGATTAGATGTAGGGGCGGGGGGTGGAAAAAGGAGGGTCAAACCAAAAAACAAAGAAACATAGAAATTGTGCAAGGTGAAAACCGACATTAGTATTGAACTTCAGGTCAAGACTACAAAACACCGAGGGGCTGAAATTGCCCTCTGTCTGAAATGGGGCGGACCTAGCGTTTTTTAGGTGCTCCTTCTGCTCCAATGCATGGGGCGGACATTCCGGCGATTTTCAGCTCTTTGGTTTATGTTTCTGGTTGGAGTGGTGTTGATGTGGGGAGAGGGGCGGAAGTGCGGTCGGGTCGGAAATGGGGGCGGGTCAGAGTGGCCGATGCTCCAAGTCATCAGCGTCGCGCTGATGACATCATCACACTGTCACGTCACAACGTCCCTCCCCTTCAGTTAAAGCGGAGGGTCGATACAAACTCTGCAGCCACTTTATTTTTTTTTATTTTTTTAATGTTTTATTCGTTGCCAATCTTTCCAATTCTTTGTCAGATCAACTTGTCAGATCATAAACGCCAAAGGTCACCTTGGGCCCATTCAAGGATCACTCTGCGCCAATGTTTTTGCTCTTAGCCAAAAGGCCTAGAGCCAAAGCACCGTTCCTGGAAGTACTGCAATACCAGGTTCGTGCCATGGAGGTGGACGGGTCAAGCCCCCCACCCACCTCCTATTTCCAAAAAGCATAGGAGAACCACCTTCCTGATCCAGGGAGAACCACTTTCTGGTCATGGTTACTCCCCTGTCAGGGCAGTTATGCATGATCTTAGCTAAAAGGCCGGACTCTGCAGCCACTTTATTTATTTTTAAAAAAAAATTTCGTAGCCAATCTTTCCAATTCTTTGTCAGATCACAAATGCCAGAGGTCACCTTGCACACATCAAGGATCACTCTGCGCCAATGCTCTTAGCCAAAAGGCCAAGAGCCACTGCACCGTTCCTGGAAGTACTGCAATACCAGGTTCGTGCCATGGAGGTGGATGGGTCAGCACCCCCACACACCTCCGTGGAGGTGGATGGGTCAAACCACCCCACCCACCTCCTATTTCCAAAAAGCATAGGAGAACCACCTTCCTGATCCAGGGAGAACCACTTTGGGGTCATGGTTACTCCCGTCAGGTCAGTTACGCATGATCTTAGCCAAAAGGCCGAGAAGCTCTGCAGCCACTTTTTTTTTTTAATTTATTCGTTGCCAATCTTTCCAATTCTTTGTCAGATCATCTTGTCAGATTACAAACGCCAGAGGTCACCTTGCACACATCAAGGATCACTCTGCGCCAATGCTCTTAGCCAAAAGGCCTAGAGCCACTGCACCGTTCCTGGAAGTACTGCAATACCAGGTTTGTGCCATGGAGGTGGATGGGTCAGGCCCCCCACACACCTCCGTGGAGGTGGATGGGTCAAACCACCCCACCCACCTCCTATTTCGGCAAGCACTAGGCCACCAGGGTTTCGGCCAGGCCAGTAGCCTGGCATCCAAGGGTGGGGGGTGGCCGGTGCCAGGCTGCCTGTTAGCGGCCCGGCCGAACCCACAGGCATAATTGTCGGCCCGACCTGGCAGTCGGCCAACACTAAAAAGTAAAATGGTGTCGCTGGCAGTGTGACCTCCCCTTTAATGGCGGCCGCGCCGCCTAGACACAAAAAGGGTACCGACAGAAAAAGCTGTCGTGGGCACCGACCAACGGCGATACCACCGATCCCGTGGGGCAATTCCCAAATGTGGGTTGCCGCTGGTCGTTGTATGCACGAGACAGCGGGAAAACGGGTGGGGCAGTCCCGAACACTGCTCCAAAACTAAAGGAGGGCAATATACAAAATAGCGGCCCCTCCGCGCCAACCGATTCTTGACCGACTCGTGTCCGTCTTCGGGCCGAGAGTTGCTTAAAATGATGCACAACACTGGGATAATAAGACGTGGTAATTTGTGTTGTGATGTTGGCGAGCTCTACAGTATTAAAAGTATTGAAGACCACTATGAAATGTATAAATAATTTTAATTCAATCACATACATATGAAGGAAACGCTTTACACCACATAATGGAATATGGAACACTGTTTTCAATTGGTCCAGCAACGTTATAGAAGCCACTGTTTTAGTCCCTGGGGCAGTCAATGACAGCTTCATTTTTATCGTTTAGCGTGTATCTGTTTAGTGATGCAATGACCCATTTTGATGCAGACTGCATCAGAATTTTCAGCAAACACAGACAGAACATCCCTGTAAACAGTACTGGCAAAGGTACAGTTCCTCTGTAACAACTCTGCTGCTGAAGTTTTTTTTCCAGGAACATGTTAACTGCACAGTCTTTGACAACACGCTTTGAATGATTAAGCATCTCTTCCCCCTCCCTGAAACTTGCTTTCTTCTTAGTTACATACAGTCGGTCCTCTGCTGCACATCTCTCCATTAATGCTGGCAGATATGACAGGTCAGACTGATGATCTTTCCACCCCTTCCCCGGCCCCCTTTCTTTAAAGATGAAGCACTTTTTAAAAAAAAATTTTCGTTGCCAATCTTTCCAATTCTTTGTCAAATCACAAACGCCAGAGGTCACCTTGCACACATCAAGGATCACTCTGCGCCAATGCTCTTAGCCAAAAGGCCGAGAGCCACTGCACCGTTCCTGGAAGTACTGCAATACCAGGTTCGTGCCATGGAGGTGGATGGGTCAGGCCCCCCACACACCTCCGTGGAGGTGGATGGGTCAAGCCACCCCACCCACCTCCTATTTCCAAAAAGCATAGGAGAACCACCTTCCTGATCCAGGGAGAACCACTTTGGGGTCATGGTTACTCCCCTGTCAGGTCAGTTACGCATGATCTTAGCCAAAAGGCCGAGAAGCACTGTGCTACTACAAAGTGCTCTGTCAGTCAGCTTGATGAATTCGTGCCCCTGATACTCTACAACTAGATCTACTGGAAGCTCTACAAAGCGATGCTGGCAATACTCTACAGGCTGCTCGTTCAACGTTTGCAAATTCTGCAGATTTATTTTGAACAGATGACCCATGTCACTTTAAAAAGCTACGTACTGTCCCGGGATTGAGAAGGCCGAGAGTTATGGGAATTAACCTGGGCATTACCATTCACTGATGCAGTGCATTGAAGCACAGCCAGCAGAGTATATAATTCGCCCGATGGGCGAAGTACGCTTTCTTGTGGAAATTTAAAAAAAAATAAAGATAATTTATTTTCTTTCTTTTTGGCCACATTACTTCCACTTCATGTTTAACTAAAACTTATTACACACTTCATGCACTCAGCCCAGGCACCATTGTGCCAGATTCTATACACTGATAGACCATCGCTGCGTCCAACAGGCTTGGAAGCCAGTATATACACATGGGGTTTTCCTGATCTATTCTGGATGTTGATAATAGCTTGTGCAGGAGGATAATTAAACATTGAGTCATTGCCCCTGGCCAGGCCACATTGGAGGTAAATGAGAAGGGCATAATCACAACTAGGATCAAGAAACTACCAGCTGAAGGAGAAGGAGAAGAACATTCATTGTATTAATTTGTTTGTCAATGATTTACCACAGAATTTTCCATTGCTTCCTTTTTGGTCAACAGCAGTCATATTTCAGAGAGCTAGGACAACCTTCACCTCCCCAAAAAATGCAATGCATTCTGACTGGTACTGAAGCTTGCAAAAAATCACTAAGGTTGATTGAAATTAGCTCTGTTAAAATTATATACCCAAAGAAAGGAGAAAAAAAACTTAACATTGATTGGGGGAGCGAGTTCAGCAACATTTCAGTAGAGGAGAAATGGAACACTTTTAAAGGCACAATGTTATGCATGCAGGATAAATACACACCTAACACCAACAGCCATGACCCTAAATGAATTAACAAATCAAAAGTGAAATAAAGGAAAACTAACTTCTACAAATCCTGCAGGGAGAAAGGGGATGGAGTTCCCTGGGATTAATACAAGAACATGCAGAAACATGTTAAAAGGGTGAGCAGAGAGCCAAAAAAAGAGCGGAGCTGCAGGCACAACATGTAACAGTCAGAAGTTCTATCAGTGTTTCAATAGGAGGGCGGCAGCCAGAGAAGGGATGAAACTATAAAAGGTAAACAGGATAAGCGCACAATAGTAAACATTTCCTCCAAGTATTCACAAGGGAAGACATGAGGAATATCAGAGTTACCCCGGGAAAAATGAATGACTTTGATATAACTGAGTTGGAAGTCCTCAACAGGCTTAAAGGACTTAAACACAATAAATCACAGGAATCCATGGCATTTACCCTGGAGTGGTAAAGGAAACCAGGGAGGAAAACTTAAGAGGAACTGTCAATCATTGAGGAAACGACTGGACGCTGGGGGCTTCTAGTAGATTGGAAACTGGCCAATGCCCAGTCAAAAAGGGTGACAAATCAGATACAGACAACTACAGACCCATTAGATTTAGTTCAATCCTGTGTTAAATAATGGAATCAATTATCAGGTGTAAAGTTGAAGATTATCTGTAAAATATAACTTAGATCAAACAACAATTTAACTTATTTTTTTAAAATTTGTTTCTGGGATTGGGGCATCACATTGCCCATCCCTAATTGCCCTTGAGAAGATGGTGGTGAGCCGCCTTCTTGAACCGCTGCGGTCCTTGTGGTGAAGGTACTCCCACAGTGCTGTTAGGGAAGGAGTTCCAGGATTATATAGTGCATTCAACATATAAAAGAAGTCCCAAGATGCTTCACAGAGGCAAAAATCAAAACTAAATTGACGCCGAGCTAACAAAAAAAATATTAGAAGGGATGACCAAATGCTTGGTCAAAGAGGTGGGTTTTAAGGAGGGTACTGTAAGAGGACAGGGAGTGTTAAGGCAGCGGGGTTTAGGTACGGAATTCTGGAGCATGGCTGAAGGCACTGCAGCCAATAGTAGGGCTAAGATAGGTGGATGCACAAGAGTCCAGAGTCGGAGGAATGGAGTGTTCGGGGGAAAGGGGCTGCAGAAGGTTAGAGAAAGGGAGAGTCACGACCAGAAGAGATTTAATCACGAGGTTGAGAATTTTAAATTGGAGCTTTGAGAGAATTAGGACCATTGTAGCTCAGCAAGGACAGCTATGATGTATGAGCAGAACTTGGTGCGGGATAGGATACAGATTCAGCGGGGGAAGATTCAGTCTGACTAACCCGCTTGATCGTTTTTGAGAAGGTGACATCCCAAGTGGACTGTGGTAAGCCACAGGAAAGGCTCAAAGCAGTGTGGGTGCTGGGTACATTTTTGATATAGCTATGAAATTGGATGATGGGTAGAAACAATGAGCACTTGTTAGAGAAGTGGGAGGGGGGGGGCGAGGAGGTGGTGGAGAAAGAGTATTGATTGGGGTGCACCAGAAATTAGTGTTGGCACTCCTACTGTTTCTAATTTACACCAATGACTTGTATTTAGAAACCCAATGCAAATTGGCAGATGATACCAAACTAGATGGGAAGAGGCAGGTGAATGGGAGGATGCAGCTCAGAAGTTCGAGAGTGAGCTGGACAAAATTTGTATGTAGGCAGAACAATGGCAGATGAAATTGAATATTAAAGCATTGCATATAGGAAGGAAAAGTAAGAGGAAAGGCTGGAGAAACTTGGACTTTATAACCTTGAAAAGAGACACCTGAGCATTTATCTTGTAGAGATAAGCAAGACTGTAAAGCGGTATGGAAAAAGTAAATCTGGGAAATTACTTTAAACTGCACGAGGTGGTCAAGGAATCACAGGTTCAAACTAGTAAAATGCAAACCTCAGACGGGTATCAGGAAGTGTGGCTTCATACAAAGAATGGTCAAAACATAGAATCGATTTCGAAATAGAGCAGTGGAGGCAAAAATCCTGCAATCATTAAAAACCCAACTGGATGCAGTATAATGTAGATAAATGTGAGGTTACCCACTTTGGTGGCAACACAGGAAGGCAGAATATTATCTGAATGGTGACAGATTAGGAAAAGGGGAGGTGCAATGAGACCTGGGTGTCATGGTACATCAGTCACTGAAAGTTGGCATGCAGGTACAGCAGGCAGTGAAGGCGGCAAATGGCATGTTGGCCTTCACAGCGAGAGGATTTGAGTATAGGAGCACGGAGGTCT
The DNA here is from genome assembly GCF_044704955.1 of Pristiophorus japonicus. NCBI lineage: Eukaryota > Metazoa > Chordata > Chondrichthyes > Pristiophoridae > Pristiophorus > Pristiophorus japonicus. The sequence continues at coordinate 55,942,591 of NC_091990.1, forward strand.
TACTGCAGTTGTACAGGGCCTTGGTGAGGCCACACCTTGAATATCGTGTACAGTTTTGGTCTCCTAATCTGAGGAAGGACATTCTTGCTATTGAGGGAGTGCAGCGAAGGTTCACCAGGCTGATTCCCGGGATGGCAGGACTGACATATGAAGAAAGACTGGATCAACTAGGCTTATATTCACTGGAATTTAGAAGAATGAGAGGGGATCTCATAGAAACATAAAATTCTGATGGGATTGGACAGGTTAGATGCAGGAAGAATGTTCCTGATGTTGGGGAAGTCCAGAACCAGGGGCCACAGTCTAAGGATAAGGGGTAAGCCATTTAGGACCGAGATGAGGAGAAATTTCTTCACTCAGAGAGTTGTTAACCTGTGGAATTCTCTACCACAGAAAGTTGTTGAGGCCAGTTCGTTAGATATATTCAAAAGGGAGTTAAATGTGACCCTTACGGCTAAAGGGATCAAGGGGTATGGAGAGAAAATAGGAATGGGGTACTGAAGTTGCATGATCAGCCATGATCATATTGAATGATGGTGTAGGCTCGAAGGGCCGAATGGGCCACTCCTGCACTTATTTTCTATGTTTCTATGCTGTAATGGGAGGATTTTAGGGTCAGTCTCGATAAATGAACTAAGTTGGGCCAAATAGTCTGCCTCATCTATAATTACCATGTGATGTCAGTGACTCAGCATTCAAGTTCAAGTTTGGATATATTTACATTCTACCTCTGAAATATCGAGCCAGAACCCATCACATCATCCCTACTGCCTTTACAACATGGGTTCAAAGACTGTGCAGTTAAAAATAACTTTTAAATAAAGCAGATGATGTTCTGAAATTTAAACAGCTTCAGTAGTGAGTTGCATGTCCTCAAATACCAAATGCCCCACTAGATCATAAACCTGGAATGAGATAGATTCGAGGACAGGCCACGCATCGATCTCAGTGATGTTGCTGTGGGGAGTTGCTCAACGACTCCGTGAAACGGGTGAGGGGATAAAAAGGAAATGGGAAAAATTATATATTGGATAAGGAGTCATCATTTAGCCGTTGTTAGCCGTCTCCTGGCAGTTTGTCAAGAGCAGTGCTGCAACTGGTGGCTCAGGAACGGGCTTCCCGCCACACCCTCACTGCCCTCCTGGCTTCAAGCATTCATGGCTCTCAAGTGGGACTTAGGGAGAAACTGGGGGGGGGGGTGGGGGGTGGGGGGGGAGAGGAATAAAAAGTTAAACTTCCCTCATAGCAAAAAAAGACGGATGAAAAGACGACAAGAGTGCATAATTACATCTCAGTGGAGTCCCTGAGTTTTGTCTAACATCTACGACCACTCATTACAACAGAATCCTTATTCATGATGCAAAGCTTTGGAAATACATTTTTAGGAACAGATTCGTGACATTACTTGACGCTGTGAGAAAGCAAACAGAATGTGTCAGTAAAATGGAAAGTGCAACGTCAAACCAATCAGAATCTTGCTTGTGTCATGTGGGATAAACGGACTGGGATAATTTCTACTAATGCAATGCTGGACATGATTTACAGTATGGAAATATAAAGCCATCAGAAGCTCCATTACAGTGGATTTGAGGTTAAAAAATACACCTGATCCAAGAATACAATTTCAATGGAACAAACCACTTCCAACACACTCCCATTACATGCAATTATTTATCCAAGTACAATATTTTAATATAAAAGAATCTTGATCAAGGATTAAAACATTCACCTTAGCATCCATATTTAATGCTGGGTTAACCATTTCATCTGGAAACAGCAACGCATTTTAGGTGTTGAATCACGTGTCTAAAATCCATTTGTTTTAATTCGGTGCTTGTTTACTCAGACTGAAGGGGGCTGCGGTACAAAGATTTACACATTTTATACAGAAATCCTGTTCTAACCGGAACATTTCTTGGCAAACTATTTATCAGAATGCAACCACGATAGCCTGTATAGCCTGACAAATCCGCTTTATAACACCAGCTCAAAATGGTTCAAGGAAAGCTCGCTTCAAACGAGACCGTGGATCTGTACACGCTCTACATTGCTCCAGCAGTTCCTCGCTCAGTTATGCAAGTTTCACATTTGGGTGAAAAGCCTTTGTTCTGATGGGTCACCTTGTTTATTATTGGGAACCATTTTGTGCACAAGGTTCTGTTTTTCTTACCATGAGCGGACTCTGTGTATTGGTCTGGAAAAGGATCTATCATTACAGTACTTCATAAACTCCAAAAGGTAACATACTATATTTATTGCATGGGGAAACTTCATGTGGCTGTAGGTCAGTAGCCGCCCCCCCCCACCCCTCGTTCATAATGGGCGCCATCATGCAAATGCGATTTGCCCGCTATACACAGTGGCAGGTGCATCAGGTTAGATCAATTTTAGCAGAATTTTGACAACTTCAGAAATTAAAGCTTAACATTGTTGTTTAAGCACCGTCAGCTCTGGGATCTGCACGCATACTCACTCTCTCTCACGGAGTAGTGGTCAGAAAGTGGACCCTTGAAGACAGTGTCTCTCCTGCTCCCAGTTGAAATTTGCTGTTAGTGATCTGAAGAGGACTTCTGGGCTTCTATATTGTTAATATCTCTTATAATTATATTTGTGGAAAATACAGCTGGCGCTATGCGAGGTGGAAGCTTTTCACCGTATTCAGCAATGGAGAGCTGACCGGGGCTGAAGTATGGTCAGTTTGCAGTTTCGTCAGTTTGACCACTACAGTTAGGACTGTGAATGCAACTCGAGTTCCAGCAGGCTGCGTCACTTGGGACTTCCTAATGATGGGTGATCGCATTTTAACTATGTGTTGAACAGCTATTTGAACTGGCCGCCTTTGTAACTTGATGCCCGAGGCAATGGAAAGTGGTCAACACCATTTGCCCGATATAAGCGGGGCAAAGTGGCGGGGACTACACTTTAAAACTGTAAAAGATCATTTGCATACAAAACTGTCAGTTCCCTGCACCTGATGAATGACAAAATGTAAGGTCAGGATGCGTCTATAAAATGCAGGTGCCAAGAACGACTCCAGCTTTGAACCTTTAAACACACGAATAGAAAAAGTTACATTACAAAATAATTTGTTTCCGTACACCAAAAACACTTGCATAATTCTAAAGGTATTTACCGTTATTTTCATATAAAAATACTCCTGACTGAAATTGTACAAATTTATTGAACACTAGAAAATAAACACTATGTTGGCTGAGTCAGGCAGCTTCGGTTAACCATCCGTGAAGGTAAGGAATTGTGCAATGAACACTTGTGCTGCCTTCTTATGATCAATGAGGTCACACCGACTCACAGCATTGGGAGGTGGTCTCAGCAATAACACTGCAAAGATGCTGGCTGTGGAGAGAGGAAGAGTGGCTTGTAAGTTTTAAATTCACGGCTATAATCCTGAATCCCAACACCAAGTGAAGGGTGGGGCATTGGATCCATATTCAGCATTTAAAAAGAACTGTAAACTATTTGCATACAAAATTATTCTTCTTCATTTTTTAATATTTCTTCACTCTTTGTATCAAATGACCTTGTCAGAATTCTCCAGCACAAACAGCAGATTCTGTCTTTAATAGAATTATCCCACACATCTACTGGATCCTCAATGAGGCAGTCGATTGCACTGACACACAACACACCAGTACTGGATTAGTCAAAGAAAACACGCTAGGATCTCTCAAAAAGCGCTGGTTAAGCAATGGGAATCACTTTTTATAGTAGACACATGACAACAGGAACTGCTTCACAGAAACAGTTGTTGCTTGTGGACAATATATTTCTCAAGGGGTTGGTCACATGTTAGAGCCTGCAGCAATCTTAGACTGTAAACACGATGGCCGATTACTATTTGCCACACTCACTCTGTTAAAAAGTCACATCTTCATTGCTTCAAATGTTGCAGAGTACTTTGAACTGCGCTGACTTGTGTACACAGCAAGATTGCTCCAGCAATGCGATGTTGCATAAATTAGATTTTTTTAAGTGGTGTTGGTTGAAAGAAACACTTGGATTTATATAGCGCCTTTCACAACCGCCAGACGTCTCAAAGCGCTTTACAGCCAATGAAGAACTTTTGGAGTATATTCACTGTTGTAATGTAGGAAATGCGGCAGGCAATTTGCGTACAGCAAGCTCCCACAAACAGCAATGTGACAATGACCAGATCATTTTTTCTTTTTGTTATCTTGATTGAGGGATAAATATTGGCCCAGGACTTGAGGTATAAATGTTGGCCAGGACATTGGGGAAGCTCCCTGCTCTTCTTCAAAAGAACATTACTGTAATTTAAACGTCCAGCTGAACTTGAATAAGTAGACGGGGTCCCGGTTTAACATCGCAGTAGTGTCAGCCCAGATTAGCCGCAATAGTTTGTGGGGCTTGAATATAATACTTTCTGACTCAGAGGTACGATTGCTACCCATTAAGCCAAATTGAAAATGTATTGCTTATATTGCTGGGTTCCCCTTGTCCTCACCTTTCACCCCACCGGCCTCCACGTTCAACAGATCATCCTACGCCATTTCCGCCACCTCCAGCGTGATCCCACCACCAATCACATCTTCCCCTCCCCTCTCAGCTTTCCGAAGGGACCGCTCCCTCCGTGACATCCTGCTCCATTCCACAGTCACCCCCAGCATCCCTCCCCTTCCAACGGCACCTTCCTGTGCAAGCGCAGGAAATGCAACACCTGCCCCTTTAACTCCTCCCTGCCCCTATCCAGGGCCCCAAATACTCCTTCCAGGTGAAATTGTGATTTAGTTGTACTTCTTTCAATTTAGTATACTGTATTCACTGCTCACGATGTGGTCTCCGCTCCATTGGGGAGACCAAGCGAGATTGGGTGACCACTTTGTGGAGCACCTCTGTTTAGTCTGTAAGCGTGACCCTAAGCTTCAGGTCACCTGTCACTTTAATTCTCTACTCCACTCCCACTCTCACCTCTCTGTCCTTGGTCTCCTGCACTGTTCCAATGAAGCTCAACGCAAGCTTGAGGAACAACACCTCATCTTTAATTTAGGCACTTTACAGCCTTCTGGACTCAACATCGAGTTCAACAGTTTCAGAGCGTAACCGTTGCCAATCTTTGGCTCTCTTCTTTCCCCCAGCCCCCGAGCCTGTTTCTTTTTTTCTCCTTGTTCCTAATGGCAGTTGGTCATTATTCTGCCATTTACACCCTATCTTGACGTATGTTTTTCTAACTCCTGGCATTACCATTTCAATTCGGCCCATCATCCCTTTTGTCGCTCTAATCTCTCCTGCCTTCCACTCTATCACAGACCTTCCCTTTTTGTTCTTTCTTCCCCTCCCCCTTTTAGTGCTGGTTAAGAATGTGTTCTTTCTGAACACTCTCCAGTTCTGATGGAGGGTCGCCGACCCGAAATGTGAACTCTGCTTCCTCTCCACAGATGCTGCCTCACCCGCTGAGATTTCCAGCATTTTCGGTTTTTATTGCTTATATTGCTGTTTACTATATCACCCTTTTTATCTGGCTCCCAAATTATAATTGAAATCCCACCAGGGCAAGTCTCAAAACTGAATTCAATAAATCTGGTAATTTGTGGTCTCGCACCAGATAATGACCATGAGAGCTGTGCTTTTCACAAACCCACTGGTTCACTAATGTCCTGTAAGGAATGGAATCTGTCACCCCTACCTGGTCTAGCCGGCATGCAACTCCAGTTCCACACTATATAGTTGCAGCTGTCCTCAGGGTAACTTGGGATGGGTAATAAATGCTGCTTTGCCAGTGTTGCCCACGTCTCAAGGACAACTTTAAAAAAAATAAGTGTGTGCTTGTCTGTAAAAGCCTAATATGGGTAAGCTCATAGCAATATCCTCAGAAACTGTCAAATCCAGAATTATGTTTTGTTCTCAATCAGCAATGGTATACGAGCTTTGCTGTATGCAATGTTTTAGCAGATGTGAACATTTATGCCATAGAAACCTTACAGTGTGGTTTTACCAGGGATAGGAAACTACAATTATGAGACTTGAGATAGAGGAACTGTTTCAACTGGGGCAGAGAAGGCCAAGAGAAGAATTCATAGAGATTTTTTTAAATGAACAGTTTTGATCGGGTGAAGAGGGACAGACGATTCTCCCCAATTGGAGAGTCAGTGACATGAGGTGATCAACTTAAAATTGCCACAAACAGAGTAAGGAGAGAGGTTAGGAGAAATTGATAGTTATGGAGCATGGAATACTTTGCCACAGGGAGTGGTTGAGGCAGAGACCAATACATTGGATAAATATTTGAAACAACAGCTTCTATTTATATAGCGCCTTTAACCGAGGAAAATGGTCCAAGGTGCTTCACAGGAGTATAATGACACATCCCCAACATCGAAGCACTGACCACACTCGACCAACTCCGTTGGGCGGGCCACATCGTCCGCATGCTCGACACGAGACTCCCAAAGCAAAGAAAACGTATCAAGGACTCGCTCAAAGCCTCCTTGATAAAGTGCAACATCCCCACCAACACCTGGGAATCCCTGGTCAAAGACCGCCTTAAGTGAAGGAAGAGCATCTGGGAGGGCGCTGAGCACCTAGAGTCTCGTCACCAAGAGCATGCAGAAACCAAATGCAGACGGCGGAAGGAGCATGCAGAAAACCAGACTCCCCACCCATCCTTTCCTTCAACCATTGTCTGTCCCACCTGCGACAGAGACTGTAATGCCCATATTGGACTGTACAGTCACCTGAGAACTCACTTTTAGAGTGGAAGCAAGTCCTCGATTTCGAGGGACTGCTTATGATGAATGAGACAAAAACTGACCGAGCCAAGGAAGGAGACATTAGGACAAGTGACCAAAAGCTTAGTCAGAGGTAAGTTTTAAGAAGAGTCTTAAAGAGGAGAGAGGGGTGGAGAGATGGAAAGGTTTAGGGAATTTCAGAATTTCAAGCCTACACAATTGCCAACAATAATAATAACTTTTATTTATATAGGCGCCTTTAACGTAGTAAAACATCCCAAGGCGCTTCACAACAAATTTACAACATGTTAGATATTGACCATTGAGGGAGAGAGAGAAAGAGAGAAAATGCGGGAGAAGGAAGTGTAAAAAGAGGTAAAAGGCTCGGGTCTGAAGCAGCAGCCTAAATGCGCCGCAGATAAGACACAGGCGTGAAAAACTAAAAAAAAATCAAATTACATTGTAAATAATACAATACGGTGTATACAATAGTAAAATCAGTATAATAAAGATTATAATTAAACAAAATTAATATATATCATAATTAAATATAATATATAATTAATATACCACAATGGTGGGGTGAAGGAAGTGGGAATGGACAAGAGTCCAGAGTTGGAGGATTGTAGAGTTCTTGGTGGGTTGTAGGGCTGGAGGAGGTTAAAGGGGGTGAGGCCATAAGAACATAAATAGGCCATACAGCCCCTTGAGCCTGCTCCGCATTCAATAAGATCATGGCTGATCTGATCATAGACTCAGTTCCACTTCCCTGCCCGCTCCCCATAACCCCTTATCGTTTAAGAAACTGTCTATTTCGGTCTTAAATTTATTCAATGTCCCAGCTTCCACAGCTCCCTGAGGCAGCGAATTCCACAGATTTACAACCCTCAGAAGAAATTTCTCCTCATCTCGGTTTTAAATGGGCGGCCCCTTATTCTAAGATCATGCCCTCTAGTTCTAGTCTCCCCCATCAGTGGAAGCATCCTCTCTGCATCCACCTTGTCAAGCCCCCTCATAATCTTATATGTTTCAATAAGATCACTTCTCATTCTTCTGAATTCCAATGAGTAGAGGCCCAACCTACTCAACCTTTCCTCATGTCAACCCCCTCATCCCCAGAATCAACCTAGTGAACCTTCTTAGAACTGCCTCCAAAGCAAGTATATCCTTTCATAAATATGGAAGCCAAAACTGCACTCAGTATTCCAGGTGTGGCCTCACCAATACCTTGTATAGCTGTAGCAAGACTTGCTTTTATACTCCATCCCCTTTGCAATAAAGGCCAAGATACCATTGGCCTTCCTGATCATTTGCTGTACCTGCTATCCTTTTGTGTTGCATGCACAAGTACCCCCAGGTCCCGGTGTACTACAACACTTTGCAATCTTTCTCCATTTAAATAATAACTTGCTTTTTGATTTTTTTCTGCAAAAGTGCATGACCTCATACTTTCCAACATTATACTTCATCTGCCAAATTTTTGCCCACTCACTTAGCCTGTCTATGTCCTTTTGCAGATTTCTTGTGTCCTCCTCACACATTGCTTTTCCTCCCATCTTTGTATCGTCAGAAAACTTGGCTACGTTACACTCAGTCCCTTCTTCGAAGTCGTTAATATAGATTGTAAATAGTTGGGGTCCCAGCACTGATCCCTGCGGCACCCCACTAGTTACTGGTTGCCAACCAGACAATGAACCATTTATCTCGACTCTCTGTTTTCTGTTAGTTAGCCAATCCTCTATCCATGCTAATATATTACCCCTAACCCCGTGAACTTTTATCTTGTGCAGTAACCTTTTATGTGGCACCTTGTCAAATGCCTTCTGGAAGTCCAAATACACCACATCCACTGGTTCCCCTTTATCCACCCTGTTCATTACATCCTCAAAGAATTCCAGCAAATTTGTCAAACATGACTTCCCCATCATAAATCCATGCTGACTCTGCCTGACTGAATTTTGCTTTTCCAAATGTCCTGCTACTAGAAACATAGAAAATTTTAAATTTGAAGCATTGGTGGATCAGGAGCCAACGTAGGTCAGTGAGCACAGGGGTGACAGGTGAGCAGGACTTGGTGCAGGGCAGAATACAGGCAGCAGAGTTTTGGATGAAATAGAGCAAGATGTGGGACTATGGAGGAGAGAATGATTCAGTGGGATTCGTTTTGGACTGTTCTGATTGTAATTGCTCAACTATTGGTGGCTGTGCCTTCTGTTGCCTAGGCCGCAATCTCTGGAACGCTCTGCCTAAACCTCTCCACCTCTCTTTCCTCCTTCAAGACGCTCCTTAAAACGTACTTCCTTGACCAAGCATCCGTGCTAATTTCTACTTATGCGGTTTTGTGTCAAAGTTTTAGCGCATAATACTCCTGTGAAGCACCTTGGGATGTTTCACTACGTTAAAGGCGCTATATAAATACAAGCTGTTGTTGTAGCAAAGAGCTGGCACAGACATGATGGGCTGAATGTGTTATTAACTTGTGAGGTACTACAGATTGCAGAATGGAATTTCATTAGATTTTACACAGAGCAGGACGCCAATAATTGGGCAGTTCAAGTATTCCACATTGAACAATCCTATTGTCTTTCTTTAAGCCCAATTTTTAAAAAAGGAATGCTGGGAATACAGAGTGTTTGGGTGGGATTGATTGTACTTGCATAGTAATCTCAGTAATGCCAACACAGCGCAGAAAGTTTGGAAGTCAGTTTGATGCCTAGTCTGCACGGCACCAGTCACTTCAGTCTGTGTACTGTGCCACCTTGTGGCGACAAGTTCAAGCTGAAAAGATTAAAAAAACGTACAAATAGATTTTTAACTTTTGGGTGGCCGCTGCAATTTTGAGGCCTGGGCCTCATTTGAATGCGACTGGCGAGCTGCAGATACCAAATAGGCGACTCAAGGCAGTTCACCGGTTTCGGACCACAGGAATGTCGGCTAGTTGGGAAGGCATCAGCAGTTGTAGGTAGATCCTAGGGGGGGGTGGAATGCGAGGCCGAAGGGGTAAGCCCAGTGTCATGTATCTTACATTATTATATATAATTGTATCCTAACATACTATACATGACTGTGATAAGATATGACCTGTAACCACCAGCATACCTTACCACCAGGGGTGCACTTGTAAGAGACAGTTATACAAGGACAGGTCTCAGGCAAGTGCAGCATTCCAGAGCTGTGAAATAAAGGTGCAGGTCCAGAGTGACCTTGACTTCACTACATGCCTCGTGTGAATCTGTACTGAGGGGACAGGACTTTACACCCAGGCTGACAGTATGCTTGTGGATCCAGGAGGAGCATTCCTGCTCCAGAAAACAAAATAGAAGTGTAACAAATGTTTGTGGGAGTTTCCTGAGTGACCAATCTGGCTCAGTCTCACTTACTAATAGTCACTGCTGTTCAACATAATCTACTGTAAACAAAGCACATGGAGATGTTTCTGAAAGCCATGATAAAACATCAGTTAAATGCAAGAATTCTTATCTTTTAGAATAACATCTTTTCTAACTATTTTTTTCTTTTACTCTCGAGTGTCAGCTGTGGCTCAGTGAGTAGCACTCTTGCCTGAGTCAGAAGGTTGTGGGTTCAAGTCCCACTCCAGAGACTTGAGCACAAAAATCCAGGCTGACACTCCAATGCAGTGCTGAGGGAGCGCTGCATTGTCGGAGGTGTCGCCTTTCGGATGAGATTTTAAACGGTCTGCTCTCTCAGGTGCCCGTAAAAGATCCCATGATGCTATTTTGAAGAACAGGGGAGTTATCCCTGGTGTCCTGGCCAATATTTATCCCTCAATCAGTATCACAAAAACAGATTATCTGGTCATGATCACATTGCTGTTTCTGGGACTTTGCTGTTCGCAAATTGGCTGCCACGTTTCCTACATTACAACCGTGGCTCCAGTTCAAAAAGTACTTTGTTGGCTGTAAAGCGCTTTGGGATGTTCTGAGATTGTAAAAGGCGCTATATCAATGCAAGTCTTTCTTTTTCTTCCTTAAATTCGAGCTGGTCGGTCAATCTTTTATTGAGTGCTAAATCGGTCTATAGGATTTTGAAAGCTGAATGTTCCCTTCCGGCACAGTCAGATGGGACTTGTGAATCTTATTAGGGAGCACTCTGTACTTGGACTGGATATAAAAATTCAAGTGGCTCCAAAGTACTCCAAATAATTCACTTCCAATCTAAATCAATGGCAGTGCAAGAGCACCCCTCAAATGCAACAGGAGGAACCAGTTTTGGATCTGACTGGGGAAGCAAGACTAAACCAGAGAAGGAGCACCGTGGCCAGTAGTGAAAAGCAAATTTCAGGAGCCGCGAGTTTGGTGACAAAGTTACTGTCTTACATCATGCACCATTTCAGGGAATCTACTCAAGTTCTTTATCAAGATATGCTTAACTTGTGAACAGGAAGCAGTCGTTTCCCTTTCATTTACAGAAAATGATACACTCGCCAAAAAGTGTTTCCTTGGGAACCACACTGACACCAAGGAATACACTATGGATAGGAAACCCAAACCAGCAAGTAAAAGGGTCCCTTCAACCACAACTCAAACCAACATCGGACCACACTTAAAAATTAATTATTAGTCCGCTGCTCAGTAAAATCTATCAATGGAGAAATGTAGCCCTTGCTGTACCCATTTTCCATGCACAAACCAACCAACAAAGCTCGTGATGTGGCAGGCGGGAAGTGCACGTGTATTTCCAGCAGGAAGTACGTTGCCCGTTGTATTGGCGAAGATCGTCAAATTGGCAGCTGGAGCGCACATTGGGAATATTTAAAGGCCAGATTAATCTATGCAAACGAGTGTCCTGCACTGGACCAGTTTTCAATTTTTGAATGCCTCAGCACTGCACATGCAGAGCACAATGTGGTACTAACCAGTAGGAAGGCCTCCATAATTACCTGAAAGTGGAGGTTACATGAAAAGAACACGGACTCCAACCTAGGCACAGCAATCTCCCAGCCAGTATCCCAATCGATCACCCTTCCCGAGGCCAGTTCACCCTTCCTTCTCGGCCTTATCGCTCACCCTTCCCAGAAAGAGTCCCGATCGCCTACCCTTCCCGAGAACCGATCGGCCGGCCTTCCCTTCCCAAGGCTCAAACGCCCCCACCACCCTCCCCCCCAGGCCCGATCACCCACCCTGCTTCCCGGACAGTGGCCCGAGGCCTGATCGTAGTCCCCACCTTCGAGAACCGATCGTTTCACATCGCCCCCCCCCACCGCACCCGGGTCTGGGGCCAAATGCCCTTCCCCCCCTTATAGGCCTGATCGCCCCCACCCCCGCCAGTCACGGCCTGATCGCCCCCCCCCTCTCCCTCCCCACTTGCTGAGGCCAGAGATCTGCTTCGACAACAGCAGCATCCCGAACTTCAATTGCGATTCCCCGGCAGTTCTGCGCAGCTTAATGGACATGAGACCTGGGGCCCAATATTGGGGACGCCTCACTATTCAGGCATAGGGATCTTACCAAAAATGGTAATGTCTAAACCCTAGAGTCCATTTGGTTCTCAACATGCAATTAATTCTCCAACTTATATTTGATTTTATTCTCCCCAGCACATAGTTTACTGCAATTGTCCACGAGAGGAACCCTTTAGCTTACCAAGTGTAGACACGTCAAGATGGTTGGAAGCTGCATTTTTCAGAAGCTCTCGAAGGAAAGCCATTAAATATTTGAATACATTCTTATGGCATTGAGGTAGCATGGAGACAACCTAACAGAAGAGAAAAAGGTGCAGAAATGCAGGACACATTATGTTTGGTATAACTCATTCACACAACAAAAATATTCTTCTCGCAGAGTTTATAGATGGAGGATGAATTCATCAAGAAAATCTGCATTTATATAGCACCTCTAACATAGAAAAAAATTCCAAGGTGTTTCCCAGAGGAGAAAAAAAAAGTGGGTGCCAAATTGTTGCAGGGCAGTAAGGAGAGATTAGGGAAAGTTTGGTGAAAGGATGGATTTTGAGAGGGCGTTTAAAGTTCGAGAGGGAAGAGGGAAGTGAAGAAGTGGAAGGCATTCCTAGAGTAGGGCCGAGTGAGATGAAGTCTGTGTGGGCAAAGGTGAGAGCAGAATGCCCCAGGAGAGCACAGTCGAAGCACTGGAGAGGAGGGGTGTAACTGGAGGAAGCGATGGAGGTTAGATGGGACAAGGCAGTAGAGGGGCTTATAGAGGAGGACAACTACTTCAAATTTGATCTCTTCAGTGATGGGAAGCCAGTGTAGGTGGCAGGATTAGAGCGACGATTGAGTGTGGGACAGAATGTGGGCAGGGGAACTTTGAACAACTTTGAGTTTATGGAGGTTGGGATGCCAAGTGTAGAGGTGACAAAACTGTAAACAGAGGTTTCAGTGGCAGTGGGGGATAAGGGAGGGGTAGAGACGGGAGTGTGTTGTAGAGATGGAAATAAGTGTTCTTTGTGATGGTCATTCAGCCCCTCGAGCCTATTCTGCCATTCAATTAGATCATGGCTGATCTGTATTTTAACTTATCTATCTCCCTTGGTTCCGTAACCCTTAATACCCTTGCCTACAAAAATCTATCAATCTTGGTTTGGAAATTTTCAATTGCCCCAGCCTCAAAAGCTTTTTGGGGAAGTGAGTTCCAGATTTTCACTACTGTGTGTGAAGAAGTGCTTCCTGACATCACCCCTGATCGGCCTAGCTCTAATTTTAATGCTGTGCCCCTTTGTTGTGGGTTCTTCCACCAGAGGTAATAGTTTCGCTCTGTCTACCCTATCAAATCTTTTAATCATATTAAACATCACAATTGGATCATCCCTTAATCTTCTATATTCAAGCCTAGTTTGTGCAATCTGTCCTCATAATTTAACCCTTTTAGCCCAGGTATTATTCTGGTGAATCTGCGCTGCAGCCCCTCCAAGGCCATATCCTTCCTGAGGTGCAGTGCCCAGAGCTGAACACAATAGGTTAAATGGGGTCTAACCAGAGCTCTGTACAACTAGAACATAACTTCCACCCATTTGTATTCCAGTCCTCTTGAGATAAAGGACATCATTCCATTAGCCGTTTTAATTATTTTTTGTATCGGTTCACTAGCTTTTAATGATTTCTGTACTTAGGCCCCTAAATATCTCTGCTCATCCACACTTCCTACCTTCTTGCTGTTTAGAAAATACAGGCGCAACATACGAAATCCGGAATCCTCAGAACCAATCCGTGCTGGATTTCGGATTTTGCCAGATTTCGGACCTCGTAGTGGACCGAATCTGTGTCGGATTGGGGTTTTGCTGGATGTCGGACCTCGCCCCGGCCCTAATCCGTGCCGGATTTCGAACCTCGCTGCCCGCCAATCCTCCGCTCCTCGCCACTTGCTGAAATGTCCGGTTTTTGGACAATTCCGGTTTTCGGAGTTCCAGATTCAGGACTTTGCACCTGTACTCTGATCTATCTTTCTTGGGTCCAAAGTGGATGACCTCACACTTTCCCACGTTATACTCCATCTGCCACAGTTTTGATCATTGACTTAATTTATCAATGTCCCATTGCAACTTCCTGTTCCAGTCTACAGTATTTACTATGCCACTAACTTAGTGTCATCGGCAAACTTAGATTTACGGCTCTCTATTCCTTCATCCAATTCATTTTTAAATATAGTGAAAAGCTGAGGCCCAGTACAGATCCCTGGGTGATATCACTACGCACATCCTGCCAATGTGAGTACATACCCATTATCCCTACTCTGTCTCCTATTTCCTAACCAATTCCCATCACCATTTTCTTACTTGTATTGAATCTAGTTAGTTCCTTGATTTATTTTTATTTTTCGTTCTATCCCTGGTACTTTATCTTCATCCTCTACTGTGAAGACTGATACAAAGTGGCTATTTAGTAAGTCTGCCTTTTCATAATTTTCAATTACAGTATCACCTGTGTTTGTCATTAAGGGGCCCACATTATCATTAGCCACCCTCTTTCTTTTAACAGATTTGTAAAACCCTTTAGTGTTGTCCTTGGTATCCCTCAAGTTTTATCTTGCACTTCCTTTCTGCAGCTCTAACTATTTTCTTTGTTTCCCCTTGCTGTTCTTTATATTTCTCCCAGTCCGTGGGATCGCCACTGTTCTTTGCATTTTTATACTAACTCACACCAAGGTACACATGTAGAACTCTTGCCCATTATGGAATGTACAGGTCTTGCATTCTACCAAATACTTTTGTTGAACATTTCCCACTGTCCATCAGTAGTTGTATCTGTTAATAGTTCAGCCCAGTCTATTGTGGTCAATTTTTGCTTCATCCTTCAGTCTTAGCTAAATTTAAAACCTTGGTTTGTGACTCACCCTTCGCCATCTCAAAGCCAATATCGAATTTTATCACATTATGGTCACTGTTAGCTCGGTGTTCCTTTATCGTTAGATTTTTTGATTAATTCAGGCTCATTACTCATCATTAAATCTAATATGGCCTGTTCTCTTGTTGGTTCAAGGACATATTGTTCCAGAAACTTGTGTCCCGAATGCACTCAAAATATTTTCTGCCTTTGGGAATCGAGCTGTTCTGCTTCTCCGAGTCCATGTCTCTCATTATAACCACTCTGTTTTTGCAACATGTTTCTCTGATCTCCGCTACTTTATGTATTACTGCTATATGGAGGTCTACAAACAACTCCCAACAAAGTCTTGCATCCTTTTCTATACCACAATTCTACCCATAGCCTTTCTATTGCCTGCTGACCATTACTGATATGCCCTCATCCATTGCTGTAATAGTGTTCCTGGTCACTATCGCTACTCCTCCTCCTTTTTCACTTTCCTTGTCCTTTCTGACGACCTTATAAATTGGAATATTTATTTCCCAGTCATGCCAAACTTGTAGCCATGTCTCAGTGATACCCTTTAAACTGAATTTTCACTTCTAATTCACTTGTATTATTTCTTATGCTACGTGCATTAATGTATAGAACTTTTAATTCGGCAATGGACCCTGATGCCGTGATATTTTTAAAACATATTTTAACTCATCACACGCCTTGTTTTTTTATTACTTCCATTGTATTTTTTATCAGTTATTTTGTTGTTAGATTCAAAATAAAAATATAGAAAATAAGTATTTATAATACCTTTAACACTACTGATGGCCTGAACTTCACTTTCATCCCTTTAAAAAAATCTTTAGGCTATTTTTAATTTGTATTTCTCCCCGAGTCCTCCCCCCTTTATTGGTTTAACAATAGTCCTATTTATCCTTTCAGCTAAGACCTTGGTCCCAGCCCGGTTCAGGTGAAGTCAGCGGCAGTTGGTGAGAGGGGAGCGACCTATCAAAAGCCCAGCGGGAGATCGAGAGCCAGCGGCAGTTGGTGAGAGGGGAGCGACCTATCAAAAGCCCAGCGGGAGATCGAGAGCCAGCGGCAGTTGGTGAGAGGGGAGCGACCTATCAAAAGCCCAGCGGGAGATCGAGAGCCAGCGGCAGTTGGTGAGAGGGGAGCGACTTATCAAAAGCCCAGCGGGAGATCGAGAGCCAGCGGCAGTTGGTGAGAGGGGAGCGACCTATAAAAGGCGTACTGGTGCAGCTACAGCGGGAGAGAAAGCAAAATAGAAGTAGAAAGTAATCAAAAAGTGACGTCACAGCCAATGGGGTAAGTGATTGGCTGGTGATTGGTGAGTAGCTTTTCTTTTATTTTTTATATCAGTAAGTGAACTATAACATTGTTATTACCAATTTAAGGGTATCTAAGGTTAAGACATGGCAGGAGAGCTCGGTCATGTGATATGCTCCTCCTGTACCATGTGGGAACTCGGGGACACTTCCGGTGTCCCTGACGACTACGTGTGTGGGAAGTGTATCCGCCTCGAGCTCTTGACGGTCCGCGTTGCGGAATTGGAGCTGAAGGTGGATTCACTCTGGAGCATTCACGATGCTGAGAATGACGTGAGTATCACGTGTAGTGAGTTGGTCTTACCGCAGGAGAAGGGTCCACAGCCAGATAGGGAATGGAAGACCAACAGGAAGAGCAGTGCAAGAAAGATAGTGCAGGAGTCCCCTGTGGTCATCCCCCTGCAAAACAGATACACTGCTTTGAGTACTGTTGGGGAGGATGACTCATCAGGGGAGGGCAGCAGCAGCCAAGTTCATGGCACCGTAGGTGGCTCTGCTGCAAAGGAGGGCAGGAAAAAGAGTGGGAGCGCGATAGTGATAGGGGATTCGATGGTGAGGGGAATAGATAGGCGTTTCTGCGGACGCAACCGAGACTCCAGGATGGTATGTTGCCTCCCTGGTGCAAGGGTCAAGGATGTCTCGGAGCGGGTGCAGGACATTCTGAAATGGGAGGGAGAACAGCCAGTTGTCGTGGTGCACATTGGTACCAACGACATAGGTAAAAAAAGGGATGAGGTCCTACGAAAAGAATTTAAGGAGCTAGGAGCTAAATTAAAAAGTAGGACCTCAAAAGTAGTAATCTCGGGATTGCTACCAGTGCCACGTGCTAGTCAGAGTAGGAATCGCAGGATAGCGCAGATGAATACATGGCTTGAGCAGTGGTGCAGCAGGGAGGGATTCAAATTCTTGGGGCATTGGAACCGGTTCTGGGGGAGGTGGGACTAGTACAAACCGGACGGTCTGCACCTGGGCAGGTCCGGAACCAATGTCCTAGGGGGAGTGTTTGCTAGTGCTGTTGGGGAGGAGTTAAACTAATATTGCAGGGGGATGGGAACCTATACAGGGAGACAGAGGGAGACAAAAAGGAGGCAAAAGCAAAAGACAGAAAGGAGATGA
Organism: Pristiophorus japonicus; assembly: GCF_044704955.1. Lineage (NCBI taxonomy): Eukaryota > Metazoa > Chordata > Chondrichthyes > Pristiophoridae > Pristiophorus > Pristiophorus japonicus. The sequence goes on from NC_091990.1 coordinate 55,960,032, forward strand.
GGAAAAGTGGAGGGCAGAGAAAACCAAGGCAAAGAACAAAAAGGGCCACTGTACAGCAAAATTCTAAAAGGACAAAGGGTGTTAAAAAAACAAGCCTGAAGGCTTTGTGTCTTAATGCAAGGAGTATCCGCAATAAGGTGGATGAATTAATTGTGCAAATAGATGTTAACAAATATGATGTGATTGGGATTACGGAGACGTGGCTCCAGGATGATCAGGGCTGGGAACTCAACATCCAGGGGTATTCAACATTCAGGAAGGATAGAATAAAAGGAAAAGGAGGTGGGGTAGCATTGCTGGTTAAAGAGGAGATTAATGCAATAGTTAGGAAAGACATTAGCTTGGATGATGTGGAATCTATATGGGTAGAGCTGCAGAACACTAAAGGGCAAAAATCGTTAGTGGGAGTTGTGTACAGACCTCCAAACAGTAGTAGTGATGTTGGGGAGGGCATCAAACAGGAAATTAGGAGTGCATGCAATAAAGGTGCAGCAGTTATAATGGGTGACTTTAATATGCACATAGATTGGGCTAGCCAAACTGGAAGCAATACGGTGGAGGAGGATTTCCTGGAATGCATAAGGGATGGTTTTCTAGACCAATATGTCGAGGAACCAACTAGGGGGGAGGCCATCTTAGACTGGGTGTTGTGTAATGAGAGAGGATTAATTAACAATCTCATTGTGCGAGGCCCCTTGGGGAAGAGTGACCATAATATGGTGGAATTCTGCATTAGGATGGAGAATGAAACAGTTAATTCAGAGACCATGGTCCAGAACTTAAAGAAGGGTAACTTTGAAGGTATGAGGCATGAATTGGCTAAGATAGATTGGCTAATGATACTTAAGGGGTTGACTGTGGATGGGCAATGGCAGACATTTAGAGAACGCATGGATGAATTACAACAATTGTACATTCCTGTCTGGCGTAAAAATAAAAAAGGGAAGGTGGCTCAACCGTGGCTATCTAGGGAAATCAGGGATAGTATTAAAGCCAAGGAAGTGGCATACAAATTGGCCAGAAATAGCAGCGAACCTGGGGACTGGGAGAAATTTAGAACTCAGCAGAGGAGGACAAAGGGTTTGATTAGGGTAGGGAAAATGGAGTACAAGAAGAAGCTTGCAGGGAACATTAAGGCGGATTGCAAAAGTTTCTATAGGTATGTAAAGAGAAAGAGGTTAGTAAAGACAAACGTAGGTCCCCTGCAGTCAGAATCAGGGGAAGTCATAACGGGGAACAAAGAAATGGCAGACCAATTGAACAAGTACTTTGGTTCAGTATTCACTAAGGAGGACACAAACAACCTTCCGGATATAAAAGTGGTCAGAGGGTCTATTAAGGAGGAGGAACTGAGGGAAATCTTTATTAGTCGGGAAATTGTGTTGGGGAAATTGATGGGATTGAAGGCCGATAAATCCCCAGGGCCTGATGGACTGCATCCCAGAGTACTTAAGGAGGTGGCCTTGGAAATAGCGGATGCATTGACAGTCATTTTCCAACATTCCATTGACTCTGGATCAGTTCCTATCGAGTGGAGGGTAGCCAATGTAACCCCACTTTTTAAAAAAGGAGGGAGAGAGAAAGCAGGGAATTATAGACCGGTCAGCCTGACCTCAGTAGTGGGTAAAATGATGGAATCAATTATTAAGGATGTCATAGCAGCGCATTTGGAAAATGGTGACATGATAGGTCCAAGTCAGCATGGATTTGTAAAAGGGAGATCATGCTTGACAAATCTTCTGGAATTTTTTGAGGATGTTTCCAATAAAGTGGACAAAGGAGTACCAGTTGATGTGGTATATTTGGACTTTCAGAAGGCTTTCGACAAGGTCCCACACAGGAGATTAATGTGCAAAGTTAAAGCACATGGGATTGGGGGTAGTGTGCTGACGTGGATTGAGAACTGGTTGTCAGACAGGAAGCAAAGAGTAGGAGTAAATGGGTACTTTTCGGAATGGCAGGCAGTGACTAGTGGGGTACCGCAGGGTTCTGTGCTGGGGCCCCAGCTGTTTACATTATACATTAATGATTTAGACGAAGGGATTAAATGTAGTATCTCCAAATTTGCGGATGACACTAAGTTGGGTGGCAGTGTGAGCTGCGAGGAGGATGCTATGAGGCTACAGAGTGACTTGGATAGGTTAGGTGAGTGGGCAAATGCGTGGCAGATGAAGTATAATGTGGATAAATGTGAGGTTATCCACTTTGGTGGTAAAAACAGAGAGACAGACTATTATCTGAATGGTGACAGATTAGGAAAAGGGAAGGTGCAACGAGACCTGGGTGTCATGGTACATCAGTCATTGAAGGTTGGCATGCAGGTACAGCAGGCGGTTAAGAAAGCAAATGGCATGTTGGCCTTCATAGCGAGGGGATTTGAGTACAGGGGCAGGGAGGTGTTGCTACAGTTGTACAGGGCCTTGGTGAGGCCACACCTGGAGTATTGTGTACAGTTTTGGTCTCCTAACTTGAGGAAGGACATACTTGCTGTTGAGGGAGTGCAGCGAAGATTCACCAGACTGATTCCCGGGATGGTGGGACTGACCTATCAAGAAAGACTGAATCAACTGGGCTTGTATTCACTGGAGTTCAGAAGAGTGAGAGGGGACCTCATAGAAACGTTTAAAATTCTGACGGATTTGGACAGGTTGGATGCAGGAAGAATGTTCCCAATGTTGGGGAAGTCCAGAACCAGGGGTCACAGTCTAAGGATAAGGGGTAAGCCATTTAGGACCGAGATAAGGAGAAACTTCTTCACCCAGAGAGTGGTGAACCTGTGGAATTCTCTACCACGGGAAGTAGTTGAGGCCAATTCACTAAATATATTCAAAAGGGAGTTAGATGAAGTCCTTACTACTCGGGGGATCAAGGGGTATGGCGTGAAAGCAGGAAGTGGGTACTGAAGTTTCATGTTCAGCCATGAACTCGTTGAATGGCGGTGCAGGCTAGAAGGGCTGAATGGCCTGCTCCTGCACCTATTTTCTATGTTTCTATGTTTCTAAGTCCATCCCACCGATCGGTACACCGGTAATAATCCCGAGGTTCCACCTTTTCATTTAGCTCCTACTTTCTGCTACTACCTCAGCAGTACCTCCGCCCTGTTCTTTCCTATGTCGTTCATCCTGACATGCCCCACGACAACTGGATCTTCCCTACTACCTGGCTATGTTCCTTTCCTGCTGCATCACGATATGCATCATCTGGCACCAGGTAGGCAACTCACCCTTCGGGACTCTCAATTGTAGCTGCAGAGGTTTGAGGCTTAGCTCCAGGTGGACAACAGCGAGGGCACGTTCAGCTTGGCTCAGCCTGAGCAAGGGTGAGTGATATGAGTCAATGGTGTGGCGTTTTGTGGGGCCCTGAAATTATGCTTTCTGATGTACAATTGAAGGAAAATCTGGCTTATCCACAGCAATGTCAGCCAGGCAGGTTTAGCAAGTAATGAGTCTTGGGGTCTCAGCTCTCTGCTATGATTTACCTATAATTACCTCATATCATGAAACTGGGAATACATAGTCTACATTAGCCATGAAGAAGTGGAATTGTGCTCTTTACCTGTTCGCTCATAGTGTAGCTGCTGGAAGACTCTAAACAATTATTGTACAGGCTGTAAGTGATGACTGGCTCTGGAAGAGCATCCAGAAACAGCAACAATGCTTCAGTTATAGAATGGTTATTGCCAGCTGCAAACACAAGTTAAGGAAAAAACACGAGGTACTTCATGTCACTTGTACCCAGAAAACACATTAGTCAGTCTCACAGGAGAACCTATCTTGAGCACGGAAAGGGAAGGTTAAAAAAGTTATCACAAATATATCACTTTAGGAGAGCCATTAACTTTCCTTCCAATCTAATAGTGCCACACAAACTGAACTGTACCAGAAGTTCCACAGGATGTTTGTACTGGTGTCTCTCTATTGCACTGTGTTAAAATGCTTTAAAAATGCTGGTCAGCGTCAGCCTTGCAGTTGCTGTTTAGTGCAAACTACTCCTGCAATCGGTCAACCGGACGTTCCACTCTAGTGACATCATCCATAAGGACTGCTGCCTACATCCCTCTACCTTCTGTATGGCTCAGAGACATGTACAGTAGACACCTCAAGTCGCTAGAGAAATACCACCAACGATGTCTCCGCAAGATCCTACAATTCCCCTGGGAGGACAGACGCACCAACATTAGCATCCTCGAACAGGCCAACATCCCCAGCATTGAAGCATTGACCACACTTGATCAGCTTCGCTGGGCATGCCACATTGTTCTCATGCCTGACACGACTCTCAAAGCAAGCGCTCTCTGAACTCCTTCACAGCAAACGAGCTAAAGGTGGGCAGCGGAAATGTTACAAGGACACCCTCAAAGCGTCCCTGATAAAGTGTAACATCCCCACTGACACCTGGGAGTCCCTGGCCAAAGACCGCCCTTCATGGAGGAAGTGCATCCGGGAGGGCGCTGAGCACCGAGTCTCATCGCCGAGAGCATGCAGAAAACAAGCGCGGACAGCGGGAAGAGCGAGCGGAAAACCAGTCCCACCCACCCTTTCCTCAACGACCATCTGTCCCACCTGCGACAGAGTCTGTGGTTTTCGTATTGGACTGTTCAACCGCCTAAGAACTCATTTTTAAGAGTGGAAGCAAGTCCTCCTCGATTCTGAGGGACTGCCTGTAATGATGATGACGACGACGATCCCGACCCCATTCCGTAATGGAGATGAACATCACAATGTTCATCTCCCTCCCACGTGATACACTTCACTCTTGCACTTTGTATTAATGGGGTACATTATGCAACCAGCATTGTTCCAATGTGCCTGTGCTAAATAGCACAGTGGGCATTTTTAAATGGTGGAATTAACCAATCTAAAACAGAAAGTTAATGCGTGTGTTAAGATAGACTGAAGAGGAATTTACTCACAACTGTGTTGAACGATGTTGTTCAGCAAAGTATAGACTATATGAGAAAGTGTAGAGTGGAAGGTAATTCTAAATAGGGCTTGCATTGATCATCTCAAGGCATCCCAATGCCCTTCACTACCAATGAATTACTTTTGAAGTGTACTTGCTGTTGTTATGTAGGCAAAGAGAAACATTATGTTTGTATATACACACACACAAATACACTGCTATTGCACATCTTGCAGTAGCTAGTTGAAGGCAGATACTGAGAGCCTGGGAACAATACAGCTGCTGTCGTTTCATAGAGCCATAGAAATTTAAAAGCCAGAAGGAGGCCATTCAGCCCATCGTGTGCGCGCTGGCTCTTTGCTCGAGAAATGATGCACGGTATGCAGGGGAGCTATTTAAGCTCATGGATGTGAGGGGAAAAAATCCAACTGTTAAAAATGTTCATCTTTACAAAGAGTACTTTTTATTGCAGCATTTCCCTGGGACCAGAAACAAAGTGCAGGTCATATTCAGTTAGCACAAGATGTATAAAGATAGGGTAGAGTTTTCATTATTTCTGTCTTTCTCTAATGCCTCAAGATCGACATCTAATTCTGATGGTGAAGTATAGAATCATAGAATGATGCAGCATTGAAGGAGGCCATTTGGCCCCATGTGCCTATGCCAGCTCTTTGAAAGAGCTACCTGATTAGTCTCATTCCCCTGCTCTTTCCCCATAGCCCTGCAAATTTCTTCCCTTTGACTATTTATCAAATTCCCTTTTGAAAGTTATTATCGAACCTTCTCCCACCACCCCATCAGTCAGTGCATTCCAAATCATACCAACTCTCTGCGTTTTAAAAAAAAAACTCATCTCGCCTCTGGTTCTTTTGTCAATGACCTTGAATCTGTGTCCTCTGGTTACTGACCCTTTGGCCACTGGAAACAGTTTCTCCTTATTTACTAAATCAAAACCATTGATGATTTTGAACACCTCTATTAAATTTCCCCTTAATCTCCTCTGTTGTAAGGAGAACAATCCCACTTTCTCTGGTCTCTCCATGTGACTCAAGTCCCTCATCCATGGTGCCATTCTAGTAAATCTCCTCGGCACCCTCTCAAAGTCCTTGTCATAATTCTTAAAATGTGATGCTCAGAATTGGCCAGCTGGGGCATAACCAGTGTTTTATAAAGGTTTAGCGTAACTTCCTTGCTTTTGTACTTTATGCCTCTATTTATAAAGTCAAGGATTCAGTGTGTTTTTTTAAAAAACAGCCTTCTCAACTTGTCCGGCACCTTCAGATGTGTACATACACCTCCGGGTCTCTCTGTTCCTGCACCCCCTTTAAAATTGTACCATTTATTTTATATTAGCTCTCCTCATTCTTCCTTACAAAATGCATCACTTCACACTTCTCTGCATTAAATTTATTTGCCACGTGTCTACCCATTTCACCAGTCTGTCGATGTCCTCCTGAAATCTGTTACTATCTTCCTCACTATTTACTACACTTCCAAGTTTCGTGCCATTTACAATCTTTGAAATTATGCCTTGCATGCCCAAATTTTAGGTCATTAATATTTATCAAAACCGCAGTGGTCCTAATACTGACCTATGGGAATACCAATGTATGCTTCTCTCCAGTCTGAAAAACAATCATTCACCACTAGTCTCTGCTTTCTGTCTCTCAGCCAATTTTAAATCCATTCTGAGTTCTGCGCTCCCCCACACGCTGTGAAGTTTTAACTGGGTGCACAAAATTTTTTAGAGGCAACATTGGATGACACATTGCCAATTCGCAATCAACTAATCACAAGTTAGTGCTATATCATCATGAAAGTAAAGCCCCTTATAATGATAAAGAATCAATACGCCGAACCTGCACTTCAATACTTACCAATTCAAATAATGGGATACCTTAGAATGTCTGTAAAGTCATTATGAAGCGGAGTTATAAATTTAGAAAAGGATACGGATAAAATCTGGTATTCCCGTATCTAAACAGTCTCGGATCTCCTCAAATTCCGACTTCAGTCCTGGCTGCTGGAACAGGTCTCCCTACAAGCAATGACAGCATTTAACACAAGACAATAAAGGAATTCTACAATCCCATGGAAAAGCAGAATGAAAAAGGGAAGAAAAATAGAGAGACTCATATTTTGGAAATAGTTCCTATTACAATAAAGATATTTATCTTGATGAGACCTGGTGTGAAGCATTGCGGTGCAGGTGGTCGACTATCATCCAGATTTCTTTCGGGATATCAAGTGGCACTTCATTTGGAAAGTGGTCACAGTCATTCTTGGTTGTCAATTTTTCCTGCGGAACAAACAAACTGTGTTCAAAACTCAGTAATGTTGAAATAAAGTGCATCTTTCATCTGCGAAAAAAAATCGTTCCACTGCCTTTTTCTTTCACTACTCGTTACACTCCACAGTTTATGCTCCTTGTTCATTTCTTTCTTACAAGTTCCATCATCCATAGAACTAAATGTATGTTACACATTTTAGATAGTTTTGTTTTGGAGGTGGGCGTGGGGCGGTTGGCGGAGGAGAGGGTGTTTAGAACAGGGAGCCATAACTTTGACAGGAGGGGGCAACAGAAACATCAACACACACACAATATGAAGGCACAATACCACAGATAAGAACATAATAAATAGGAACAGGACTAGGCCATATGGCCCCTCGAGCCTGCTCCGCCATTCAATAAGATCATGGATGATCTGATCATGGACTCGGCTCCATTTCCCCACCCGCTCCCCATAACCCCTTATCATTCAAGAAACTGTCTATTTCTGTCTTAAATTTATTCAATGTTCCAGCTTCCACACCTCTGAGGCTGCGAATTCTACAGATTTACAACCCTCAGAAGAAATTTCTCCTCATCTGTTTTAAATGGGTGGCCCCTTATTCTAAGATCATGCCCTCTAGTTCTAGTCTCCCTCATCAGTGGAAACATCCTCTCTGCATCCACCTTGTCAAGCCCTCTCAAAATCTTATATGTTTCGATAAGATCACCTCTCATTCTTCTGAATTCCAATGAGTAGAGGCCCAACCTACTCAATCTTTCCTCATCCCCGGAATCAACCTAGTGAACCTTCTCTGAACTGCCTCCAAAGCAAGTATATCCTTTCGTAAATATGGAAGCCAAAACTGCACGCAGTATTCCAGGTGGAGCCTCACCAATACCTTATATAACTGTAGCAAGACTTCCCTGCTTTTGTACTCCATCCACTTTGCAATAAAGGCCAAGATACCATTGGCATTCCTGATCATTTGCTGTACCTGCATACGATCCTTGTGTGTTTCATGCACAAGTACCCTCAGGTCCTGATGTGCAATTGGTGCTTCCATTGCTTCATGTAGGTGACCGCAGTAGCAATTTTAACTATCTCTGTGCTCCGTCAGAACATTTTATAAGGGAGACATACATATTCAGAATATTTTTCTGTATCTTGTTTCACAATATAGGGGGTGAGAGCTGCACTCCAGGAATTTAACTTGTGGTGGAGCTGACTCGGCTCAGAGAGCGAGATTTTAAGGGAGACTGTCTGTGGTTACACCAACTGTTCTGCATTATCTCATTGAGAAAGTAGATATTAATGGGTCTTTTGATCCCAACATAGTGCTCAGTCAAGCAATGGAAATGTGCCTTTAGGTACAAATCAGTGGTTTCCTGGAGCTGGAGGCTGGACAAAATAAACAAGACATGCAAGTAACTGTATCAAAAGTCTGTATTCACAACACCTTTCAAGCCGCTGGAGCTTATAAATAAATATTAGTACAGGTACAAGAAACCTGACCCAGGCTTAAACTGGCCACATCTCATACAATGAATTAGTTATGAGGAAAGAACTATTTTTAAGATCTTTGGTTTAATAATGATGGTGGCATTACCTGCAACATAAAAATTACAGCATGTACTGCCCATCATATCGGGGCTGTTGAATTGGAGCTATCCACTCTAATCCCATTCCCCTGCATCCTTTTATATTCCTTTTCAAATACGCACCCTTCTAAAGTTCCCTTCTAAAGATCCCATGAAATTCCCAAATATCTTCAGAATGCAGGTTCGTCGTTCGAAGGTTTATGATCCTAGATTACGCAAATTGGCTGACGCATTTCCGACATTACAAAAGTGGCCACACTTCAAAAACTACTTTATAGGTTGTAAAGTGCTTTGGCACGTCCCAAGGTTGTGAAAAGAGCTGTAAAAATGCAAGTCATTCTTTCTTTCAATGCTCCAATGTCATATTTTTCCTGGATTCCACTTACACGGACGTAAATGGGGAGTTTGCACAGTCCTCACGAGTTACCTGATGCAATACATTCGGAAGAGACAGAAAGCACAACTCAGATGCTGGACTTCTGACTGCTCTGGGAAATTCCAGTCTTCCTGCATTAACTAGTTTTTACATTTCCAGTTCCTGCAACATGATGCTGAGATAAACCCCAATAACAGAAATAAAGCTCTTTGGTACCAAAAGTAACTATTAATCTTAATCTACACTATCAAAAACAAACATTTGAAAATGTTTAAAAACAAGAAAAAAAAGAGTTTTTAAATGCTTTACTCTGCATCCCCACTCTTCCTCTTCCCTTGTTCTCCTTTTTGTTTGCATTAGTTAAGCTTTAATTCTAAATAACACTCCCTAATTTACCTTTTCTATGCCCCACTCCTCATTTTTTGGGGATCTTTTAAACTGTATTTACCTGTTTTCCTGAGCCTCTATAAGTCAATTTTAAAAACCACACTATAGAAAAACAGCTCCAGAGGTCAGTTTTTAGCAAATCAAGGTTCAGGAATTGAAACACATATTAGCCAGATAAAGGGCAAACTACTCTCATTACTGAGAAACCGGTGAAAGGGTGACTATGTGTGTTTTTCCCCTCAAGTGGCTCTGGCAGAGAAATTGTACCATGACTAGATAGCAACACTGAGGATCAGAGTAAGTAAATTATAAAAAGGGTATCTAATATGTAGCATTAGCCCAAAACATCTATTTAAATAATCATTTATACAGCACCTTTCACATCCCGGGGACAACTAAAGCACTTCATAAGAACACAAGAAACAGGAGCAGGAGTAGGCCATTTGGCCCCTCGAGTCTGCTCCGCCATTCAATAAGATCATGGCTGATCTGATCTTAGTCTCAACTGCACTTCCCTGCCCGCTCTCCATAACCATTGATACCTTTAAGCCATTAAATTACTTTTAACATGCTGTCAGTGCTGTCACGTAGGGAAACGTGACAGCCAATTTGTGAAAAGCAAGGACCTGCAAACAGCAGGCGAGATAAGTGACCAGGTTATGTGTTTTGGTGGCACTGGTTGAGGGATAAGTGTTGGCCAGGACACCAGGAGACTTTCCCTGCTCTTCTTCAAATAATGCTGTGGGATCTTTTACATCCACCTCAACAGGAAGGCTGAACATCTCATCCGAAAGATGGCACCTCTGACAGTGCAGCACTCCCTCAGTACTGCATGCAAGTATCAGCCGCGATTATTTGCTCAAGTCCTGGAGTGAGACTTTAATCCACAATCTTAGAATAAGGGGCCGCCCATTTAAAACTGAGATGAGGAGGAAATTCTTCTCTGAGGGTTGTAAATCTGTGGAATTTGCTGCCTCAGAGCTGTGGAAGCTGGGACATTGAATAAATTTAAAACAGAGCGAGAGACAGTTTCTTAACCGATAAGGGAATAAAGGGTTATGGGGAGCGGGCAGGGAAGTGGACCTCAGTCCATGATCGGATCAGCCATGATCGCAGTAAATGGCAGAGCATACTCGAGGGGCCGTATAGCTTACTCCTGCTCCTATTTCTTATGTTCTCATGTTTTTATATTTCTGGGTCAGGGACAAGAGTGCTCTACCATTGATACAAGGCTGACGTTAAAAATAGCAAGGAAAAAGTATACCCGTCTTACGCTAAATTTTTTAAAAGCCAAGCCCTTTCAGCTCATTTCCATGGCTGCAGGTGTTTTTTTTGTGGCTGCTTTAAACTATTTATAATTAATTTTCTCACCAGCTCTTGTATTCTTTCAGATGGCACGTCTCGGATTGGTTCCCTCATGTAGCAAAGCGCTTGCAACGAGGATCCGAAGCAGCTCGGGAGGTAATTCCCGCAAATGGCCAGGAAGTAGTCTTTTCCTCGTTGTAGATGCAAGATTAAAATATCCTCAATATGGTCCGTTCCCATGTTCAATGAGAGAGCAGTAGATTTATTCACGTACACTTCCAACTCAACTTCTATTTTATCCCCTGAAAAGGAACATCAAACCATGTTTATTGTAGCTGCTTCAGTCACACCACAAAACAAGCAATCTGCCTCTGAATACTGCAAAGAACGTCCCACTGAACTGGAGAGTAGCAGGAATGCAATTTCCTGTTCATCTTAGAAGGGTCTTAAGATGCTCATTGTACTTTAGTCAAGATATTTTTGTGATTCAGTCTCTAAGTAAAAGCCACAATAATTCAATTTGTCAGAAAGAAAATCAAAAAGCAAGTGCTGATTTGGGAAAACAATGAGGACAAATGACTCTTTTTTTAAAAAAAATAGAAATTAAATTTACTTCCAAGAATTTAGTGAAATGCGTCCAGCCACCCTGCAAATACTAATGGGAATTGGATATACAGTTGCAGGGTTTATGGGGAAAGAGCAGGGGAGTGGGATTAACTGGATAGCTCTTTCAGAGAACCGCACAGGCCAAATGGCCTCCTTCTGTGCCTTATGATTCAATGATTCTACTATCAGCACTTTCTGGATTTCTCAGAACCAAGCATGTAATTTCCTCATGTATTTAATGTGGAGTATGAACAGTTGAATTTCTTTTAAATATCTCCAATTATCTCCAACCCCTGAAGCAGCTCTGCCACGTTAAACACATTTGCCAGTTTCCAATTCCTGACTATGTCTGATTGAAATTTAAGCACAACCAATCAGGGCATTTGGTATGAAGCTATGAGATGGAAATTGTCCTTCGCCCTGACTGGGAACAGTAACCTTCTGGGACCGGGATCTCCTGTGCCCGATGCAGAATTGGGCCGTATGCCCCTCAAAAGGAAGCGGAGCGCTGTTTCCGGTGCTCCGCTTCCCTTGTGGGGTGCTCCTGGGACGGTAGCCGAGTCCAACGCACACGGTGGAGGCTAGCGCTACACAACGCTACAATGCACCTCCCCTTCCATTGAAGGGGAGGGCCGCTGTGCACTGCAGGCCCTTTCGGGGCCGCCACTGGGCCACCAGGGACGCAATCGACCGGGCCAGCTGCCTGGCATCCGAAATGGAATGCCGGGCTGCACGATGGCGGGCCGACCCAAGAGTCGAACGACAAATAAAGATAGCGGCCTGGGGCGCTAAAGGCCTCCCCCTTCAAGGGGTGCCCCGGCGGCGGATATCCGCCAGCTTCGCGACCTGCCGGGCAATTTCCCCCGCAGGACGAATGGGGTCGGCTCAGGACGGTGCTCACGGCCCAGGGCGCATTGTCACGGCCGCCATTTTATTTTAATTGTCTACAGACTGCCAGGTCGACCCGAAAACGGCGGCCACCAACAGGCAGCCCAGCACCCCCTTTTGGTCACTGACCCAGCAAAAACCCTCTCTGGTGGCCTAGTGTTTGCCACTAAAGTGGCTGCTGAGTTCACAGCGGCCCTACCCTTTAACTGAAGGGAAGGGGCATTGTGACGGGTCAGCGCGATATGGCACGTCCGCATCGTGCTGATGTCATCAGCGATGCGCTGATAACTCGGAGCGACGGCCGCTCCGACCCGGTTTGGGATTAATGGGCAAACTCAAGAGCATTGAGACATTTCCATTTCCCACACCAGCCAAACGTATGGTGTCTCTGAATGAAAAGGCCACTTTAGTGCCCATTTTATCCTAGGACAGCACACAACCGTTCAGAACTGAGCCGAGATGGTCTCACACTCACTTCAACATATCCTGGACTGAAAACCAGATGAAAGGACAGCAGGCTCATTCCCTGTGGTACCCAGACCCCTTTTTCATTTTGATCAGTTGAAGAAATAAAAATATGAAATGAAACTAGGAACAGGGTTCAAGGTTCAAAGGAGAATCATTAATGTTTTTGTACAGAATATGACAGAAAAAAATCAAAGAGCAAGTTATTATTTAAATGGAGAAAATTTGCAAAGTGCTGCAGTACAGCGAGACCTGGGAGTGCTTGTGCATGAAACACAAAAGCATAGTATGCAGGTACAGCAAGTGATCAGGAAGGCCAATGGTATCTTGGCCTTTAATGCAAAGGAGATGGAGTACAAAAGCAGAGCAGTCTTACTACAGTTATACAGGCTATTGGTGAGGCCACACCTGGAATACTGCATGCAGTTTTGGTTTCCATATTTAAGAAAGGATATACTTGCTTTGGAGGCATTCAGAGAAGGTTCACTTGGTGATTCCGGAGATGAGGGGGTTGATTTATGAGGAAAGGTTGAGTAGGTTGGGCTGCTACTCATTGGAATTCAGAAGAATGAGAGGTGATCTTATCGAAATGTATAAGATTATAAGGGGACTTGACAAGTTGGATGAAGAGAGGATGTTTCCACTGATAGGGGAGACTAGAACTAGGGGGCATAATCTTAGAATAAGGGACCGCCCTTTTAAAACTGAGATGAGGAGGAATTTCTTCTCTGAGGATTGTGAATCTGTGGAATTTGCTGCCTCAGAGAGCTGTGGAAGCCGGGACATTTAATAAATTTAAGACCGAGATAGAGAATTTCTTAACCAATAAGGGAATAAGGGGTTATGGGGAGCGGGCAGGGAAATGAATCTGAGCCATGATCGGATCAGCCATGATCGTATTAAATGGCAGAGCAGGCTTGGCCTACTCCTGCTCCTATTTCTTATGTTCTTATGTTCTTATGACATACCCTCATGTAAAATCCCCTTATTTGGGGTAGCACTGAACCATGGTTTGCAGTATGAAGGCTCGTCCAGTTTGATGATGAATTCAAACTGACAGGGCACGAGTCCGGTGTTGGCAATAATAAGCGTTTGAACCTGGAGCTGCATGAACTTTACATTCTCAAAATGGAACTGAAAAAAGAAAACAATTTTTTTTAATGAAGTACTGCTGGCAAGAATGGAGTATTAGACAGTCATTTTTAAAATAAATGTAATTCTCTACAGGATTCCAATAAATATTTTAACAATGCAAAATAAACGGGTAAACGTATGTGGTACTGAGCCAGGAGAGTATCAGTTTCAAACTCTGGTCCATAAAGGGGTATCTGATTTCCACGAAGCACCAGAATTGCTCAAGCATCCCAAAGGTGATGCTCCCTACACTCAAATAGCCAGTCAACACTCACCATCTTGGCTGTCAGTGCATGGTCACCTGAGCGCGATACATTACGGCCGCAGGGGGCTATGGAACTAAATCCTATGCAAGAGGCACCAGGATTTTCAGGAGAGAGAACACTAGGAGGGAAAATAACAGCACTACAGTTAAAAGCCCTGAAATTGCAAGGTGCAGGAGGCGGGCTCTCTCCTCGTCTCCTGCTGTGTGCTTGGTGGGTGACTGTCAGAATCCCCAGAGAAATAGCACACACTTCTGCTTTCTGTTGTTTATGTCATTTGTCTGAAGGTTCTGCTGGTCATCTGCTGAAGTTACAAAACAAGACCAGGAGAACCTCGGGAAAATTCCAGGGCCAGAGTTTTACCATTTGCACACTTTTTAAGAACACAGGGGTTTGACAATTGGCCTCAGTATGTTCTGCCTTGGAAAAGCAGTCCATGCTTTTCACTGCTAATCACTATTCAGGAATCCAGCTAAATGTGCGTGTGGTACTCATCAGCTCCATCCTCCTTGACCTACGTTGACTCCTATCACGACAAATTTAAGATCCCTTCTGGAGTTTGTCCCCACCGTAACCTCCTTCCAGCTCTACCCCCACTGGAACTCTCTGCTCCTCTGACTCTGGTGTCTTCTGCTTCATCACTGACGACACGCCTTCATCCATAGGCCCCATGCTCTTGAATTCCCACACTAAACTCCAACTTCCTTTCTCCTTTTAAGATTCTCCTTGAAGTCCACCTCTTCAACCAAGCTTTTGGCGACGAATACTAATATCTCCTTGCTTTGGCTTGGCACCCTGCTTTATTATGTCTCTGTAAAGTGCTTTGGGATGCTTTTCTACACTAAAGGTATTATTTAAATGTACAACAACAACTTGTACTTCTATAGCGCCTTTCGCGTAGTGAAATGTCCCAAGGCGCTGCACAGGAGTATTATGCGATAAAAATTTGACACCGAGCCACACAAGTAGAAATTAGCGCAGGCTTGGTCAAAGAAGTATGTTTTAAGTAGTGTCTTGAAGGAGGAAAGAGAGGTAGAGAGGCAGAGGGGATTAGGAAGGGAATTCCAGAGCTTGGGGCATAGGCAACAGAAGGCACGGCCACCAATGATTGAGCGATTATAATCAGGGATGCTCAAAAGGGCAGAATTAGAGAAGCATAGATATCTCAGGGGGTTGTGAGACTGGAGGAGATTACACAGATAGGGAAGGGCGAGATCATGGAGGGATTTGAAAATAAGAATGAGAATTTTGAAATCAAGGTAATTTGAAATTGAAATACATTGCATTGTTCATGACAGTGTTGGGAGGTGGATAGTTGTCGGAGAGAAGTTGCATGGCAGTATTCAGCTTCCTCATGAAATCAGTAGCAGGAAAGTATAAAGGATGTCAGATGGGCTCAGCATTACTATTTAAACAAATAGACAAAATAAAATACTCATAGTGCTTTAAAATGGGATACTGATACTGTGAAACACAGACCGAGAAATTCATCTCGGGTGGTGGCGCAAAACAGGCAGTATCGGATCGGCCGCCCGTTATACCCAGCACCTGATATTCATCTCCATTGCACTGCGTATAACGGGCGGACGAACCGATACAGCCTGTTTCGCGCCACAGCCCGACACGAATTTGTAGGCCACAAGCTTTACAGAAATAGTTAGTTTGATATTCAGAATCAACAGTTAAAATTCCAGGGGAAAAAACCTGGTAAAAAAGTTAAGAAAACACCTGCTCTTATAAAAGATACAATCAAAGTGTCTGAGCTTTGAATAGTTGGATGTAGTGTATTTTAAAAATGTATTTTTTTGCAACTTTCTCCCTTTCTCTCCTGGATTCCATAGGTGCCAGCGATCTCCAATAGCTCACCCAAATGGTCACTCTTCACGACTGATCATCACGGCGAGGGAGCTATTCAGTCATGAAGCTTGATCCTGTCCACGCCAGACATATCTACACACACATTTTCTGGGAAGGGTCTATGCATAGCAATCAGGAATGGCAACCCCGGCTGACTTTCCTTTCTCCTCTTGCTCAGGAAGCTGTAAGAACTCCCAGTGTTTCACTGGTTGAGATAACTCTGTACACACCAGGGTTTTGAACCTGTGCTCTTGTACTCAGTGCTGCAATACAATGAGTGGCACCTTTGTCCAGTTGGGAATGGGAGGAGGAGGAGGACTGGATCGAACATTAAATATATAAAAGTCTTCACAAAGAAAGACTTGCATTTATATGGTGCCTTTCATGATCACCAGACATCTCAAAGCACTTTACAGCCAATGAAGTATTTTTGGAGTGTAGTCACTGTTGTAATGTGGGAAACATGGCAGCCAATTTGCACACAGTATGATCACACAAACAGCAATGTGATAACAAAACCAGATGATCTGGTCATTATGTTGATTGAGGGATAAGTATTGGCCAGGGCACTGGGGATAGTACCATGGGATCTTTTATGTCCATCTGAGAGCGCAGTCAGGGCCTCGGTTTAACGTCTCATCCGAAAGACGACACCTCCAACAGTGTAGCATTCCCTCAGCACTGCACTGGAGTATCAGCCTGTATTTATGTGCTGAAGTCCCTGGAGTGGGACTTGAACCCACAACCTTCCAACTCAGAGGCGAGTGTGCTACCCACTGAGCCACAGCTGACATTTTTCATGTAAAGTGATATTTCAATTAATATAAAAATTAAGTTAAAAAATTACTGCACAAGAACAAATCTAAATTATACTTCACAAAGCATTCCAAATGCAGCATTACAGGTTGAACCTTCCTTATCCAGAACCCTCGGGACCTGGCCTGTTCTGGATAGGAGATTTTTCCAGATGCGGGGTGGTAACGTTAAATTGGATGGTACAGGTACTGAGCAAGAGGATATCGGGGCTGGCTGGCTTCGGGGCTGGGAGTGCAGCAGAGAGATCGGGAGGGGGGCGGGGGATCGTGGGGTCAGGCCAGCGATTGCGGGAGTCGGCAGCAAGGAAGGACTTCAATTTGTACATGTTGGAGTTCAGCACATGCGCCACCTGGTGGCTGGGAATGGTTCTGGACGAGGATAAGGGAGTTTTGGATTAGGGAAGTTCAATCTGTATAAGGAATAAAATACTTAAAAAAATAAATAAAATTGTATTCATTTGTGCTTCTAGAGAATGAGAACTGTATGGAGGACCTGATCACTTGGGCACAATCCTAGATGGCAGTATAGCAGTGGGAATTAGTTTTCCATATTCTGAAGCTTCATTAGAGACTTCACGTACAAATTACATGTGGGGTAATTTCACATGGTCCCTGAAGGCTTCACAAAACATTGTACGACTTTCATGCTGCTGCCACTTGGGAGCATTCAGGGCAAATGAGAAAAAAATTAAATGCAGATGCAAACACTGAGATTTGAAATGAAGAGATTTCAGTTAGGCTCCTGGGTCTAATATTTGGGCATTCAACATATAATTTGGAGCAAAAGCTGAGAAAACATTGGTGCAGTATGAATATTCCGACCTTAGGTGATTTATTTTATTTATCAAGCACACAAGTGGCATATAAACACAAGCCAACCTTGCGTGTTCTTGTATTGACAGATACTGTAATACAGTTTGGACATCTTCAATACATTTTATCAACTTCCTTTGGCAATAACAAAAGTTCAATGTAAGCAACAACATTGTTGGAAAATATACCTCGTCAATGAGTTCTCCAAGAACCCTGCAATTTCATTTCATTGACACGCCCTTGACCCTTGCAGCTAAGTAGGTGTGACAGCCAATGTTCTCTGTAATGTTTTTAGCGCAGCACGATCCCTTTAAGGGATGGATGGTCCATTCAAAATACCGCACGTGTGGTTTTCACATTGCAAAGCTGGCTGTGTGGGATCCCTGGAGCGCTGCGTGGCCGCGCAGCTTACGTGGAACATTGGTGGCAACATAGCGTCCAAGTTGAAATGAACTGACAATCACACAAATGGGCCAATCAGAAAACTGGATGACCTAAAAAGGTAACAGAGTGACCTACCTCTGTCTTGGACAGTGACACCGAAGGAATAGAATCATTCTCCATTCTGTCTAGCGAGCGAACAATACTTTCGTATGTTTTCTTGTAAAAGTCTTCATTGACCACCTTTATCTGTAAAAAGAATGGGCTGTACTCAAGAGCCGAAGGCCGCAAAGTTCCACCTTAAACCCAACCTAGAGATTATTCCTTAAAACTAAAGCAAAATGCTATGGATGCTGGAAATCTGAAATAAAAACAAACAGAAAATGCTGGAAATACTCACGTTTCAGATTGTTGACCAATGTTATCAATCTGAAACGCTGGCCTCAATATTAACCACACCCACTAAGGGCAGGGTAGGGTCGGGGGCAAAATAAAATTTAAAATTGGGAAACGCGTCCCCAGACTGTATTATATGCACCCATTACTGTTTTTATGATGGCGGGTTTCAAGCTGTACAATGCCCTACCCTTGAGGCAGAACACTCATTAACATATTTAAATCAGGCTCCCACAGTGTAACTGGGAGTCGGATTTAAATTTAACGGTTGCGGTGGGGGTTCCATGGCTCAGGAAACCTGCAGCGAAACGGAGGCTGGGAGGAGCAGAAATGCCCCCTCTCCTGCCAACCCCTCAAGGACGCCTTCGGCCTCCCTTCAGCCGATTGCCACCTCCCCCTCCCCCTCCCTCTCGATTGCGGGACTGTTCCCAACTCGGCTTCCAGCATTTTCAGTTTTTAGTAAAGATTATTCCTGCTTAGTCATTACTGAGAATTACTCTAAAAGTACAAACGTCTAGAACAGAGATCACAACAGACAGAAATAACTCCATTTATTGGTCTGGCAGATGGATTAAATTCACTAATTTACCAACACCAATTTGTAAATATCTGGCTTAAAGTCAAGTATTTAAGAGCTGAGCTGCCTGGCCATCTAACAAGATTAGGATAAGAAATGTACTTCTAAATCAAGGGTGGTCTTGAACACATTAGCAGTCATCACTTTGCTGATCCAAATTTGGTTCAGATAGAGAGCAATCTGTAACATTTAAGGGTATTTCAGGTGACACAGCCATTTGAACTCCAGAAAAACCTACATTTTGAACATCAAAAGCCACCAGCTGTGAATAGTTCACTCCCACGCTTCGGTTATTTTGACTGTTCTAATTTCCCAGTTCAACGATATATTCACAAAATACATAACGCTAGATGAAATTTATTTCTCCTAAGCACTTATGATTGTGCTTAATACAGTTGAGCAACAATACCCCCGCAGGGCTCTGAATTATTGACTGTCGCTATTTCATACTTCATGCATATTAACAGATAAAATAGTCATACTGCATATCAAAATCACGAGAATGAACCAGTGGCCCTGAACTCATGTGATTCTTACACAGAAATAAATTCTCAACCAGGACTGAAACACAGACTCACGAGTGCAGGAAGAGTGATTCCCATTCATGATTGCATTATATATGGTGCAAATTAATTTCCGCTCACTGCTGATTTCGAAATGTAAGCTCACTGTACTGTATCAACTACGAGGGGTGCATAGTTTGAGACCAATAGCTGCAGTTCACTGCTTGGCTGTCCTGGCCAGGAGACAGCTTTGTAAATGCACAGATCTCTCTTACAACAGTTAGAAATGTAACTGTTTAGAGTGCTGGAAGGGGAGAATCCCCACTCAGTAAACATGTAAATTAAAGTCAGGTAGGCTTTAAAGTATGGTGGAGGTCTAAGAAATTCCCCAAGAGTTTTGTGAAGCAAGTTTGACACAGCACTCAATGTACACAACATGCAGTGTCAAATGCGTGTATGCCCGATTCCCTCCTCTGGGTCGGTTCCTGCTTCGCTCCGATTCATCACTCTGGGTTTACATTGTAAATTTAGTGTTGGTCTGAAGAAATCATCACTTTAGACCACTGCTGACTCCCAGAACTTTGAGATACAGTGAAGCCCAATTAATAGCAATAGTACAATCAAGTTCAATTTAGCATCGCATTTTTCTACGTGCAAAATATTTCCTTTCGTTCCTGCAACAGGCAAGTCTCACAACTGTACATTTTTTATTTTTTAAATTTAATTCTAAGATGCTTTGAGTCTTTGTCCAATCCAGATAAACTTTTTACAAAATGATGTAGTTTTAAAAGACTGTTTAGTATTTAGAAAGAAATATAGGGATGCGTCTATTTGTACAAACTGAATTGCAGCCGTTTCTCTGATTGGTCTCCTTGGAGGATAATCCACACCCTGAAATTTCTCTGGAATGTGAAAGGAACCTCCCAGCCTAACTTTGCACATTGTAACATGATCCATTTTGACTTCAGAAGTCAGCCAAAGTGCCTTACCCCAGTGCAAGTGTATCCCTCCCCCAGCCAAAGTGCCTTACCCCAGTGCAAGTGCATGACCTTACCCGCCACCCCCCTCCACCATAGATGGGGCATTGTGCACGGATTGTTAACAGATTTATTGGGTATGAAGTGAATAGTGACAGTGTCGTGACTTCTGGATATCATCCACTCCATCGATGTTCCTTGTAGAGGGTTGCAAGAACATGATCCGTCTTCCCCGAGTTCCCTCTCCCCCTTCTGAACCGCCCCCCCGTCTCCCTCTCTCCCCCCCCTCCCAATGTCTCTCTCTCTTCCCCCAGTTTCTCCCTCTCTTCCCCCAGTCTCTCTTTCTCTCTCTTCCCCCAGTCTCTCTTCCTCTCTCTTCCACTCCCCTCTCGGCTGCCCATAGATTCTCCAGCCCTGCTCTCGGCCGCCCGCCATTTTTCCAGCCCTGCCCTTGGCCGCCCGTCACTTCTCTCCCTACCAGCCGGCTGCCCCTCCGGGCGGCCTGTGGGACTTCTTGGGGTCAGATGGATCGGAAGCTCGGCGCTGCCCAGGCCTCGGAGCTGCAATGGAGGCACCGTGGTGTTGCTCGGGGCTCAGTGCTGCTCGGAGGCTCGGCACAGTAGAGGCAACGTGGTCGACGGATCGCCGCTGCGGATGATGCATACGCAGAAAAGGGTTAGTGTAAATTGTGCTGGGGGAGGAGGGTGGGGGGGGGAGAAGGAGAGTCGGAGACACATGCGCAGAAGACTTAGTACAAATAGTTGCTCTGTTTATATAGCGCCTTTCACAACCACCGGATGTCTCAAAGCGCTTTACAACCAATGAATGTACAATGTAGTCACTGTTGCAATGTGGGAAACGCGGCAGCCAATTTGCACAAAAGCAACACCCACAAACAGCAATGACCAGATAAAGGTTATGTTGATTGAGGGATAAATATTGGCCAGGACACCAGGGATAACTCCCCTGCTCTTCTTCGAAATGGGATCTTTTACATCCACCTGAGGGGGCAGACGGGACCTTGGTTTAATGCCTCATCCGAAAGACAGCACCCTCCAACAGCACTGCACTGGAGTGTCAGCCTAGATTTATATGCTCAATTCCCTGGAGTGGGACTTGAACCCACAACCTTCTGACTCAGAGCAAGTGTGCTACCCACTGAGCCACGGCTGACACTTTTAAGTAAACAAGGAATACTATCTGCTATTTCCTCTTTACAACTGATGACCAAGAGTTAGGACGAAACACTGGTGAATATGAAAAGGTGGTTCCATACCCCAGCTTCAAATAGTGCGCTAACAGGTTTATGGTCACTGATTTTCAAGGCCATGTGACTGCGATAATCCAACTGCTTGATGCTGCTGCTTTTCCAAAGGATCCGATCGCACCAGGCGGGAACTCGACATTTCTCACTAAGAAGCAAATAAGACAACACATTTATAAAAGCCTTTCAGACACACTGCCTGCCTTATAGTGGTTTCTATACACACACATTGTTACTGAAAACAGTTTAAAGTTGAATTAAGAAAAAAATGAAATGGCATTCTGTTGATTCTCAGTCTCAGCTGAATTTGCTGGTCTGAGACAAGTATTTGGGATAATGGAGTTCCGTACTCCTGTGCTAGGAAGGAGAGTGTTCATGGGTTCTTTGCTTAAGAATTCATAGCAACATATTGTTAATAAACCAACTCGTTCTGAATAGCAAAGGTTTAACAATCACACTACACATTACCAGTTCATCCACCATGCTCACAACCACCTGCCTCATCGTGGATCCCCTGAACCCAACTGGCTGGGGTTTTATTGAGTCTTGTGAACATCACATGACTGGCTAAGCCACTCACAACTCAACAGCTCTGCAACTATTTTAAAGTTGCACCTGTAAATCAAGTAAAACTTTAAAATCAAGTGCCCCCCCCTTTTTTTTTTTAAGGGCACAATCAACATCTTATTAGAGGGGGCACTAAAACTGACAAATCAACTTAATTCAAATTAAAAATTGGTTGCCGGAGGTGATGATGCACTTGTTGGAGCGGATTTTTGGACATATACTTGACTAGTATACGGGACCAAACATTTGTTTTTATTTTCCCCTTTAATGAATTTTGTAAGGGACAATACTGATGCATTATGCTTCATATAAAAAAAACACAGTTAGGCTTCAAGGTATGCTGGCCTTGAGTTATGGAGATAGGAAAGTGAGATAATGAATGACTGGAGAGATAAGTGGGGGTATGTTTGTCTATACCGGTGCCAAAAAGCCTGCACTTGTTTATAATGCCCTGTCACAATGCGAGGATGGTTTATATCAAGAGCTCAGCCTTGGATAAAATTGTATGAAAAGCTTTGTAAACCTTGTAATGCGATGATTAGACTTAAGGACTAGTGCTAAAGCATGTGATGTAAAGTGACGTAATTTGTAAGATAAAAGAACCTCACTGGAGATACCAAATTGAGAAGCTGGTTCAGAGACAGGGGTCTCTAACACTTCTCCCAAAGCTTTGTCTCCGATTTAATAAACCTCTCTTTATATATTACAGTCTCGGAAATATTTTTCCACAACAAAATGGCGTCACGAACAGGATACTGTCCGATCAGACGTGATCACTTAAGACAGTATCTGGAATCTGGTGTTAGAGACTGAAAAGAGAGGTGTACGGGCACGACAGGATAGTGTATAAGATACGAGTAAGTCGATAGCGGGAAGAGGCTGACTAACCAGTTTGAGTTGTCCCTTTAGTAAATAAGGTCGGTGCGGAAGGGAACTGATCACTCCAACCTAGAGCCGAAACTCCGGTGTTAAGGAAACATGCTAGCTTTGTTGCGAAGACAAAGGATCTCCACAGAGTAGTCGTGGCCGTGAGTATTACAGAAACAAAGGGAAACGTCCGAGACTGGCGAACATGGAAGGTAAGGAAGGGAATGTAAAACGCGGGCTGCCCGGGTCATTAATTAATTCCTATCATTAATTGTAACATGCGTAATTACGTAATGCCATAAAAAAGCTGATAGTGACTATCTTAAGTGACATATGGATCCAGACATAAGCTTTGTTGAATGAAGAGAGACTTTTGTGAATGTCTATTTTGAATGAAGAGAGTACTTGAGTGATTTTGACTGCGGAATGAATGAAAGCCTGTTTGCGAAGGTATGGAGTTGCCTGCCTGTTTTAGCTCCACCCACTTTTTCCAAACAGAGTGAAATTTTTTTTAACCCTTCGTAGTGTTGTCCTGTATGTGGGAAGTTTAAGAAACTGTGAACCTTATGGCATTACATTTTAAGTTAGAAACGAAGGTGTGGATATATTCGGATGATAAGTTATGGAGCTAGGAAATGCACAAAGGATAGGTTTGTTGAGTAAAAGGTTTAAAAAAATACATGGTCCCGGAAGTAAAAAAAAAAGAATTTATTTGACACGCTCACTTACTTGTCGAAAGAAAACATGCAATTGGGTTGAAAGACATAAATTTAGTCGAGGAATGAGATAAAGAATGCCTTTTAAAACGCTCCCATTTTCCTTTGTGTAAAACCTTGACACGAAAGCTTCTAGCTCAGTAAAAAAAAAAGAGTTTTAAATTTAGAAATACCTTCAGGGATCAGGTCAAACTCCTGGGCGAGTGGTGAGCTATCTGTGAAGGTGTAAAAGGGACTTTTGAAAAAGGCTAAAACAGTAAGCTTTAGCAGTTTAGAAAAGAAAAAGATAAAGCAGGAAAAGGTCTCTGTCACGGGAACAGGAGGAGGGCAAAAAAGGGGGACTTGCCACAATTGTGGAAAACCGGGCCATTTTGCCAGGGAATAAGAACATAAGAATTAGGAACAGGAGTAGGCCATCTAGCCCCTTGAGCCTGCTCTGCCATTCAATAAGATCATGGCTGATCTGGCCGTGGACTCAGCTCCACTTACCCGCCCTCTCCCCGTAACCCTTAATTCTCTTATTGGTTAAAAATCTATCTATCTGTGACTTGAACACATTCAATGAGCTAGCCTCAACTGCTTCCTTGGGCAGAGAATTCCACAGATTCACAACCCTCTGGGAGAAGAAATTCCTTCTCAACTCGGTTTTAAATTGGCTCCTCCGTATTTTGAGGCTGTGGCCCCTAGTTCTAGTCTCCCCTACCAGTGGAAACAACCTCTCTGCCTCTATCTTGTCTATCCCTTTCATGATTTTAAATGTTTCTATAAGATCACCCCTCATCCTTCTGAACTCCAAGGAGTAAAAACCCAGTCTACTCAATCTATCATCATAAGGTAACCCCCTCATTTCTGGAATCAGCCCAGTGAATCGTCTCTGTACCCCTTCCAAAGCTAGTATATCCTTCCTTAAGTAAGGTGACCAAAACTGCACGCAGTAACTCCAGTTGCGGCCTTACCAATACCTATACAGTTGCAGCAGGACCTCCCTGCTTTTGTACTCCATCCCTCTCGCAATGAAGGCCAACATTCCATTCGCCTTCCTGATTACCTGTTGCACCTGCAAACTAACCTTTTGGGATTCATTCACAAGGACCCCCAGGTCCCTCTGCACCACAGCATGTTGTAATTTCTCCCCATTCAAATAATATTCCCTTTTACTGTTTTCCCCCCCCCCCCCCAAGGTGGATGACCTCACACTTTCCGACATTGTATTCCATCTGCCAAACCTTAGCCCATTCGCTTAACCTATCCAAATCTCCTTGCAGCCGCTCTGAGTCCTCTACACAACCCGCTTTCCCACTAATCTTAGTGTCATCTGCAAATTTTGTTGCACTACACTCTGTCCGGTCTTCCAGGTCATCTATGTATATTGTAAACAGTTGTGGTCCCAGCACTGATCCCTGTGGCACACCACTAACCACCGATTTCCAACCGGAAAAGGACCCATTTATCCCGACTCTCTGCTTTCTGTTCGCCAGCCAATTCTCTATCCATGCTTATACATTTCCTCCGACGCCGCGTACCTCTATCTTCTGCAGTCACCTTTTGTGTGGCACCTTATCGAATGCCTTTTGGAAATCTAAATACACCAATGCAAAGGGAAAGGCAGTGAAAAGCAATGTACGTATTGTGGTAAGAAAGGCCACCTGGAAGCGACATGCTTTGGTAAAAATGGCGATCCGAATAAGGCAAGGACCCTGTCAGAACAGGAATACCAGAAGTGGCAGGCGTACAAAGCCACCCGGTGATGTCCGGCAGCCCCTGTACAAAGTAAAAAGGAGGGAAGGATATATGTGTCTGCACTAGTAGGGGGCCGACAGTGTGAGATACTAGTGGACACGGGAGCCTCAATATCCATTACCAATATGCCCCTTCCCGTCACCGACAAGAAGGCTCTGATAAACGGAATAGATGAGCACCACCCAATTGGTGGAAATTGATAACTTATATATACCCATGAGATTTTACGTATGCAAGAATCGTGAGGGAACAATATTGGGGAATGATGTAATGAGGGAATTTTAAGGCCCTGATTGATTGCGGCAAGGGGAAACTGACATGGCCAAAGGCGGATGGCAGTAAGGGAGATTTAGGACAGATAGCCCACCATGTGGAAAGTATAGGTGTAGCTACAGCCACAAAAACTGACTGGCTTATCGGGACTGGAGGGTATGGAGGCATATGTGCCTCTGTGCCCGGGGTCTGGGCACAGACAAAATTGGATACTGGAAAGGCGAAGATGGATCCTATTAAAGTCCCTGGACCACCTCATAAACCACACCGACAATACCCTATAAGACCTGAAGCTAGAACAGCGGTTGTAGAAATAGTAAAAGGGCTAGTGGAAAAGGGTATCTTAAAAGAAACAGTTAGCACCACTAACTCCCCAACATGGCCAGTAGGGAAACCAGATGGGAGTTATAGACTCACTATCGACTACACTGCCCTTAACAAGGTCACCCCCAAATTACACCCGATAGTGGCCAGCCCCTCCACAATCCTTAATGGATTATCCCCTGAACATAAGATCTTTACAGTCCTGGACATAGCCAATGGTTTTTGGGCCCTTCCCCTCGACCCAGAATCACAAGAAAAATTTGCCTTCACGGTGGAGGATAAACAATATACTTGGACCCGATTACCACAAGGATTCCATAATAGTCCTGCCATATTCCATCGAGTCATGAGTGATATACTAAAAATAGAGGTACCGGCAGAAAATAGTATTTTACAATATTAATAGCCTCAGAAACCAAGGAAGGACATCAGGCAACCCTATACTTAGTATTAAGGGCTCTGGAAACAGCGGGCCTTAAGGTTAACCCCAAAAAGGCCCAGGTAGGGAAATCCCAGGTCCTGTACCTAGGGTACTGCCTCGCAAAGGGGCTGAAAGAAATGCCCTCGGATAGGAAAAAGGCTGTCAAGGACATGCCTAGACCAGTAACGGTAAGGGGGGTGAGGAAGGTACTGGGCCTCTTTAATTACAGCCGGAACTTTATCCCTGATTTTGCAAAAATTGCTGAGCCAATACAAAGATTTAGTGAAAGGGGGGAAACCGGCCCGAGACCTCATAGAGTGGGGCCCTGAAGAAGAACAGGCGTATAGTAAACTCAAGTCAGAACTAGTCTCCGCACCTGGATTGGGACTGCCTGACATGGGTAAGGATTTCCACAGCCACTGTAACAATGAAGGTGGGTTCTATATGGCCGTGGTCACCCAAGATCAAGGGGATAAAAGGAGACCTGTAGCCTATTACTTTACCACCGAAAGCCCGGTGGTGACTGCGTTATCCAGATGTATAGCCGCGCTAGATTGCGCAGCTTGGGCGGTAAAAATAAACGAGCCTGTGGTGATGACTGGAAACATCATTCTCCACACTAAACACACATTGGTAGAAATGTTAAACACAGGAAAACTGAGAACCGTATCTAATATGAGACGGGCAAAGTGGGAAGCAGTCCTCTCAACACCCAACAAAGCGGTAACCATAATTAGGGATGTAGGAAACAACCCCGCAAAAGGTATGATGGGTGAAGGGGAACCCCACTTTTGCGAAGAGGTATGTGAGGATATGGAAGAGGATAGAATAAAAGACGCCCCCCTTCAAACCGCAGAACAAACCTTGTTTGTGGACGGCTCACGAAAATACGTAGAGGGACTACCTCGTACCGGATGGGCCGTAGTTAACCAGGATCTAGAGACAGTTGAATCAGGGCGAATTAATGGGGGGTCGTCAGCTCAAGTGGCAGAACTGGTAGCCCTCACCCGGGCACTGGAATTATCGGAAAATAAGATTGTTAATATCTATACGGACAGTGGATATGCATTCGGGGTAGTACACGATTATATGACAGCATGGGGGAGAAGGGGTTTTATCACAACTAGCGGACATCCCATAAAGCATCAGCTGAGAATAGAAGCTCTTTTAGCAGCCAGTAATAAACCAAAACAGGTAGCGGCTATTAAAATTAAAGCCCACAGGAGGGAGCCGGACCGAACCAGTCCAGATTGGCTGAGTCACCAGGGAGTAAAGCTGCAGACGTAGCTGCACAGAAGGCCTTAGAACAGGAAGAGTGTGAGGAAGCCTCAGTCAGTGCCGCTGGGGCCCGAGACCAACAGATAAGTATTGAGAAACTACACCAGGACACTTCTGAGGAGGAAATAGGTATGTGGACAATGCAGGGCACAACGCAAGGGAAGGATAATGTTTGGAGACGAAACGACAAGGTAATGGCGCCTGAATGCATACAGAATACCTTATTGGAGTTGCATCATGGCCTGTCTCATTCAGGACGAGAGGCCATGACCGGGAGTCTTGGAAGAGATTGGTGGTGGAAAGGGATGGGGAGAGATATCGCCAAATATTGCCATTGATGCATTACGTGCGCACAATATAATCCAGGCAGGCCCATTAAAATTAAAATGGGACACCAGCCCCATCCACGGGGGCCATGGGAACACGTACAAATTGATTTCACAGGTCCTTTGCCCCCATCCCATGGAAAAAGATATTGCCTAGTGATTATAGATCAATTTACCCGGTGGGTGGAAGTTTTCCCCACACGTGATTGCACTGCCTCAACAGTGGCAAGAATATTCTGACCAAGGCACCGACTTCACCGGAAAAATTGTAAAAACAATATGCCAGCTGATGGGCATAAAACAAAAATTCCACATCCCCTACCACCCGCAGAGGTCTGGGATGGTAGAACGCATGAACCATACCCTTAAGAACGCCCTGGCAAAGGCCATGAAAATGTCGGGAAAAACGTGGACAGAAGTATTACCCATTATATTGATGAAGTTAAGAGCCACGACAAACCGGACAACCGGATTAACCCCTTATGAACTAATGATAGGAAGGGCGATGCAATTACCATTGTGCCTGCATCGATGTTAAAGGGAACGGAAAATGGAAGCATCGGACCCAGCTTAAGGTTTTTGAACCAGCCGTTTAGCACACATATTAGTTGTTGTTGTTTGTCTATTTACAGATTGACAGCGAGAGACTCTTCAAGCAAGCCATACGGCCATTTTGCCTTTGACTATTTGTTAATTATAGAGTAATAAGATGAAACTATATATTGCGATCGGTGCGATTATCATAGTTCGTGTTAGGTCCGGCCTGCTAGCTAGACCGAAACGAGAGTTACATGGGAATACCTTTTTGTACAAGTCTTATGTTTCTGCGCAAAATGAGAACTTTTCCAGTTGCTGGGTATGTTTGCACATCCCCATACATAGCAAAGGAGGCATTTCGGAAGTAGCGGAGTGGGTAATGCGACAAAACGGTACAGGGGAAGTAAATGATACTTGGAACCAGAGTGGGGATAAAGAAACGTGGAGATCGGGGGGTTACCTTTTGGATGCATTGACGGATGGTACCAGTCGGAATACAATAGGTCAGTACAACCCCCGTTCCTGGTTTTGACCAACACCTCAGGAGTTGGAAGGCCCACTGCTGACATTTGCTTCACTAGAAACCTGACTGGTGAGGAAACAGGTTTTGTAGCAGGATACTTTAACCTCACCAGGTGGAACATAATAACCAGCGAAACAACAAACCAGGGGTTCTTTGAAATAGAGGGTTTGAAGATTCAGACAAGTAGCCAGGACTGGGACCCTAAGATTAGGTGGCGACAGGGGCTGAAAGAGAGATTGAGATTGAATCTAACAGCATACATTGGCACTTATTTTGTGTGCGGGCATAAGGCCTACCCCTGGTTGCCTCAGGACTGGAAGGGGTCCTGTTATTTGGGATATGTGGTCCCCTTTTGTCAGACGGGTATGTACTTTAGCAGAAGTACAGACACCAGGTCGACTAAGACGAGATCTTACCCCGGTAGAGAGGCTATTTGGGGTCATGATGCTCCCATGCGGGATAGGACGCACCATGGATGAATTACGTAACCTAGAGAGGGTACTGGAACAGATAGTTAATGACACTGCTGAAGCAATGGAGGGCATAACGGTTGAAATGGTAGCCATACGCACAATGGTACTCCAGAACCGAATGGCCCTTGATACTAGCACAAAGTGGGGGCACTTGTGCCTGATTTGGAGCTGAATGTTGCACTTACATTCCCAATAATTCATAAAACATAACCAACCTCGCTGATCACATAAGAAGGAAGGTAAAGAAGTTATCCACGACAGCAGGAGGATCTGGCTGGTTTGACTGGCTGTTAGGGGAATCCTGGGGGTCCTATCTTATGCATGGAGTAATTATTCTGGTTGTAATAATAATTACTTGTTGTCTGATTATCGGGTGTTTTAATATCTGCTGTAAAGTTATGATGGCTCGACTGATGCCAGTAGCCAGTGTAATCGCCGAAGAAGAAGCGCACCTGATGGAAATACCTGAAGACACCAAGGATGAAGAAACAGACGATGACACCGACCACTATCTTTGAAGGGTAGCCTCGAGCTACAGGCAAGGTGGACATACGGAACATCAGGGAAGTAACATACCCCAAAGGACGAATATATGACACTATGCTACTATCATTGTGGTCATCTGGATTTCGTGAACATCCTCCAGGACCAAAAAGGGGAATATTGTTGGAGCGGATTTTTGGACATATACTTGACTAGTATACGGGACCAAACATTGTTTTTATTTTCCCCTTTAATTAATTTTGTAAGGGACAATACTGATGCATTATGCTTTATATAAAAAAAACACAGTTAGACTTCAAGGTATGCTGGCCTTGAGTTATGGAGATAGGAAAGTGAGATAATGAATGACTGGAGAGATAAGTGGGGGTATGTTTGTCTATACCGGTGCCAAAAAGCCTGCACTTGTTTATAATGCCCTGTCACAATGCGAGGATGGTTCATATCAAGAGCTCAGCCTTGGATAAAATTGTATGAAAAGCTTTGTAAACCTTGTAATGCGATGATTAGACTTAAGGACTAGTGCTAAAGCATGTGATGTAAAGTGACGTAATTTGTAAGATAAAAGAACCTCACTGGAGATACCAAATTGAGAAGCTGGTTCAGAGACAGGGGTCTCTAACACTTCTCCCAAAGCTTTGTCTCCGATTTAATAAACCTCTCTTTATATATTATATAGTCTCGGAAATATTTTTCCACAACACACTCCAGTCCCTCCAGCGCCCACCTCTCGTGGAAGGCCGCGAGTGTGCTCCATCTTCAGGGACACCCTGGCTCGGATGTAACCACGGAAGAGAGGCAGGCAGTCGGGCTGAACGACCCCCTCGACCGCCCGCTGCCTGGACCGGTTGATGGCCACCTTGCCATGCCCAGGAGCAGTCCTACGAGGAGGTCTTCCGACCTGCCTGCTCCCCTCCGCACAGGGTGCCCAAAGATCAGGAGTGTAGGACTGAAGTGGAACCAGAATTTGAGGAGCAGCCCCTTCAAATATTGGAAGAAGGGCTGCAACCTTGCACATTCAACATAAATATGGAACACTGACTCCTCTAGACTTGACAAACCTGTGAGCATACTCGCAGGTGCATACATTACAGAGGGAGATAAGAAATATATCCCCATTCTGATCGCTATCAAGTGACCTTTGGTAGGACGTACATGTGTGGATGTTAGGTGAGAACAAGATTGGACTCAGCTGTGAAGCTCTCCATAGTTGAATGTCTGTCACATTCATTATCCAGGCTCACCAATGGGTACTTATGCCTCGCTATCTTCCTTCAAAAACCTCCTCAAAATTGAACTTTTAGACTTTGTTTCTAGTCATCACCCCTAACCTCTCCCCTCAGGTTTATTTCTGCCTCTTATTATTCCTTTGTAAAGCTGCCCGAAACATCCTGCTATGTTGAAGTAGCTCTATAAATGCACTATTTAGTTGCTGGAGGATGTAGTGAATGAACTGTACCCCAGCAAAAGCTAGTACTTTCGGGAGAAAACTAGGGGAAAACGGTACCTTGTATTTGTAACTATTTTTAGTTGGACCCTGATCAGAATAGGTTTCAAGTTAAAAATGGCAAATCCAACATTGAAAAACTCCCAGTAATAAACAATCTCAGGGATCGGTTACCTTGTGTCCCAGTTATCAGAACCAATATCGTATTTGTAGGTTGGTTGAAAGTTGAGTTCTCCTTCTTTGAATCCATTGAACACACCTGACTCCTTCATGTGTTTCGTTAGCTGTACAACAACAGTAGAAGTTCTTATAGACTCATAGAATGGTTATAGCACAGAAGGAGGCCATTTAGCCCGTCGAGCCCGTGCCGGCTCTCTGCAAGAGCACTTCAGCTAGTCCCACTCCCCCCACCCTTTCCACATAGCCCTGCATTTTTTTTTTCCTTTCGGTACTTATCCAAATCCCTTCTTGAAAGCCACAATTGAATCTGCCTCCACCACCCTTTCAGGCCTTGAATTCCAGTTCCTAACCACTCGCTGCGTATAAAAAGATTTTCCTCAGGTCGCCTTTGGTTCTTCTTCCAATCATCTTAAATCTGTGTCCTCGACCCTTTCACCAATGGGAACAGTTTCTCTCTATCAACTCTCCCTAGACCACCCATGATTTTGAACACCTCAATCAAATCTCCTCTCAATCTTCTCTGCACTAAGGAGAACAACCCCAGCTTCTCCAGTCTGTCCATGTAACTGAAGTCCCTCATCCCTGGAATCATTCTTGTAAATCATTTCTTGGTCCTCTCGAAGGCCTTCACATCCTGCCTAAAGTGGGGTGCCCAGAATTGGACACAATACTCCAGTTTAGGCTGAACCAATGTGTTATAAAGGTTCATCATAACCTCCTTGCATTTGTACCCTATGTCTCTATTTATGAAGCCCAGGAGCCCGTATTCTTTTTTTAACCGCTTTCTCAACCTGCCCTGCCACCTTCAACAATTTGTGCACATATACCCCCAGCTCTCTCTGTTCTTGTATTCCCTTTAGAATTAGTTTATATTGCCTCTCACTCTTCCTACCAAAATGTAACACTTTGCACTTTTAAGAAATAGGAGCAGGAGTAGGCCACCTGACCCCTTGAACCTGCTCCACCATTTAATAAGATCATGGCTGATCTGATCAAGAACTCAGTTCCACTTCTCTGCAAGCTCCCCATAACCTTTTATTCCCTTATCACTCAAAAATCTGTCTATCTCCGCCTTAAATATATTCAATGACCCAGCCTCCACAGCTCTCTGGGCAGAGAATTCCATAGATTTACAACCCTCAGAGAAGAAATTCCTCCTCAACTCAGTTTTAAATGGGCAGCCCCTAGTTTTAGTTTCCCCTATGATTGGAAGTATCCTTTCTGCATCCACCTTGTCGAGCCCCCTCATTATCTTGTATGTTTCGATAAGATCACCTCTCATTCTTCTGAACTCCAATGTGTATAGGCCCAACCTACTCAGCCTATCTTCATAAGTCAACCCCCTCATCTCCGGAATCAACTTAGTGAACTTTCTCTGAACAGCTTCCAATGCAAGTATATCCTATAGTTTCAGTGTTAATGCTGCAGGACACTAACTGGTACCATGTGTTAAATTATAAAATATTTTTTTCATTACTTCTAATTTTTATTTATTTAAGAACTTGAGGACTTCAGTCATCACCCTGAATTAGCTGCTAAATTATGTTATTACACAAATTTATACATGGTGATTCTACTTTGTATGTGGAAGAAAATATTGGGAAATGCAAATAGAAATGCACTCTTTCATGTGCAACTTTGTTTAAGTGAACCATGAAATAATGAGAAAAGAAAGTGCGGAATGAGCAAAAGCTACGCAGCCCATCAAGCCTGCTTCTTCCACGGCCATATACAATCCATCATGGGCCGAAACAATCTCCTTGAAGTTGTTAGATTTTGTGATATGCTCCCAGATGTTTTGATCCAACTTTCCTAAATGGAAACTCCTTTCTTCATGTGCTCTTTATGCATCTGGTTCGTTTTGGAATGACTTTGGGTTATACCATCAGATTTTACATCTCATGCTGGTATTGTCTACGCTGCACATTTTGTAACTCAAGCTGTTAGCACTATTTGGGGATTACAGTTTTTTCTCCTGATTAAATGTTCTGATTAATTATCTCCAATCCCCAAATGTGATCAAGCAAAACTCCAGAATATCTATCCACCTATAAACATATAGGGCCCAAGTTTCCACATGATTTGCGCCTGATTTTTAGGAGCAACTGGTAGAGAACGGACTATCTTAGAAATCGCAATTCTCCACATTTTTTTTTCTGCAGTTCTAGTCAGGTAGAACAGTTCTACTTTGGAACAGAATTTTTTCTTCAAAAGGGGGCGTGTCCGGCCACTGATGTCTGATTTCAAAGTTTCCACAGTGAAAATGTACTCCAAACTAATTTAGAATGGAGCAAGTGAAGATTTTTGTAGAACTGAAAAAACCTGTTCTACACATTAAAAAATCAGGCACAGGTTACAAATTAGGCGTAGGGAACGAGGGGCGGGGGAGGGAAGTCATTAAATTCTACAATAAATCCTTAGTTATACTTATACAAATAAATCCAACCTGAATAAACATTTATAAGCAAAGAAAAGATTAAATAGACCATGTTCCTACCTGTGTGAAAGTTCTTCAGGCAGGCCTTTAGGAAGCGGTTTGCCGTCGGGATCGAAGGCTGAACGGGCCGGGCCCGAGATTTCGGGCAGGGCCCGTCCCCAGCACCAGAGGTAGGTGGCGTTGGGTCGGGTCGGGGAGAGAGGTTCGGTTCGGGTCGGCGGGGGAGGGAGGGAGAGAAGGAGGGAGAGAGGAGGAGGGCGAGAGGGGAGGTTGGTCAGGTCGGGGAGGGGGAGGTCAGGTCGGATCCAGTCCGGGGGCGAGAGTAGAGTCGGGTCGAGTCGGGTGGGAG
Organism: Pristiophorus japonicus; assembly: GCF_044704955.1. Lineage (NCBI taxonomy): Eukaryota > Metazoa > Chordata > Chondrichthyes > Pristiophoridae > Pristiophorus > Pristiophorus japonicus. Next base: position 55,994,771 of record NC_091990.1, read on the forward strand.
CAGGAGCGGCAGACGGGTCGAGTCGGGTCCGGTCGGAGGGTGGGTGGAAGCAGGAGCGGCGGGGAAGCAGGAGCGGCAGCGACAGGTGGGTCGAGTCCGGTCGGGGAGGAGCAGGAGTGGGAGTCGGCAGGAAGCAGGAGCTATAACGTTGTTTTGATTTAGTCATTCAAAAAACAACTGGTTAAGTATCAGGTTGAGAACAGGATTTCGGTACCGGAATCGACAGGGCACGGAGCAGTAACATCCGGGAGACAGACGCAAGCCGGTATGCAACGCTCCTGGTTGCGACACCGGCTCGCTTTTTGGTTGCCGTCCGACACGTAACACGCCCTGGTGGGAACATCTGTGAAAGCTTACATTCCAAACTGTAGCAGCCACAGTGAGGTATGTAATGCCGACTTCGGGAAGTGTGAATGTTGAAAGAATTTTTTTTTTTTGCGATTTATGTTGTGGTGGCGTGAGATATGTGTTGGGAATGTTTTTGATGGTTTTTTTTTCAGGTTTCCCTCCTCCCCAGGTCTCTGTTATGGTGCTCTGAGGCCGGCTGTTGAGCTCAGGATTTTCCCTTGCTCAGCCGGCCTAGTGCCCTAAAAGAGGTGTTAGCACCCCGCTCCAAACTCCGGGGCCAGCTGATGAATTTTGCGGCAATAGACGCAAACCATTTGCCAGCATAAAATGTACCGCTCTGCTGGGGACACTGCCCCAACTGCGGCGAGACCGAATTTCCACCCCAAGGTTTCTGGTACTGTACTTACAGTACAAGACAACTAGCATGCTTACATCCAAACCTTTCAAAATTTAAAGCTCTGGCTCCCCTTCTTCCAACCAACACATCTTTTCACCAGAGGAGACAAGTTCAGCTTTGCGAACCTCTCCTCATACCTCAGAGGCAAGAGTCCTGCAATTATCCTAGTGGTTTTTCTTTTAAATTTTCTCACTCCATACTAAATCAAAATTTTGTGCAGGTTTTCTGATGGCAAGAATCTCCTTTTTAATGGCAATTTCTCCCCTTTTGGGGTCCACCTGAGCCAAGCAGCAGCCACTTGTTAATTTGTGGAGACAACCTTCTCCCAGTGCTCGTGAGTTCGTGGAAAGTTAATGGTCATTGTAACTTTCATCTTACCTGATCGTATTTGGCGAGTTTCTTATAATCCTTCGCCGCTATTAGCTTTTTAATTGTTTCTACCTCAGGATGACATATCCTGTAGTTCAGATCTCCAACCCATATTATCACGCTTTATTATAAAGAGAAGGAAAAGAACAAAGTTGTAAACATATCCTCATTATGAACAAAGTGAAGCTCTTTCCAGATCATACTGTTATTCAGAAAAAGGTTCCTGCGGTCTAGCCTACAGCATATTTATATTATCAGTTCAATACCACTCATTCAACTATAAAGCATTCTTCATGTACAAGTCTGGATGGTAAGTCTCAGCAGGCTACTTGACGGTGGAAAACATAGTTGATGTTATCGCCCAACATTGCCATGTGCACGGTTCAGCAGGAGTCACTGAATTATCATAATTGGGAATATATACCTATGGGCAGGATCAACGCACTTCTACTTTGTCCTATTGAGCACTTTCAGGTTAAAAGAAGAATGAGAGGTGATCTTATTGAAACATAAGATTCTGAGGGGGCTCGACAGGGTAGATGCAGAGAGGATGTTTCCCCTCGTGGGGGAATCTACAACTCGGGGCTATAGTTTCAGAATAAGGGGTCGCCCATTTAAAATGGAGATGAGGAGGAATTTCTTCTACCCCAGAGAGCCGTGAAGGCTGAGTTATTGAATATATTTAAAGGGGAGAAAGACAGATTTTTGAACTATAAGGGAGTCAAGGGTTATGGAGAGCGGGCAGGAAAGTGGAATTGCGACCAAGATCAGATCATCTGTGATCTTATTGAATGGTGGAGCAGGCTCGAGGGGCCAAATGGCCTATTCCTGCTCCTATTTCTTATGTTCTTATTTTAGGTAAAACTCCCTCATTCTGATTCACTCCAAACTTTTGGAAAAACACTCCCAAATTATTAAAGGGAAGAATATAAATAAATACCAAAATTGCTTGTTCTGCATCCTAATTATTTCAGATGTAAATTTAGAAAGGACCAAGTCTTAGGAAAAGAATGCACAGCTCACAATCACACCATTAACAAATCCACTACAATTGGTAGTCCTGATGATCCTTTTCTTGCTGATTAACAATTGCCATACATGCGCAGGTGTAAAGAGAGATGAAAACATTCTTTACAACACATTCAAGACGAGAATGTGTGGGTAGTCTCAGATCACGTTGCGACTGAAGGATGTTACATAGCATTAACAGTACACAAGCAGGCCGTTTGGCCCAATAGCTCCATGCCAGTGTTTATGCTCCAAAGTGCCTCCTCACACCCTTTTTCATCTCACCCCATCAACATATCCTTCTACTCCTTTTTCCTTCATGTATTTACCTAACTTCCCCTTAAATGCATCTATGCTATTTACCTCAACTTCTCCTTGTGGTGGCGAGTTCCACATTTTCAACACTCTCTGGGTTAAAGAAGTTTCTCCTGAATTCCCTATTGGATTTATTCATGAGAATCCTACATTTATGGCCCCAAGTTGGAAACATCTGCTCTACATTTACTCTATCAAATCATTTCATAATCTTAACGATCAGTATTAGGTCACGCTTCAGTCTTCTCTTTTCCTGAGAAGAATTCCCAGCCTATTCAATCTCTCCTGCTAGGTATAACCTTTAAGTTCTGGTGTCATTCTGGTAAATCTTTTTTGCACCTTCTCCGATGCCTCTATATCCTTTTTAAAATTTGGAGACCAGAACTATTCACAGTACTCCTAGTGTGGTCTAACCAAGATACTATACAAGTTTAACATAGCTTCGCTGCTTTTCAATCCTATCCCTCTCGAAATGAACCCCAGTGTTTTTTTTTTAAATGGCATGAACTAACCAGTCGCTACTTTTAGTGATTTGTGTATTTGAACTCCCCCCGATCCCTCTGTTCCCCTACCCCATTTAGGCATTTATTTTCCAAGGAGTATGTGGCGTCCTTACACTTCCTACAAAAATGGACCACCTCAAACTTATCTATACTGAAGTTCATTTGCGAATTACACGCCCATTCTGCAAGTTGTCTTCTTGTATTTTGTCGCAGTCCCCCTCTGTAAAAACTACACCCTCCAATTTGGTGTCATCTGCAAATTTTGAAATTGTACTTCCAATTCCCAAGTCTAAATCGTTTATGTAAATGGTGAACAACAACAATCTCAGCAATGGAACATCATTTCCCAACCTTTTCCCAGTCAGAGTAACTACTTTTAACCCCTACGCTCTGTTTTGTAGCTAACTTGCTATCCATTCTGCTACTTTTATGCCATGTTTTCTGACCTTAGTTCTGAGTTTACTATGTGGTACCTTATCGGAAACCCAAATCTACTACATTGCCCTTATCTACCCTTCTTCAAAGAATTCAATAAAGTGGTCAAGCATGCCCTTCGCTTTTGGAATCCATGCTGACGACTCTTATTATATTTCAGTTTCTCGATGTTTTTCTATTACATATTTGAGGAAAGATTCCATTATCTTTCCTACCACCTCTCTCATTCTCTCACTCGTGTTAGTTTAAAATAAACTAGTGACATAGTGGTCTTCCTACTGAAGCGCTAAGAGAGAACATCAGGATCTGGCTTTGTCCTGGCAACTTGGGAAGGATGGAGGTGGAGGGGAGCAGAAATTAGCAAAAAATGGCTGCCTGTTAAGGGGGTGGGGAAAATTAACAAAAAACGGCTGCCAGTTACATATGCTACCACTAACGAACACACTGTTGCCTCCATTCTTTTCTTTTTCAGTTTTCGCTCCTCCTTTCCTGGTAGTGATGACAACCACAAAGGTGTGATTCTACAGGTGATGATGGGCCTCTGGTATCTAACCCGAGATCTAACCCAACAACTCTGGCTGTTCTTCATGTGAGAGCCTGGATGGTGAATGCCAACAAGTTATTTTACCCCTGTGGACATTTCACAGGGACCCGGGGGAGGGCGTTCGGGGGAAAGAGTCCCTGTACTCACTATCATAAATGAGTTTATGATTTCACTACAAACTTCATACAGAGTAACTCTTCTCCACAGGGGTAGGAGCCCTGGATGTATTTCCCCACCTCCACCAGCCCAGGAGGAGTGTGACCAATCACAGCACTGTCAATGCTGCCCTTCCTCAGATCGGCAAACTCAACAGGGACTCTACTGATACAAAAGCAAAATACTGCGGATGCTGGAATCTGGAATAAAAACAGAAAATGACAAAGGGTCACTGACCCAAAACATTAACTCTGCTTTCTCTCCACAGATGCTGTCTGACCCGTTGAGATTTCCAGCATTTTCTGTTTTTATATTAGTGACACTACTGAACTTGGAATCCTCCTGGTTTGTACAGCACACCAACTGATACAAAATACCCATGCAGCCATTGGAGGGGGCTGACTGCTGCCTCCTTCATGACATCATCAAATAATGCTTGATGAAGAAAATTGATTTTTCCTGTAACGTTTAAGAACTACAGGCAGGACTTGCTGAAAGAAATGAAAAGTCAACTGACATGGGAGACTTACTCATGCTTCATGATTGAGAGATGCGCCAGTGGCAGGTTAGGCTGAACGAAGCGCATTCTGGTACAGATTTCTTTGTAGTCTTGATTCCGTCTGTCACATTCTTCAGTGTGAGCTGCGAGATGCGAGTTAACGATACACAAGGTGGTGTTATGGAATTGAAACCTTATGCTCACTCCACCTTTGTTACCCTAGGAAGAAAAATTAGGAAAAGAAAGTTGGGAAAGTTTGAGGGAGATTTAAGAAGAAAAAGAACAAAATGATATCGGACTTCACAATGGGTCAGATGTTGCTGGAAAAATAATGCGCGTTAATGACATACGCCGTTATTGATGTGCAAACCAGCCAGCAAGTTCAGGGGATTAAAGGATGCGTCGCGAGTTGCGAATCTCCAGAACTTGCTGGTCGATTTACACTATTCCGCTGTTGGCTTCAAAAACACGTTCATGCAATAATTCAGAACACATGAAAAAACATGAAAGGGGCTACAAATATTACTAATTCTATTATGATGCAAGTCGGTTATTCCGCTGAAACAGCACAGATGAGTTATATTAGCTTTGCTGAGATAGGTGCTATGGAGACAGTTAAAAGGATCTCTAAAGGTGACACATGCTGCCTGTGGCTCAGTGGGTTGCACCCTCGCCTGAGTCAGAAGGTTGTGGGTTCAAGTCCTACTCCAGGGACTTGAGCACATAAATCCAGTTGTGGGGAGTGGTCAGGAAAATGGAGTTGAGGCCAAGACCAGATCAGCCATGATCTTATTGAGAGGTGGAGCAGACTTGAGGGGCCAAATGGCCTACTCCTGCCCCTATTTCATTGGCTGTAAAGTGCATTGAGACATCCGGTGGTCATGAAAGGCAAGCATCGGCTGGCTTTTTGGGTCTATTGCTGGGCCAGTACCCAAGGCCAGGTGCCTATGGCAGTTTTGAGCCAGTAGATAGAAACATAGAAAATAGGTGCAGGAGTAGGCCATTCGGCCCTTCTAGCCTGCACCGCCATTCAATGAGTTCATGGCTGAACATGCAAATTCACTACCCCCTTCCTGCTTTCTCACCATACTCCTTGATCCCCCGAGTAGTAAGGACTTCATCTAACTCCCTTTTGAATATATTTAGTGAATTGGCCTCAACTACTTTCTGTGGTAGAGAATTCCACAGGTTCACCACTCTCTGGGTGAAGAAGTTTCTCCTCATCTCGGTCCTAAATGGCTTACCCCTTATCCTTAGTCTGTGACCCCTGGTTCTGGACTTCCCCAACATTGGGAACATTCTTCCTGCATCTAACCTGTCTAAACCCATCAGAATTTTAAACGTTTCTATGAGGTCCCCTCTCATTCTTCTGAACTCCAGTGAATACAAGCCCAGTTGTACCATAAAAAACTGCAGCTCTAAAAATTGTGATCACTCCAACCAAGTAATTCTAAACTTTTAAATCAAAAGCATAAAAAATTTCTTACACTTGTGATTTGACCAAGGTGAAGCATAATTACATAGAATGTACAACGAAGAAACCGGCCATTCGGCCCAACAGGCCTATGTCTGGCTTTATGCTCCACACGAGCCTCCTCACACCTTACTTCGTCTCTTCCTATCAATATATCGATGTTGATAAGAACAGGGCTTTAGCATTACATTCAAAATTTGCCTGGTTTATAAACTGATCCTGCATTTAAAAACCCATCGCAGATCTAAACGACTCTTTTGCTGTTAAAACTTGTTGCGCACATGTAGTCTGAGACTCAGGAAGGCTAGTTATTTTGCCGAGTAGCTTGCAGTTAAAGGATACATATTCAATCCTGTTTCACACAAGGTAAAGGATGCTATAGAATTGCAACACTAGCACAGAACTGCTGACCCAGGAGTAGCAGTAGAATAGTTTGAGGTGACATTGGGAGGGAAACACATGACTAACATATGTCCTTAAATCTCCCCAATGTCTCGCAGTAAATCAATTCTCTTTTCTCACTACTTCTCCTCATTGCAATTCTATTCATAAATTCAAAGGCAGCACGGAGCAGAAGCACAGGCAGAATTACCACTGTACACTACAAAGCAGTTATACAAGCAACTAACATCCCATGACGGGAAATATCAGGAACTAAAAATGGGGCATTTTTGAGGTTTCATTTACCTTATTATGTCAAAACAGAACTATGAACGTAACCGAAACAAATGGATAGCTACACAATAATTATGCTGTATAAAGAAACAGAAAGGTCCTTTTTAATAATGATATAAATCACATGCCTCATTTATAAACCCATATTAAGAAAGGCCTGGGGCACTTAAAGGGGATATTGATGTCTGTTTAATTTATAAATATTAATATCCCTGGAATAAATATGTCCGACAAGGATTGCGTAAAATGCAATATCTAAATGAGTTGTTTACCACTCCTGACATTACATTCCCTGGAAGCGAGTTCCCGGTTTTTGCCATACTGAAAAAAACCCTGAATGGACAGGACCACAAGCTTACCCGATGCCTGCATTTAGGAACCCTTTAGTTTGTGGTGGGGAGGCGCGGGGAAAGAGGGTAGAATAGTAAGCAACACAGAGGAACCTGAAATCCTGAAATGGGAAAGAGAGGGCTGATTTTCTTGATCTTTTCACCTAGAGAACACCCATTTCTGGACGCAATAGCTGGAAAGAAGTGGTGGAGACCTTTATGTTCAGTGCCCCCTCCCCTCCCCCACTATTCCAGGGCTTCCCCAGGAAGGTTAGAAGCAACCCTGCTCCTGCAATAAGCAACAGGCCCATCACTGAATACGGTGGGAGGGGCATTCCTGTCCTCCTGCTTCTTTTTTTGAGGACCCCCAGATACAGGACACCCATCCAGTGAGCCAGGAGGGTTTGAGGGAGAACCACACAGAGAGCAAAGAACGATCCCTGAAGGACCCACCCACCAGATCTTTGGGACTTCCTGGTCTCTGATGGAGAGCAGCAGCTCGAATGGCTCAATGCTGGTGCCGGGCCTGCAGCTGTACTCCTTTCCCCTGCCCAGGCTTCTGGTGCCAAGACCTTCCAGGGAGGGGCCAGCATGCGCCCAGGGGTGTGCCCGAGCCATTTTAATAGCCTGGCAAACCACAACCGGTTACAGCTCAGTCCCAACAGGTACAGGCAACTTATCTATACACTCATCTGGCTATCAATGCGATGCGTGTGGCATATATGTATGGCCAGGTTCAGACCCTTCACTCATCAGCGTACCCGCAACAACCGAGACATCAGTCAATCCAATGGGAGACTCCATCCTTATCCTGCTTCAGGAAAATTGGTTTACATATAATCGGAGAGATCAACATCTATGCTCCAATCGGGATTTTTTTCCAATCTTAATTCAGATCATTCACATAATACTTAAAAATAGATGCACAAAACCTGATGACAGTGTCTAAATAAAATTAAAAGAACCCATTAAGATGCCGTTGAAATCTCACACACTTTCATTTCTGTATCAGTTTATTAGTACTCCTGCTGTGACCTACAAACTATCAGATTAACAGCTAAATTCTTAGCCACTGTTATGCTGCATTACGAGGTACTGTGAAACAGTCACGACTCCCCTGTATCAGCCACAAATAAATCCCATTATCAGAGCCTGTTTCTCACTGCCACCTGCTGGCAATGATAGGAGGGAAACCTGGGACTGTGAGCAAATACACTGATAACTGAGTGCTCTGCAGTTTCTGAAAAACTGCAGCGTCAACTAACTTTTTTCTTCTTAATACGACAGCACCTAAAAGCTATACAGTCATAAGAATTGCATAAGCAAATAAATAGAAACGCCTATCATATGTAAATATTATATATAAATATATATAAATATTATATCTGCACTATAATTGGACTTCAGCATACATGTTAAACCACCATGAATAGAGCAGCACTCATAACTATGTTCAGGTTAGTGGAAGGGTGAATGTTTTTGTTACTGGTCCTGACGTGTGTTAAAATATGTTTCCATTGTAAGTTTCTGAGGCAGTTAGAACAGGAAGTTTCACCATTGATAAGACCCAGAAGAACGGTTTATTTTATTTCTTCCATGTCTCTTTATATCTTGATTTAGTCTCAATGCTCCAACATAGAAAATAGGTGCAGGAGTAGGCCATTCAGCTCTTCGAGCCTGCACCACCATTCAATATGATCATGGCTGATCATGCAACTTCAGTACCCCATTCCTGCTTTCTCTCCATACCCCTTGATCCCTTTAGCCGTAAGGGCCACATCTAACTCCCTTTTGAATATATCGAACGAACTGGCCTCAACAACTTTCTGTGGTAGAGAATTTCACAGGTTCACAATTCTCTGCATGAAGAAGTTTCTCCTCATCTCAGTCCTAAATGGCTTACCCCTTATCCTTAGACTGTGACCCCTGGTTCTGGACTTCCCCAACATCGGGAACATTCTACCTGCATCTAACCTGTCCAATCTTGTCAGAATTTTATATGTTTCGATGAGATCCCCTCTCATTCTTCTAAACTCCAGTGAATATAAGCCTAGTCGATCCAGTCTGTCTTCATGTCAGTCCTGCCATCCCAGGAATCAGCCTGGTGAACCTTTGCTGCACTCCCTCAATAGCAAGAATAGCAAGAATGTCCTTCCTCAGATTAGGGGACCAAAACTGTACACAATATTCAAGGTGTGGCCTCACCAAGGCCCTGTACAACTGTAGTAAGATCTCCCTGCTCCTATACTCAAAACCTCTCGCTATGAAGGCCAACATACCATTTGCTTTCTTCACCGCTTGCTGTACCTGCATGCCAACTTTCAATGACTGATGTACCATGACACCCAAGTCTCGTTGCACCTCCCCTTTTCCTAATCTGTCTTTCAGATAATATTCTGCCTTTCTGTTTTTGCCAAAGTGAATAACCTCACATTTATCTACATTATACTGCATCTGCTATGCATTTGCCCACTCACCTAACCTGTCCAAGTTACCCTGCAGCCTCTTAGCATCCTCCTCACAGCTCACACTGCCACCCAGCTTAGTGTCATCTGCAAACTTGGAGATATTACATTCAATTCCTTCGACTAAATCATTGATGTATATTGTAAATAGCTGGGGTCCCAGCATGGAACCTTGCGGTACCCCACTAGTCACTGCCTGCCATCCTGAAAAGGACCCGTTTATTCCTACTCTTTGCTTCCTGTCTGCCAACCAGTTCTCTATCCACGTCATTACATTACCCCCAATACCATGTGCTTTAATTTTGCACACTAATCTCCTGTGTGGGACCTTGTCAAAAGCCTTTTGAAAGTCCAAATACACCACATCCACTGGTTCTCCCTTGTCCACTCTATTAGTTACATCCTCAAAAAATTCTAAAAGATTTGTCAAGCAGGATTTCCCTTTCATAAATCCATGCTGACTTGGACCGATCCTGACACTGCTTTCCAAATGCGCTGCTATTACATCCTTAATAATTGATTCCAACATTTTCCCCACTACTGATGTCAGGCTAACCGGTCTATAATTCCCTGCTTTCTCTCTCCATCCTTTTTTTAAAAAAAGTGGGGTTACATTAGCTACCCTCCAATCCATAGGAACTGATCCAGAGTCTATAGAATGTTGGAAAATGACCACCAATGCATCCACTATTTCTAGGGCCACTTCCTTAAGTACTCTGGGATGCAGGCTATCAGGCCCTGGGGATTTATTGGCCTTGAATCCCATCAATTTCCCCAACAGTTTCCTGACTAAAGGATTTCCTCCAGTTCCTCCTTCTCGCTAGACCCTCGGTCCCCTAGTATTTCCGGAGGGTTAATTGTGTCCTTTAGTGAAGACAGAACCAAAAGTATTTGTTCATTGGTCTGCCATTTCTTTGTTCCTCATTATAAATTCACCTGATTCTGACTGCAAGGGACCTACATTCGTCTTCACTAATCTTTTTCTCTTCACATATCTATAGAAGCTTTTGCAGTCAGTTTTTATGTTCCCTGTAAGCTTATTCTCATACTCTGTTTTCCCTCTTCTAATTAAACCCTTTGTCCTCCTCTGCTGAATTCTAAATTTCTTCCAGTCCTCAGGTTTGCTGCTTTTTCTGGACAATTTATGCCTCTTCCTTGGATTTAACATTATCCCTAATTTCTCGTTAGGCACGGTTGAGCCACCTTCCCAGTTTTATTTTTACACCAGACAGGGATGTACAATTGTTGAAGTTCATCCATGTGATCTTTAAATGTCTGCCATTGCCAATCCACTGTCAATCCTTTAAGTATCATTCGCCAGTCTATCTTAACCAACTCATGTCTCATACCATCGAAGTTACCTTCAGTTACCAACAGTGAACAGTTGCAACACCTTTAGCCCTTGTAGGTCCCATGCAGAGGGACTTAACAATATTAAATATCACCGCATATCCCCATCGTGCAAGAGGTCTGTTAAGCTGAGAGAATGCACCAGAAGCACAATTCCACATTACAGTGAAGTTACAGTAACGTTGATACATTAGTTCCTTAAACATATTGGAATGTTCTCATAATATAACCCTGTAAGCCCTGGTATTGTTCTGGTGATATATTGCAAGGCTAATATATCCTTCCTGAGATTCAGAGTCCAAAACTGAACATAGCGCTCCAGATGGGTCTGACCAAGGCTCTGCACAACTGAAGCATCACTTTCTCCCCTTTGTATTCCAGCCGCCTTGAAGTAAAGGCAAACATCTGCAAGATTAGCAGATTTGTGTGCTTTATATACAGAACTGTTCCCCACTCTATCTACCGTTGCGACAGAGTATTCCTCAGCAACGTACCATTCATTAACCGAATAGACACCAGGCTGTCCTTGAGTTTTATGTCCATCTTACCATTCTTCCCATGATGCCTGTTCCTACGGTTTCCACTTCTACTTCTGTGACATATGCAGCATGTTCCTTCCTCACATACAATATAAGCATCATACCGACCAGCCGGACGAGCTTGATCTGAAATAGAAGATCTGTTTTATTTCGGCTTCAAATAACCATCTTTCACCTTTGGATACAAAGCATATAAACTTAGCTCAGAGATGGAGAACAACAATGAGGATGCATTGGAGCCGAGCCCCATCCTGCCCTCTAATGTCCACAGGAGCACTTTGCAGCAGGAATCACTCCATAATGATTAGAAGTATGGCAACCTATAGAGTGCCTCACCAGAACTGGGGCCTTTATATCATATTTGCACCAACGTAAGGTGTGAAATTAAATCATCTGCTTGAGTTGATCTCAGAAATGGCTGTGATAGGGATGCTGCAATTGACCTCAGCGTCCTGAGGGCTAGGGAGGGGAAAAATTCCATCAAATTTCCCACTTCTAATCATTATGGAGTGATTCCTGCTGCAAAGTGCTCCTATGGACATTAGAGGTCAGGATGCGGCTCGTTGGCTCCAATGCATCCTCACCCCCCTGGTTCATTCATCTGCCAACACAGGGTACAGTAGTCTAGCGGTTATCTTACTGGACTCGTAATCCAGAGAATGCAAGTTCAAATTCTGCCCTGGCAGTTTGAGAATTTGAATTCAGTATAAAATATTTGGAACTCAGTGAAAAGTGACCAACTGATTCACTAATGCCCTTTAGAGAAGGAAACCTGCCTTCCGAACCCGGTCTAGCCTATATGTAGTTGACTCTTAACTACCCTCCGAAGTGGCCTGGCAAGCCAATCAGTTAGCAGCTGGTGATGGGCATTAAATGCTGGCTGAGATGAATTTAAAAAAAATTCTCACTGCCGATGCTCATTCATGTAGAATGGCTGAGGGCAAGTTAACAGAGGGATGCTACACTTTTGCAACTGTACCCCAGTTAGCAGCCACCGCTTTCAGGAGGAGAGAAGATGAAGGGGGAAAATCCCAAAAGCTAATTGTCTCCTTTACGGTTGTCACGGCGATAACTTCAGGCCATAACAGTTTCCCTCCAAAAGTTGAAATAAGATGCCTGCAGCATTCCAAGACCCCAGACTCAAACTTGGGTCTCTGAATCTAGTTCTCTGTTGTTGGAGCCACTTCATCACCTGACTGACTTTATATAAATCTTGGGGCTTAGATTGTGAAAAAGTAACCAAGATTTTTTTAGGAAGGTTGCCAGCACTGCCTCAAACGTACTAAGTGAGTGGATGAGGAAAAAATAATTTTACAACCAATTCTGTATTAGTCAAGCACAAACTCAAAATAAAGCTGGAGATTTATCTGATAACAGGGAGCCCACACCTGAACTCTCTTATTCTGTAAGAGATAGAGAAAAGTGAAGTACCACTGCAGCCAAAGAAATACCGTAAAGTATTTACAGATTAACATGGCTAATGTTTCAGTATCTCAATTTTGAGGAAGTCATTTTATCCACTGGATTTAATGGTACTTTCCCCCTCCCCCACTAACACTAAGAAATAGGAGCAGGAATAGGCCACCTGGCTCCTCGAGCCTGCTCCACCATTTAATAAGATCATGGCTGATCGGATCATGGACTCAGCTCCACTTCCCTGCCCGTGCCCCATAACCCTTTATTCCCTTAGCGCTCAAAAATCTGACTATCACCACCTTAAATACATTCAATGACCCAACCTACACAGCTCTCTGGGGCAGAGAAGTCCATAGATTTACAACCCTCAGAGAAGAAATTCCTCCTCATCTCAGTTTTAAGTGGGCTGCCCCTTATTCTGAGACTATGTCCCCTAGTTTTAGTTTCCCCTATGAGTGGAGATATCCTCTATGCATTCATCTTGTCGAGCCCCTCATTATCTTATATGTTTCGATAAGATCACCTCTCATTCTTCTGAACTCCAATGAGTATAGGTCCAACCTACTCAACCTATCTTCATAAGTCAACCCCCTCATCTCCAGAATCAAACTAGTGAACCTTCTTTGAACAGCCTCCAATGCAAGTATATTCTTCCTTAAGTAAGGAGATCAAAACTGTACGCAGTACTCCAGGTGTGGTCTCACCAATACCCTCGACAGTTGTAGTAGGACTTCTCTGTTTTTATACTCCATCCTCCTTGCAATAAAGGCCAACATCCCATTTGCCTTCCTGATTACTTGGTATACCTGCATACTAACTTTTTGTGTTTCATGCAGAAGGACCCCCAGGTCCCTCTGTACTGCAGCACTTTGCAACTTTTCTCCATTTAAATTATAATTTGCTTTTCTATTTTTTCTGCCAATGTGGATAACTTCACATTTTCCCCCATTATACTTCATCTGCCAAATTTTTGCCAACTCACTTAGCCTTCTATATTCCTTTGCAGATTTTTTGTGTCCTCCCCACAATTTGCTTTCTTTGTATCATCAGCAAACTTGGCTGCATTATACTCGGTCCCTTCATCCAAGTCATTAATATAGATTGTAAATAGTTGAGGCCCAAGCATCGATCCCTGCGGCACCCCACTAGTTACCATTTGCCAACCGGAAAATTACCCATTTATCCCGACTCTGTTTTCTGAAGGCAGTGACTCATGCTGGGCTTGGTTTGCAGCCGTCCAATACTTCATCTAAAAGTCATCCTTACCGGGTGAACCTTGCCAAGCAGACTGGGATTTTCCATGTCATAATAGTCCGAAAATCACGGGCTGAGGGCATGCAATTTCCTGATTTCTGGCATGCAACAGGAACACTTACCTTAATCTGAGCTATTTGACCACAGGGAGCCATCGTAACCAGATCAAATCCTGTCCTCACCCAAGTTCCACACATCTGTACTTTCCCCGCAGGGCCACTCAAAGACAACCAGGAGCAAGAGACCCCTGCTGATTTCGTCCCTCAGTCCCACAATTGCCCTGATTAACACCAACTAATTAAGCAGAAACCAGGGATCAAATCTGAACGGCAATTCTTAACTTATTGCTGGGTAGGTATTTCTGTTCTAATCTCTGGGCAAAGTTAATCTACTTTATAAATTGATGCTTCTGCTAGGTTGCTGCTAGAAATTCTGATATTAGAATTATACAAAATTATATTGCACTATCCTGACAGGAATGCATTAAAAACACAGTAATTTTACCTTTGCATATTTGGCCATTTGATGAAGACTTTCAGTCACAGCTATGAACCACTCCTCTTCCTTTGGCGTATCATTAAAAAGGAATGCTTCTTTGCTCAGGTCAATTTCTTGAAAACTTTTAAAAACAAATAACAAAGTTCTGCTTAGTCTGCTCCCAATCAGAACATCTAGAAACAGTTAACACAATTCCTTGAAGCAGTGCAGGATGGCAAAGTATTGACATAGCTTTTATTTTCGCAAGCTTATAATCAATTATTGAGTCACAATTGAGACATACACGCCATTGTAAGTACAGATGTACTAGACCTTCTAACTGGACTGAATTTTTATATGATTTCAGGGTGATGCCAAAATTGTTTGTAAAACAGCACCTATTTTGTTCTGAAGCTGCATTTATGCAACTGCACATGACAAACTGCAGTCTATCGTTCAGCAAAAAGACACATGACTATAAATAGTACAACATGTCATTTTCTGCACAGTTTGAACACACAATCTATTCCTCTCTTTAACAGGTTATCATTTGAAGGGAGTCAAGGGTTTATGGGGAGCTGGCAGGGTAGAGGAGTTGAGGCCAAGATCAGATCAGCAATGATTTTATTAAATGGCGGAGCAGGGGCCAAATGGGCTACTCTTGCACCTAATTCTTATGCTCTTATGTTCATAGAATCATACAGCACAGAAGGCCATTCGGCCCATCGTGCCTGTGCTGGATCTCTGAAAGAGCCACTCCACTGCTCTTTTCCTATAATTTTTTCCTTTTTAAACATATATCCAGTTACCCTATGAAAGTTATTATTGAATCTGCTTTCACCACCCTTTTCAGGCAGTGATTTCCAGATCATAACAACTCGCTGCATAAAAAAAAAAATTAGGTTTCTATCATGCAGCTCATTTAGCAACTAGTTTTGTGGACGTCGTCTATTCTAGGTCAATGTTTCCTTTAGTGTATGTAAAAAATAAATCAGCAGCCCAAAAATTCCTACTCTTCCGTCCTTTCAGGGCTGGGGAATAACTGAACAGTTTTGTCCATTTTGGGATACAGCCTGTAATTTACACTTTGACCATGGTATTTTATTCAGTATAGTGAATGATTTTAGAATAATGAAAGGGGCCACTAGAGTTCTGTGATTGCTGACGAGAAATAGCCGTGAAGATAAATAGAGTTAGTGAAGTCACAGACATACCCAATACAGTAGATATCAGGTGGTTCAACATCAAAGCTCAACCAAGACTTCAGATCCTCCTTGGGAGACTTGCCATTCACATTGTATGTCCCTGCAAAAATCCTATAACATACAAAAGCAGAATTAAAACAATGCAAAAAAGCACAAACATTACATCGGATATACAGCACAGAAACAGGCCATTCGGCCAACCAGTCCATGCCGGCGTTTATGCCCCGCTTGAGCCTCCTCCAGTCTTTCCTCAACTAAATTTATTCCCTTCTCCCTCAGATACTTGTCTAGCCTCCCCTTAAATGCATCTACACTATTCGCTTCAACCACTCCCTGAGGTAGCAAGTTCCACAATCTCACCACTCTTTGGGTAAATAATTTTCTTCTGAATTCCCTGTTGGATTTTTTATTATCTTATCTTATTTTGATGGTCTCTAGTTATTCTCTTCCCCACAAGTGGAAACATTATCTCTGTATCCACTCTATCAAAACCTTTCATAATTTTAAAATACCTCAATTAGATCAACCCCTCAGCTTTCTTTTTTCAATAGAAAAGAGACCCAGTCTGTTCATCCTTTCCTGATATGTATACCCTTGCATTTCTGGTATCATCCTTGTAAATGTTCTCTGCGCCCTCTCCAGTGCCACTATACCCTTTTTACAATATAGCGACCAGAACTGCACGCAGTACTTCAAGTGTGATCTAACTAAGGTTCGATGCAGGTTTAGCATAAGTTCCCTACTTTACTATTCTATACCTCGAGAAATAAACCCGAGTGCTTGGTTTGCCTTTTTTATGGCCTGTGTCGCAACTTTGTGATTTGTGTACTTGTACTCCGAGATCTCTTCCGATACCTTCTGTTGTTGCAGTGAAGTCACTGGTTGGGTAAAGTGATGTCATTAGCCCACAGGAAAAAAAAGCATTTTCAAGTGATTTACAATTACAGCATGTGATGTTCAACACACGTGGCATTCACTGCGATGTCTACATACGAGCGTACACCTAATACATTAGGTGCACTTCTGTAGATGACTTTTGGAAGACTCTGGCAGCTTTGTGCAGTTTGCTGCATGTCCCTTGTTTTTCTTTACGTTTAATGAATGGAATAAGTGGGATGTGTGGGAAACTCAGTCGTTGTGCAACTGTAGCTCATACAAATAACAGTCGAAATATCTCAGCTGCAAGGATGAAACCAAGTGAAGGTACAGATTAATAGAAGCAAACAGTGCAAACCAGTTTCTGCACCAGTCTAAGTTGACTTACTGAATGACATATGATTAGTGCATATGACTCCTGGATGTAACTCAGCTGGTGCTATGGACTTCCAAGACAGATGCAGAGCAGTCGAGGAAAGAAGAATGCTCTCTTAGAAACAGCTTTCCTTGTATACACCCCTGGGGGTTGATTTTAATTCCCAGGTGGGAATGTGCCTGGTACAGGTGTAACGATTTTTTATTTTTATATAAAAACGTATAAATGTATTTTACCCTCCTTAGTCAAGTGGGTCCGGCTACCACCTGGAGGTCTCCTCTGGTATAATAAAGTTACTGATTAACTGGGTCTTGTTGTTTACCCTAGTCAGTCGGTAAGAATCTCTCTTCCTTCAGGGAAGCAGGCACTTACGACAGGGCACCCCCCCCCCAGTAATCCCAGTTTGTTAATCATTAAACTTTATTCATCATTGGTTCTCAAATCCTTTTTATTTATCTTGTACTTTAAAAATGATCCTCTATTTTTACACAATTTTAGAGAGTCAATTAAA
This sequence comes from Pristiophorus japonicus, assembly GCF_044704955.1. Classification (NCBI taxonomy): domain Eukaryota; kingdom Metazoa; phylum Chordata; class Chondrichthyes; family Pristiophoridae; genus Pristiophorus; species Pristiophorus japonicus. The sequence goes on from NC_091990.1 coordinate 56,012,292, forward strand.
TGTGGTGCCTTGGTTATTACAAAACCCATAACAAGCCTATGACAATGAGAAGTTTTTTGATTGTTGCTGCGCTCTCTATTTCTGGGATGCACTGGATGCTCTGTTCTCTCCCTGTGTTACACTAGATGTGGCGCTCACTCTCTTCTACTCGACTTCTCTCTTTTACTCTGCATATTCTCTTTTACCCTGCTCCTTGCTTTTACTCTGCTCTGCGCACCCACCGCCCCGCCCCGCCCCCCAAGCTCCTCTCTTCTTCTAAGTCATTCCCCTGAGCTCCCTGGAGCTGTGTTCCTCGAACTCCTCTCTTCTCCTGCGTGCTTATTTCTGCTTCACGCCACACCGACCAAAGTCACCTCTGCCGGCGTTGTGCTCCTCCGAGCACCACGAGAAGTCAGCCTGCAACACGGCTGCTGCTGTTACACTGGCCACTACAGGTACGGGAGGCGGCAGTCCCCGGCAATAAGGCAAGGGATCAATGGGGGGGTGGGAGGAGATGGTGTTCAGGGAGGTGCTGGGAAGCCCGGGGCAGTGAAGGCCTGGGGTTAAGATTACAGTTGTGCCGAATAATGTAATCAGAGCCCGAACTGCTATTTAAATAAAGAGACTCCTCGCTTCAGGCGGGTGTCCTTAGCACCTGCAATATAAAACTGCATTCGGCAGGATTGGGGCGTAAGGCCAGCGGGCAAGTCTTCAGATCTATTTTAACTGTCACATACCCAGTTTCCACCCAGTTAATTTTCTCCCTCTAATTTCCGCAGCGATGTAGGTACAGCAACTGATCTACTTTTTCTAAGTATCTTGGGGAGATTTCCCCATGTGCTCTTGCAGCATCTGGAGGAAATCTCCTAGCTTGTGTCTGTTTGGGATAGCGGGGTGCATACACTCGGCTGTACAAATCCAATCAGTTAATGTTGCACTGCTGTTTCTCCAGATACAACTGGTTTCAACACACAGCTGAGCAAAGCTCGATATTTATAGTTAGAGCTGGAGCTTCACATTGTGACTGCACAGTACATGCGGAGTGGGTTTAAACTAACCTGTAATTTCTGATGTAAGTGTACTTTTCTTCTTGCTTCAGCAACTCCGATTTGATCAGATTGTCTCGCAGGCCAAATTGTGGCATCCCGAGGATATGGGCTTTGTTTGTAGCCATCACATTAGCGTTGCGGACCATGTTATCAGTTATGTCAGGTCTTGAAACACAAGCAAAATATTTTATTACCATCTGAAGTATTTCAAGGTATTAAATATAAATGTTGAGATGTAATGGTGAATCCGAGAGCACAGTTGGAGTATTGTGTACCCTTCTGGGCTGCACACTTACAGGAATGATGTTGAGGCAATAGAGAGGGTATACACACAAGGATGCTGCCTGCTATATGGAAATACAGATACATATAAAGGAATACTTGAAAAATTGGGGCTGTTTTCTTCTGAATAGAGGAAATTAAGGGATGAGACACAGTAGATAGAAAGAGACTATTTTCAATGATTGGGGGGTCCAGAAGAAGGGAACATAGATTAAAAAATTAGATGTAAGAGATTAGGACATACAGCAGGAGAATTAGTTATTAAACACAGAGTTGTGCGGCTGTGGAATTCACTAGCATAGTAATTAAAGCAGAGATCAGGTCACTATTTAACAATAGGTGGGATAGGTAGTTAAAGGAAAGGGGAATTGAGAGAAATGGAAACTGAGCAGGCACATGGAATTACTCATGTGGAAAATAGACACCAACACAGACTGGCCTGTATCACATTATAATTCTATGTAATTACCTCCATCACCGTCTTTAGTGCAGTTTGGGTCTGAAAGTGGATTTTGAACTTTTTTTTTAAGGACGCGCTTATTTGTACTGCAAAAATGGCCAACAGGCTCCACCCCTTATTTCTGATTGGTCCTCTTAGAGGATAAGCCACACCATGAAGTTTCACAGGGATGTATAACTTGATCCGCCCATTCCAAGGTCTCACTGAATTTGCAAATTGTAACTCGATCCACTTTGACTTCCTGAAGTGACAGAGGACAGAGCTCCCCAGAAGACAGTAAGGGCCAGCCAAAGTGTCTTACCCCAGTCCAAGTACATCCCTCCCCAGCCAAAGTGTCTTGCCCAAGCGCAAGTGCATCCTCCCCTCCCCATAGATGGGACATTTTGTGTGGATTGTTAACAGGTTAATTGGGTATGAAGTGAATAGTGACAGTGTCGTGGCTTCTGGATGTCATCCGCTCCAACAATGTCCCTTGTAGGGGGTTGAAAGAACCTGATCCATCTTTCCCCACTTCCCTCTCTCCTCTCCATGTGTCTCTACCCCCCAACCCCCAGCCTCTTTCTCCCCTCCAGCCCCTCTTCCCCCCACGCCAGCCTCTCTCCCCCACCCAGCCTCTCTCTCCTCCCCTAAGCCTCTCTCTTCCCGCCCCCCCGCCCCGCCCAGCCTCTCTCTCCCCCCATCCTCCAGCCTCTCCCCCCACCCTCTCTCCTCTACTCCCCCCCACCCACCCACCCCCTCTCTCTCGCGGCCCCAAGGCCCTCCGACTCGTGGCCCCCCACCCACCCCGGTCGCCCGCTGCCCTCCCCCTACCACTGCTGCGGACTCGTGGCTCACGGGAGGCTCGAGGCTCACAGCTCAGTGGGAAGCTTGGTCGGCTGGAGAAGCAAGCTCGCGGAGGAGCAGCAGCTCACCCCCATTGGCACTTTCCCGCCGTAATCGGGCCCAGGCCATTGGGGGGGCGGGCAGGGGGATCGGAAAGTGATTCGGAACCTCAGGTCCTGCTTCTGGCACCACATTGATGGAATGATTCGGCCGGGGGGCTTGACAGGGGGCGGGGTTTGTTGCCTGTCTGTCAAAAAAAGTGCAGTACAAATAGTTAGTCCCTTTTTTTAAGCACAGAATTCATCAAAAGTAGCCTAATGGGAGTACTTATGTATCATGTTCACTGAGACAAAAAGCTCAACAAAAGTAACTGGATTTTATGTTTTCAAAAATAAGTAAATGGGCAGAAATGAGTTCAGACCTAATTTTATACAATTCTGGTAACTGTAGTGGGGTACAATTGCCAGACCATCTGGTTACTATACTAATGAAAGGTCATCGACCTGAAACGTCAACTCGGTTTCTCTCTCCACAGAGGCTGCCTGACCTGCTGAGTATTTCCAGCATTTTCGGTTTTTATTTCAGATTTCCAGCATCTGCAGTGTTTTGCTTTTGTCCTGGTTACTATACTAACTTGGTAGCTTCCTCCATAATCAGGCAGGCAAGAAAGGCAGAATAGTGGTAATTTAAACATGTTCATAGTTAAAAGGAATGTGCCAGTGAGTGGAGTAACTGATGGGAGAAGCCTTCAGGAACACTGGGCGGTCAGCCTTCTCATACACTGCGTACACCACTGATGCTACGGCCATAATTTTGGTTGACTTAAGAAGGTCCCAGTTTGGACTGCTTTGTTGGAGGGAAGTAGAGAAGGAGTTGCATTTATATTATCTGAATGGCAGCAGATTAGGAAAAGGCAAGGTGCAACGAGACCTGGGTGTCATGGTTCATCAGTCATTGAAAGTTGACATACAGGTACAGCAGGCGGTGAAGAAGGCAAATGGTATGTTGGGCTGGGGTATTTGAGTATAGGAGCAAGGAGGTCTTACTGCAGTTGTACAGGACCTTGGTGAGGCCTCACCTGGAATATTGTGTTCAGTTTTGGTCTCCTAATCGGAGGAAGGACATTCTTGCTATTGAGGGATTGCAGCGAAGGTTCACCAGACTGATTCCCAGACTGACATATGAGGAGAGATTGGATCAACTGGGCCCTTATACATTAGAGTTTGGAAGGATGAGAGGAGATCTCATAGAAACATATAAGATTCTGACGGGATGGGACAGGTTAGATGCGGGTAGAATGTTCCCGATGTTGGGGAAGTCCAGAACCGGGGGACACAGTCTTAGAATAAGGGGTAGGCCATTTAGGACTGAGATGAGGAGAAACTTCCTCTGACAGAGAGTTGTTAACCTGTGGAATTCCCTGCCGCAGAGAGTGGGTGATGTCAGTTCATTGGATATATTCAAGAGGGAGTTAGATATGGCCCTTATGACTAAAGAGATCAAGGGGTATGGAGAGAAAGCAGGAAAGTGGTACTGAGAGAATGATCAGCCATGATCTTATTGAATGGTGGTGCAGGCTCGAAGGGCCGAATGGCCTACTCCTGCACCTATTTTCTATGTTTCTATATAGCACCTTTCACAACCTCAGCACTTCTCAAAGTGCTTTACAGCCATTAATTACTTTTGACGTGTAGTCACTGTTGTAATGTAGGGAGTAACAAGATCATTTGTTTTAGTGCTGTTGGTTTAGGGATTAAATATTGATCAGGAAAAGTGCAATTTGGTTCCCGAAGCCTGTTCCTTCCACACAATGTGAATAATCTAGCCTTTCATGGAATCTGCACCATCTCTGTCATCGAGGAAGGCTCTGCATACATTCTGAACTGCCAAACGTAAATCATGCAACAACACTCGGATATTCAGCCATTTCTACATTTCAGTTATTCAACAGCCGAGTGGGTGCCTGCGCTGAAGGCCAAGTGAATAGAAAATTTAAAACATTCAGAATGGATTTGTATCCACTTCTGCTTTAAAAAAAGTTTACAGCCCAGACACGATGGGCTGAATGGCCCCCTTCTGTGCCATACAATTCTATGCTTCTATGACAAAACTACAGTGAAAACACTGCGGTTGTCCTCATTATGAAAAGTAAAGAGATTATCAGGCCATTTCTGCAGACTATGGGGCAGGATATGGAGGGTGACAATCAGTCACATTAGAATCGTTGCCATACAATTCCTAGCAAGCCAGTCATTCGAATAGTACATGTTGAATGTCTCTGCCATCCTTACACATGGAACCTGCAGAAAATTTACATGAAATGAACTCTGATATACAATCTTCCAATGAAATGATGTAGAAAGGCACTTTTACCTGTTGGTGCTCCCAGCCAGTAAGAATTTCCACATAATGCAAGTCTTTCACAAGAAATGTCTGTCACTTTAATATCCGCTTAGAAAATATTTGTCTGTAACTGCAATAGCTGAGTTGATAAGTGCACCGCCTACTGTGCAACTTAGCTAAATTCCATGATGAGAAGCCCCACCTTGCCTGCGATACATCTGTCAGCACTGCCACTGTGCAGCCTCGGGAGAACTGCAATTTTTTCCACAGGTTAGTTTTCAACCATTGAGATGCATCACGTGGCTAGGTGACACACTGCTGCTGTCTGTCACCTTTACTCAAATTTCATGAAAAAGAGAATAGCACGGAGAAAAAGCACTGATCGAAAAAAACACCCAAGCCTATTAACAATAAAACAGTTTAACACATCAGAACAGTATTGCAAAACAGCCTCAAAATTAAAGCCTCAAAGCAAATCAACACAAATATCTTCACTATCTACATTCAATCCACAGTGACTTTTCTTTGCTCTCACATACCTCGTAGCAGGAAGCCATGCAGTGGAACTGGCAGAGGCTTCAGAAAATGATTCTAGGTCAGAGGGATTCCTACGAAGAGCGGAGATGTGCTATTAAACAAGAGCAATGATGTAGGTACTACATCCTGCACATTACAAGGTGCGACATCAGTGTACAATGTTTAACATAATTGCACCACATGAATTACTCTGTTCGCTGTTTAATGGAGGCACGAACCATTAGGTACTATTAAAACATGTAAACATGTTAAGCATTCGTACTCACACTAATTTCTAGGTATTTCTAGATATTTAAAAAGAACGAAAAACAAAATTAAATTGAGCGAGATCTATCAACGGTTTAATTTACGTCATAAAACCCTAAACATAATGAATTACTACTATTTTTATAACTATATGGTATCACTAACTCTTGCTTTTCTGGAGTAGGTTCAACATAGCCATCCTCTTCATTGTGACTGCCCCTCTGCTCATCGCCATGTTCAATTGCTAGCAGATCAGAATCGCCTGTAATTAAACAGAAGATACATGGTCACATAAAAGCAAGCATCAATCATATGCACAGCAGGAAGATTGCAGGTTTAATTCCATGGTCCACGTTGAGTTAACCAACGTCAGCCAGTGTGGCTATGGCAGGGTAGGCGGGAGAGGGAGGGGAGTTTGCTTTGATTAGTCTCAGTCTCCCTGGGTCAGGCAGGAACAAAACTTCAACAATGATTCTTGCTGCCAATCAGTACCACTGACCGCTGTATAAATGCGAAGGTGTGGATGTCAGGTGAGGATCACACTTGGCAGTGACACCTTCCGACAGCTGACCAGCTTGCTGATGGTCAATAAAAGAACGGTCTCTTGTTGAGGTACTGAAGAGCTTCTGGTGATTGTGGAACCATACACGCCAGTGTTAGTCACCACCTTCAGGAATCGGGAGAAAAAAGTTGGAGAAGCTAACAAACCCCATTTCTGAAAACACAACACAACAATGGAGACGGACTTCTCTGGATCCAGATGTGGATAAGGTGGGAACTCTATGGATAAGGGCAAGAGACATGAGGGGAAGGAAAATAACTGCAAGCACCTGCTATAGACCACTGTGTCAATCGAAGAGAGGGGAGCAAGAACATTTAATTCAAATAAAATTTGCATTTACAGGAACAGATGCAGCTGTTATGGATGTAGTCAAATAAGGGAAACATGTACGGAACAGATGTTGATGACTTTAAATCACCGATTAGCTAACATAGAAAGTGAGGTACTGAAAAGAGTCAAGAATTGGGGCAGATACCCCAACGGTTAACCAGTGAGACATGGCGGATGGTACCCCAAGTGCAGTATTATGGCTTAAGGCTCGAGAGTGGATTTTGAGGTAATGCAAGTCCCAAGGGGTGTTTGTCCCAGCTGTTGAATCTTACAGTACTTCAGGGCTCTGGTGGAGGTCAGTTTTATATTGAGCAGAGCTCTCTGGTATGCCGCAAGTTGTCCTTCTATCATGCTGAAGGCAGGTGTCAGTTGTATCATCATCATCATAGGCAGTCCCACGTATCGAGGATGACTTGCTTCCACGCCAAAAAGGGATGAGTTCACAGGTGTTTCAATGAAGGACCTAATATTCCAGGTCCCGAACTACATCCTGAAGGGTGGAAGATGCCTGTGTGTGGATTTGTTTTAACGTGTGCTGGCTGTTGCACACCAGCCACCACACAGACTTGGGACAGAAGATGATAAAAAGGAATTACCAGGGAATAGGAGCAGGGATTGAACCTGGGAACCTTCTGGAATGTGAAGCTGAAGAACGTACGGTGGGGCACTTACCCATTCAGAAAATGGAAAGGACAACTTTGCAAAAGAAAAGTATTGTTCTTTAATTTGTTCCTTTCCTTCCGTCTTGAAATTGTTCACTCTTGCTAAGGTACAGATTCACTAATGTCAGATGCTCCCTGGCACTTTTTCCCTCCTCTCCACCCCTAGACAGCAAGTGTCAGTGAGCTATTTGACTGTGAAAGGTATCATAAGCAAGCATCACCCTATTCTCATCCAATAGTCGCACACATTGACTCGCCAGCCCAGCTTACTGGATAACCATCAGGAGTGGGAACTGTAGCTGATGGATTCCCTCGCTAGCCCAGGGCACTGAGGCCCAGAGGTCAAGAGTTCAAAACCCACTTTGGAGTGTTGTGAAACTAAATGTAATAAGTCTGGAAATTTGTGAACTAGCACCAGAAAAAAAAACAAACAAACAATGACCATGGAAGCTGTTGAATTGTCATAAAAATTTAACTGGTTCACTAACATCCTTCAGGGAAGTGAACCTTTGAAGGAAAAGAAATGGGGCTTGATGCAAAATAGACCTCCGATTTGCTATGAGCCCATTTCATATTATTGGCGTAAACCAAGTTCACCACCATGATATAAAAAAAAAGTACAAAACTAAAGCAAACAACCTTCAGGCTAACTTAGGAACAAACTTAAATTAATTCTTAAGCAACTCAGTACTTACTGGGAGCAGCAATGGCAGCAATGGCGGTGACGGCAGCAGCAGCAGCAGTGGCAGCAACACCAGCAGAAAAATACGTGCAAAGTATTGTTGACTGAATAGATGGTGCACAGGCAGGGCTAGACAGCAGTAGGAAAGCACTATTAGTAAAGAACCGGGAGTGACGTGCCTATACAGGTGCAATGCTATTTCTACGCAGAACGAGAGTGAAGGAGAAAAGCAGAAGCTCAGGCGTAACTTTAACGCTATACTTTGCAGGATGCGCTACTGTTAAAGTCTTTAAAGCAACATGGACCATCAGTGGATTGGTCCTATCTTGTGGGCAGCAAGAGCAGAATTTGATTACTAGTGATCAGTTCCTGCTTCAGAAGTGCACAACAATTAGCAATCAAATCAATATAAACGAACTGGACACAGAAACCAAAATACAACTATGTCAAACTTGCTGATGATATTAAAAGAGAGGTTACAACTTTGCAGAAGGGTTTATAGATTGGTAGCGTAACTGGGCAGACAATGGTCAAATTAAATTTATTAAGTAACGAAGTGGGGCATACTGGTCAAAACAAAACTGTGGGTCATAGGTATACAATGAATGGAAGTGAATTGACACAGGGAGGAAGACTATTGATTTTTAATGTCCACATAAAAAGGATGATTAAATTTTTTTTTTTTAAATAGGGTGCTAGCATGTAAAGGCAGTACAAGTATATAGACGAACATAGGAACAGGAGGAGGCCATTCAGCCCCTTGAGCCTGTTCCACCATTCGATGATCTGCTCCATATACCTGCCTTTGGCCTATATCCCTTAATATCTTCGGTTAACAAAAAGCTATCAATCTCCATTTTAAAATGAATTGATCTAGCATCAATTGCCATTTGCAGAATAGTTTCAAACTTCTACCACCTTTTGTGTGTAGAAGTGTTTCCTAATTTCACTCCTGAAAGGTCTGGCTCTAATTTTTAAACTATGACCCCGAGTCCTAGATTCCCCAACCAGCGGCAATAGTTTCTCTCTATCTACCTTATCTGTTCCACTTAATATCCTGAAAACATCGATCAGATCACCCCTTAACCTTCTAAATTCTAGGGAATACAACCCTAATTTGTGTAGTCTCCCCATGTAACTTAAACCTGGAAGTCTGGGAATCATTCTGGTAAACCTACACTGCACTCCCTCCAAGGCCAATATATCCTTCCTAAGATGTGGTGACCAGAACTACTCATAGTACTCCAGGGGCCGGATTTTCAGCAGGTTTGTGACCAGGTTTTCGCCCCTCTGCAACGAAAACCCAGTCGCAAAGCCCGGGCGGGATCCTCGGATACCTGTTTGCGGCTGCGCTGGCAAGTACCGCCGGGGAGAGGTGCACCGACGTGCAACGATGCGGATTGCATTACCATCATACTTTCGGCTCTCTCCCAACCAGTACACCTCGCCCTATCAAACCTGTTGGTGCAGCCCTGCCAGCAGCCAATGAAGCCAACATGTCTGCCATTTCCCTATTGTCACCGACAATATCGCAACTTTCAGTTTTTAAGGAGCCAACATTGCTTCTGGCCACCCTCTCTTTCCTAATGCAACTATAAAAATTCTTTGTGTTGATTTTGATATCCCTTGCAAGTTTCTTTTCATGCAGAGATTATGTTAAGGCTTTGCAATGGACCGGTTAGACTACACTGGGAGTGTTGTGTTCAGCTCTGGTCACCACACCACGGCAGAGCTTGTGGTGAACACTCGCAGAGTGAATGGCCAGCAGCAATGCTGCCCCAACAAGCACAAATTTATAGCCTGCTGTTGGCCCATGGGTTAAGAGACAGAATGAGAGATGAATCGGGTATCTTGCGCTACCATAAATGAGTACAACTACCCTCTTTCCTCCATCATTAGTGAACCTGCCGTATGTTTACAATTGTACCATAAAGAGCTGCAAGTACAATAAACATTGAACTTGCTGGAAAATTCTTTTAAGCTTTGTACACCCACTTAAGCATTGTTACTGAACGGCAATACTTAACGCTTCCCCTCATGTTTCCTTCCGATCTATAAGCATTTCTGAACTGCTATTACTTCCCTCTTATGAATCTCTCTACAGACTTCTATCAGTGTAAACACACAACCTGAATTTAGGACAATGCCATTAACCCAGATTATAGCCCATGGTCTGCTCTCTCAGATGGACGTAAAAGATCCCACGGCACTATTTCGAAGAAGAGCAGGGAGTTATGCCTGGTGTCCTGGCCAATATTTATCCCTCAATCAACATCGAAAACAGATTATCTGGTCATTATCACATTGCTGTTTGTGGGATCTTGCAGTGCGATAATTGGCTGCCGTGTTCCTTACATTACAGCAGTGACTACACTTCATTGGCTGTAAAGCGCTTTGGGACGTCCAGTGGTCACGAAAGGCGCTATATAAATGCAAGTCTTTCTTTCTTATGGTTAGGCAGAAGTAGAAAAGCACAAGAATTGTCCAGCTCAAAATTTAAAATATTTACAGCAGCATTCCATTTGAGGAGATGATCACCATGAAACAATGTGTATTTGCTTAATAATCAGAATCACCTCGGAAGTATGTTGAATGGGAACACTTGCCTCCCACTCCAACAGTAAACAGCAAGGTTAAAAGAACAAGTTCCTGCAAATTTAGAACCAGATAATAAACATTCACTCTCAACCAACTACGAGTGGGCTCAACTGCACCAGAAGACCTGCAGAGTCAGGCTCATTTCAAGCATCTCTAAGTGAAATGTGTGCATCCCTAGCCACTACATAAATTGCTCTACCCTTTGCACTTTGTTGTTCTAAAACAGGTTTCATTTAATTTCCATCTACTCGAGATTTCAGTCACTCCTACATAGAGAATGTGAAACAGACTCCGAGCCAAAGTAGTTAGAGCGCTGTTGATCAATACCTTAAAAACAACAGGGCTGCTGGACAATCTGGTTGGGAACATGTTGGGAGGGTTAAGGCTAAACTCAGATGCAGATAGCCAAATGCTGTGTGGCACATGAACACCTGACACCATGGAGGTATGCCAAGGAAGGCCATGGGTCAATGATGACTAATGTAGATGAGATTGGAAAGATATTCTGGTATTTATCTCAACTCATTGTTGGGAGAAAAAGGCTGAAGGTGACATTTGCAGATTTTTTTCGCATCATCACAGGCAGTCCCTCGAAATCGAGGAAAACTTGCTTCCACTCTAAAAGTGAGTTCTTAGGTGACTGAACAGTCCAATATGGGAAGTAGTCTCTGTCACAGGTGGGACAGTCGTTGAAGGAAAGGGTGGGTGGGATTGGTTTGCCGCACGCTCTTTCTGCTGCCTGCGCTTGATTTCTGCATGCTCTTGCCGATGAGACTCTAGGTGCTCTGCGCCCTCCTGGATGCTCTTCCTCCACTTAGAGCGGTCTTTGGCCAGGGACTCTCAGGTGTCGGTGGGGATGTTGCATTTTATCAAGGAGGTTTTGAAGGTGCCCTTGAAACGTTTCCTCTGCCCACCTTGGGCTCGCTTGCCGTGTAGGAGTTCTGAGTCGAGCACTTGCCATAGAGAATAAATGGCATGAATGGGGTCGTGTTTGAGCAGATTGTACATAATCTGGATCGCATCCTCGGTTACTGAGGGAAGTAAAGATGAAAATTACAGAGGCTCTGGCCACAATCTTCCAATCCTCCTTAGATATGGCGGTGCAGCCAAAAGACGGGAGGTTTGGCCTTTGTAAGGTCAAAGCGGCCATGTATAAGGGCTGGTGCTGTTCCCTGTATTTTTCCTGCAGCTATCGCGCTGTAAAAATCATGTCCGTTGTGCCCCATGGGGGACGAAATCCGCACTGTGACTCCGGGAGGAGCTCCTCAGCCACAGGGAGAAGATGGCTGAGGAGGACTCTTGCGACGACTTTCCCAGTTGCTGATAACAGGGAGATTCCACTGTCGTTGCTGCAGTTGGACTTGTCCCCTTTTTAAAGATGGTCACGATCACTGCATCTTGGAGATCTCCCAGCATGCTCTCTTCCCTCCAGATGAGAAAGATGAGGTCATGTATTCGTGCCAACAGTACCTCTCCACCATACTTCAGTGCCTCAGTGGGGATTCCATCCGCTCCAGGCCTTTGACAGCGTCAACCATAAGGGCCTATGGAGAGTCCTCCTCCGTTTCGGATGCCCCCAAAATCACCATCCTCCACCTGCTCCACGACGACATGCAGACAGTGATCCTTACCAACGGATCCATTACGGCCCCATCCACGTCCGGACCGGGGTCAAACAGGGCTGCGTCATCGCCCCAACCCTCTTCTCAATTGTCCTCGCTGCCATGCTCCACCTCACAGTCAACAAGCTCACCACTGGAGTGGAACTAAACTACAGAACCAGTGGGAACCTGTTCAATCTTTGTCGTCTCCAGACCAGGTCCAAGACCACCCCAACCTCTGTCGTCGAGCTACAGTACGCGGATGCCTGCGTCTGCGCACAGAGGCTAAACTCCAGGACATAGTCAACGTATTTACTAAGGCGTACGAAAGCATGGGCCATATGCTAAACATCCGTAAGACAAAAGGTCCTCCACCAGCCTCTCCTCACCACACAGCACTGCCCCCCAGTCATCAAGATCCACGGCACAGCCCTGGACAACGTGGACCATTTCCCATACCTCGGGAGCCTCTTATCAACAAGAGCAGATATTGACGACGAGATTCAACACCGCCTCCAATGCGCCAGTGCAGCCTTCGGCCGCCTGAGGAAAAGAGTGTTTGAAAACCAGGCCCTCAAATCTGCCACCAAGCTCATGGTCTACAGGGCTGCAGTAATACCCGCCCTCCTGTATGGCTCAGAGACATGGACCACGTACACCTCAAGTCGCTGGAGAAATTCCACCAACGATGTTTCTGCAAGATCCTACAAATCCCCTGGGAGGACAGACGCACCAATGTTAGCGTCCTCGACCAGGCCAGCATCCCCAACATTGAAGTACTGACCACACTTGATCAACTCCGCTGGGCAGGCCACATTGGCATGCCAGACACGAGACTCCCAAAGCAAGCGCTCTACTCGGAATTCCTTGACGGCAAACGAGCCAAAGGTGGGCAGAGGAAACATCACAAGGACACCATCAAAGCCTCCCTGATCAGCCATGATCATATTGAATGGTGGTGCAGGCTTGAAGGGCTGAATGGCTTTCTCCTGCACCTATTTTCTATGTTTCTATGATAAAGTGCAACATCCTCACTGACACCTGGGAGTCCCTGGCCAAAGACTGCCCTAAGTGGAGGAAATACATCGGGGAGGGCGCTGAGCACCTCGAGTCTCATCGCCGAGAGCATGCAGAAACCAAGCGCAGGCAGTGGAAAGAGCGTGCGGCAAACCTGTCCCACCCACCCCTTCACTCAATGACTATCTGTTCCACCTGTGACAGGGACTGTGGTTCTCGTATTGGACTGTTCAGCTACCCAAGGTCTCATTTTTAGAGTGGAAGCAAGTCTTCCTCGATTCCGAGGGACTGCCTATGATGATGATGGAGGTTTGCAAATGTTACACTCCTATTCAAAAGAGAGAAGAGGGATAAATCTGGCAATTACAGGCCTGTCAGCCTAATGTCAACAGTGGGGAAACTTTTAGATAAAATAATCCGGGACAAAATTAATTGCACTTGGAAAAGTATGGGCTAATAAATGAAAGTCAGCACAGATGTGTTAAAGGCAAATCATGTTTGACAAACTTGATTGAGTTCTTTGATGAAGTAACGGAGAGGGTTGATGAGGATAGTGCAGTTGATATTGTATATATAGACTTTCAAAAGGCATTTGATAAATTACCACAAAATAGACTGGTTAGCAAAATTAAAGCCAATGGGATTAAAAGGAACAGTGATACAAAATTGGCTAAGGGACAGAAAGCAGAGAGCAGAAAGAAAGAACTTGCATTTATATAGCGCCTTTCATAAGAATATAAGAATTAGGAACAGGAGTAGGCCATCTAGCACCTTGAGCCTACTCCACCATTCAACAAGATCATGGCTGATCTGGCCGTGGACTCAGCTCCACTTATCCGCCCGCTCCCCATAACCCTTAATTCCCTTATTGGTTAAAAATCTATCTATCTGTGATTTGAATACATTCAATGAGCTAGCCTCAACTGCTTCCTTGGGCAGAGAATTCCACAGATTCACAACCCTCTGGGAGAAGAAATTCCTTCTCAACTCGGTTTTAAATTGGCTCCCCCGTATTTTGAGGCTGTGCCCCCTAGTTCTAGTCTCCCCGACCAGTGGAAACAACCTCTCTGCCTCTATCTTGTCTATCCCTTTCATTATTTTAAATGTTTCTAAAAGATCACCCCTCATCCTTCTGAACTCCAACGAGTAAAGACCCAGTCTACTCAATCTATCATCATAAGGTAACCCCCTCATCTCCGGAATCAGCCTAGTGAATCGTCTCTGTACCCCCTCCAAGGCTAGTATATCCTTCCTTAAGTAAGGTGACCAAAACTGCACGCAGTACTCCAGGTGCGGCCTCACCAATACCCTGTACAGTTGCAGCAGGACCTCCCTGCTTTTGTACTCCATCCCTCTCGCAATGACGGCCAACATTCCATTCGCCTTCCTGATTACCTGCTGCACCTGCAAACTAACTTTTTGGATTCACACTAGTCTGAAAATGCCTGATCTCGTCTGATCTCGGAAGCTAAGCAGAGTCAGGCCTGGTTAGTACTTGGATGGAAGACTGAGTTCCTCGTTAGTATAGTGATGAGTATCCCCGCCTCTCTCGCGGGAGACCGGGGTTCAGTTCCCCGACGGGGAGGCAGTTGTTTCAAAAATGAATAACGGTTTAATGTTTTTTGTTTTGCAGATAAACTCCAAAAAGAGTTTCAAGCACAAGGACCCCCAGGTCCCTCTGCACCGCAGCATGTTGTAATTTCTCCCCATTCAAATAATATTCCCTTTTACTGTTTTTTTCCCCCCCAAGGTGGATGACCTCACATTTTCCGACATTGTATTCCATCTGCCAAACCTTAGCCCATTCGCTTAACCTATCTAAATCTCTTTGCATTCTCTGTGTGTCCTCTACACAACCCGCTTTCCCACTAATCTTTGTGTCATCTGCAAATTTTGTTACACTACACTCTGTCCCCTCTTCCAGGTCATCTATGTATATTGTAAACATACATGTGGTCCCAGCACCGATCCCTGTCGCACACCGATTTCCACCCTGAAAAGGACCCATTTATCCTGACTCTCTGCTTTCTGTTAGTTAGCCAATTCTCTATCCATGCTAATGGATTGTGGATCTGTGGAATTCGCTGCCTCGGAGAGCTGTGGAAGCTAGGACATTGAATAAATTTAAGACAGAAATAGACAGTTTCCTAAACGATAAAGGGAATAAGGGGTTATGGAGAGCAGGCAGGGAAGTGGACCTGAGTCCATGATCAGATCAGCCATGATCATATTTAATGGGGGAGCAGGCTCGAGGGGCTGTATGGCCTATGCCTGCTTCTATTTCTTATGTTCTTGCCGGAGATGAAGGGGTTGACTTATGAAGATAGGTTGAGCAGGTTGGGCCTATACTCATTGGAGTTCAGAAGAATGAAAGGTGATCTTATCGAAACATACAAGATAATGAGGAGGCTCGAGAAGATGGATGCAGAGAGGATATTTCCACTCATAGGGGAAATTAAAACTAGGGGACATAGTCTCAGCATAAGGGGTCGCCCATTTAAAACTGAGATGGAGGAAGAATTTCTTCTGAGGGTTGTAAATCTGTGGAATTCTCTGCCTGAGTGGAGGCTGGGTCATTGAATATATTTAAGGTGGAGATAGAGCGATAAGGGAATAAAGGGTTATGGAGAGCGGGCAGGGAAGTGGAGCTGAGTCCATGATCAGATCAGCCATGATCTTATTGAATGGCGGAGCAGGCTTGAGGGGCCGTATGGCCTACTCCTGTTCCTATTTCTTATGTTCTTTTGTAAACCTTGACAGCACATGTTCTATGCAGGTCACCTTGACCCAAAACTCAATATAATTTGTACAGAAAGATAAAAAGGAATCAACAAAATCAAAGAGGAATGACTAGAAGAGTAAAGATGAGGAGACAGAAAGTTAACCAATTTTCCTCCCCACCTCAAAAACCCTCTTAAATGAGAAAGGCTACTTGTTAAATTCTGACAATCCTTGAAACCAACCATCTAACACAACACACTGTATCTTACTAAAGCAACTGACACTACATTGGAAAAGCAATACATCCAGATTCAAGCAAGCCAAACACGAGAGCTTTTGATTAACAGATGCAACATTTACCAATTCACAATTTATTGAATTTGGGAAACAACTGTCCCAGTACACGTGAACAGGGCTCGATAGCAAAATACTTGATCACATATGTGATATGTCCCCTTAATGTGTGACTGTTCAGTCATATCCAATATGACTTGTAGATGAGTGTATAAATGCTGATGTTCGCAGAAATATGACCAAACGGTTTATTTCAAGACAATAGCAAAGTGCGTCAAACAACGCCGACCCCACTTTTAAAACAATCTGAAAGCTCCTAACTCTATAACCAGCAGCAGACAGATAAATCACATGGAACTTTACAGCATACAAATGGGCCATATTGGTTTAACAACACACATACCATCAACTTCTGAAATTCAAGTTTCCAATCGATGAATGCAAATACAGGTTGAACCTCTCTTATCCGGGATTCTGTTATCTGGCACCATCCCTTGTCCGGCACCATTCCTGGACGCCAGGTGGCGCATGCGCAGAACGTGGTTGGTCAAAATCCTACTCACCAATATAATCTTTCTCCTCGATTGGCTGCCTCCTCCTAGTCGCCCTGCTGGAGCCCCTGCAGCCACAGTCCTCCGGCCGGGCGCTCCTCCCCACAGCACTTCCTCTGGGGGGGGGGTCGGGCTGACTCTTCTGGGCTCACCGACTCGTTGGGGCCCGCTTAGGCAGCCAACCTCCTCCACCCCACCCCAGACCTTGGGCAACCTCCTCCTCTCCTCTCCTCCCCTCTCCAACCTCCACCCCCCCCTCCCAACCCCATGACCTCCCCTAATCCGGCAAAATCCCTCATCCGGCATGGGCCAGGTCCCAAGGGTGCTGGATACGGGAGGTTCAACCTGGTATTCAGTTATTGAATGAAGACTAATCCTTGTTGAACTGCTTTACTTCAATAATAAGAGGTGATACAATATTGCTTTGGGAGGCATTTCAAAATAAAAAATTTGCATTTACATAGTGCCTTTCACGACCTCGGAATCCCAAAGCGCTTTGCATCCAATGAAGTACTTTTGAAATATAGTCACTGTTATAATGGCAGCCAATTTGCGCAAAGCAAGGTCCCACATACAGCAATGAAATAAATGACTAGATCATGTTTTAGGTGTTGGTTTAGCAAGAAATATGGGCCAGGTCACCAGTAAAAATCTTTTGAATAGTGCAATGGGATCTTCTACACTGGCCTAAAGGTGCAAATGGGGCCTCGGTTTAACGTCTCATCTGAAGCACAGTCTCAGTTCTGTACTGAAGTGTCAGCCTAGCACAGGATATCCTTCCTAATTTGCTGAATTCAATACCCTTTTCAAATGCTAAATGATAAAATGCCACTAGTGTGCCTCAACTGTTCATCAAGACTTACTTGAATGTCTGGTCTCAATAATGAAGCAACTGGGACTTGACTGCTTGCTGAACGGCTGGAGAAATGTCACGCGTCTGCCCATTAACCGCCTTATTAACTTTGTGCAAGTGTTAGCCGAGGTAAATTTATAAGATTAATCAAAGAAAAAAATGCTGCATTCATAAGCACCATGCACAAGGATAGTGTTTAATTTTAAAATGAAACGGTTAACTTTAGTTTCCAAAGCTGGAGTTGCAGTGGCCCTGCTTTCCCCACCACCTCCAGGTGTTACTCATCGTATATCTTAAAGCCAGCAAGTACAAGGTTGTTAGATTCCAAAGCAAATCACATGTCCTTTATTATTCTTGAATTTGAATTAAGGGATTTATTATGTACCCACGTAATTATTCCGTAAGAGAGACAATTACTAAGGTTCGGAGTACTAACCTACAACATTTAACTCCTGCTGAGGAAATGGATTTTGTCATTTGACCATAGACTTGTAGCAAATCAAAAATCTGTATCTCATACTCCATGATAGAGCATTACTTAGTACTGTTCTACAATAAACAGAATTCGTTTACAGGAAGGATAAAGACTACTTTTGACGAACTTAGTAGCGGATGTGGTTTCCCTCCGTCTCAGAGATGCTATCAGAAACACCAGCAGGCACAGAATGCAAATACAGAAACTAACAGCAACAGTCAACTGAACCAGTGTGCGTTCACTTAGATTTCAATGCAAAAGTCTCTGTTTTAGGACTTAGCTTCAACTAATGTAAAGACAGCCACCATACAGCCACATGCAAGTCATTACTGCTCTGCTTTATGGTAATGCACGAAATCTGTACTGCCGAGTCATGCAACTTTCTTCCATTTTTAGCGCCCGTAAATACACAGGTTTGCATGATCACAAGCTGATAGAGCTTATACAGTAATTGGAGGCATTGTTCCTATGGACTCTGTCCTTCCTCCCTCCCTCCCTCCTCATTTACAATGGCTCAGAGACGGTCATAAAATAAAACAAAAATATCCTTTGGAGAGAAGAAAGATAAGTTCCAATTTACTGACATCAGTGTCCAGAAAACTTAGCATGGGTGGGTATAGGCCTTGTATAGAAGAGTACTTTTGAAGTGCATTTTTACAGCAACTCCAGGGAAGAGACCGGAAGCTGCAATGTTAGTTCCAGCCATCGAGTACCCAGTTTAAACTGCATGGGTCGAGCTCCTAGTCTTGTGCCCAGGGCAGAGTGCTAAGTGTGTGAGTCAATAAATATTTGCAGAGCATGAGAATTCACACACAGGCATCTTCCACCCTTCAAGATGTAGCTCGGGACCTAGAATGTCAGGTCCCTCATTGAAACACCTGTGGACTCATCTTTTTTTGGTGTGGAAGCGGGTCATCCTCGACACAAGGGACTGCCTAATACTATGCTATACTATTTGCAAAGCACTTCTACCAGCCTCGGTTGACTCCATGTGATGTCAGAGAGAGAGAAACCACTTTGCACCAACATAAATCTTCTGCAAGGAAGAAAAAAAAGTCAATGGTTTATTCATGCTCCCACTTTTTAAACAGAGGTGGAATTTAAGTTGGTGCATTTGGTGCAGAAGACAGAAAAACTCTGACTATCAAAACCCCTGAAATTCCGGTCTCCCCAGGTGCGTACGGAGTGTGTACAGACTCGGGAAGACATCGGAAAAGCCGGTTTTCGGCACGGAATGCGCATGGGCCAAAAACCAGCTTTTCCAATCTGTCAAGTTTCTGACTTAACAGATGGCCGCATCTCGGGGAGAAGGACATTCCCACGGCAGAGATTGGGCTATTTGCCCGTCTCTTGCCCTGCGAATGTCCTTAAAACTCTTGCGCCTAACCTACTTTTACCAGCGTAAGAGTTTAAAAACATATCAAAAAAATATAAAAATAAAATTTAAAAATCCATATTTGTTAAAAACCCTGCCCACTCAGGTAATTTTATTTTAATCCATAATTGAAACTTTTTTTTTAAAATTGGCAATTTTTTTTTCCAAAAGCCTTTATCAACTTTAATTTCTATAATGTATTTATATGAAGTGTTTTTTTTAATGTTTTATGTAGTGTTTGAGGGTGTTTCTCATTCATAGTAATAGGCATTTCAGACTTACGAAACTCCTATTACTATGAATGAGAAACACCCTCAAACACTCCTATGGACGTCCCAACGTGAACGTGCTCCGTTGCGCAAGAGGAGGTCTCGAGTCTGGAATCTCTGGTGAACGTTCGACCAAAAGGTAAGTGCGCATCTTTCCTCCTATTTTTAGTCGAACGCCCATGGGAAGAAGAAACTGGGATTTCTGCACCAATCTGGTATTCCTGCCATATTGTGAGGAGACACACCGAGTAGAACGGAAGCCAAGTAAAATCTCAGTGCAAAATTTCAGTGCCTCAGATATTGCAAATATCTTACGGCCCACTTTGAAGCACTACCATAACAATAATAGCTGGTAATTTATTAACCAGTGAGTAACAGAGTGCAACACTGCTTTCATTACTCTCTTCCTGTCAGAGTGGCAGAACTTAGTTAATGTTGCTCCAATGCGCAATCCACAATTTCAGCCCTAACTGCGATCCCCTTTCTCACCTATACTGAATATTCATCAAAAAATAAACTCAAGACTTCAGCTTGCAGTTACAGCTGCACTGCTAGCATCTCTCCTCCTTTTAAGAACAGAAGAATAGCAGAAGTAGGCCATACGGCCCCTCAAGCCTGCTCCGCCATTTAATGCGATCATGGCTGATCCGATCATGGACCCATTTCCCTGCCCGCTCTCCATAACCCCTTATCGGCTAAGAAACTGTCTATCTCTGTCTTAAATTTATGCAATGTCCCGGCTTCCACAGCTCTGAGCGAATTCCACAGATTTACAACCCTCAGAGGAAATTCCTCCTCATCTCAGTTTTAAATGGGCTGCCCCTTATTCTAAGATTATGCCCTCTTGTTCTAGTCTCCCCTATCAGTGGAAACATGCTCTCTGCATCCACCCTGTCAAGCCCCCTCACAATTTTATATGTTTCGATAAGATCACCTCTCATTCTTCTGAATTCCAATGAGTAGAGGCCTAACCTACTCAACCTTTCCTCATGTCAACCCCCTCATCTCCAGAATCAACCTAGTGAATCGTCTCTGAATTGCCTCCAAAGCAAATATATCCTTTCGTAAATATGGAAACCAAAACTGTATGCAGTATTCCAGGTCTGGCCTCACCAATACCCTGTTTAACTGTAGCAAGACTTCCCTGCTTTTATACTCCATCCCCTTTGCAATAAAGGCCAAGATTCCATTGGCCTTCCTGATCACTTGCTGTACCTGTATACTAACCTTTTGTGTTTCATACACAAGTACCCCCAGGTCCCGCTGTACTGCAGCACTTTGCAATTTTTCTCCATTTAAATAATAACTTGCTCTTTGATTTTTTTTCTGCCAAAATACATGATCTCACACTTTCCAACATCACACTCCATCTGCCAAATTTTTGCCCACTCACTTGCCTGTCTAGGTCCTTTTGTAGATTTTTTGTTGCTCACACGTTGCTTTTCCTCCCATCTTTGTATCGTCAGCAAACTTAGCTACGTTACACTCAGTCCCTTCTTCCACATCGTTAATATAGATTGTAAATAGTTGGGTCCCAGCACTGATCCCTGCGGCACTCGACTAGTTAATGATTACCAACCCAAGAATGAACCATTTATCCCGACTTTCTATTTTCTGTTAGTTAGCCAATTCTCTATCCATGCTAATATATTACCCCCAACCCCGTGAACTTTTATCTTGTGCAGTAACCTTTTATGTAGCACCTTGTCAAATGCGCTCTGGAAATCCAAATACATCACAGCCACTGGTTCCCCTTTATCCACCCTGTTCGTTACATCCTCAAAGAATTCCAGCAAATTTGTCAAACATGACTTCCCTTTCATAAATCCATGCTGACTCTGCCTGACTGAATTATGCTTTTCCAAATGTCTTGCTACTGCTTCTTTAATAATGGACTCCAACATTTTCCCAACCACAGATGTTAGGCTAACTGGTCTATAGTTTCCTGCTTTTTGTCTGCCTCCTTTTTTAAAAATAGGAGCGTTACATTTGCAGTTTTCCAATCTGCTGGGACCTCCCCAGAATCCAGGTAATTTTGGTAAATTACAACCAATGCATCTACTATCCCTGCCACTACTTCACTTAAAACCCTAGGATACCCTAAGCCATCAGTTCCAGGGGATTTATCCGCCTTTAGTCCCATTATCTTACTGAGTACCACCTCCTTAGTGATTGTGATTGTGTTAAGTTCCTCCCCCATTATAGCCCTTAACTATCCACTATTGGGGTATTTTAACCCTGCTACATACACTGTTCTATTGACAAAGTGGCTGGCTGCTCTGTTCCATGTCCTACTGTTCCATGTCCTACATCATGGTACTGTACTGCACAGCAGGTTGGTACATCATGCCCAAGCTATCAAGGCCACTGTCCAGCTCAACATCCAGCCATATGCAGAAGAGTTACAGAACGTTATCGCCGCTCTTCAACTACTAGGGGGTTGATATTGTCGTCTGAACGAAGCGAGACCGGTAGCCGAGACCTTGGGAGATCAGACAATTGGCATAATTTACTAACGCTACAGGTGTTTCTCACATAATGTGCTGGAGTACCAGAGGCGGCATCATTGGGTGCTAGCGGCTCGTGAAAGAATGTGAGCTGTTCATTGTGCGCGGGTCACTTTCTTGGTGTGGAGGGAGGTTCACAAGGCGCAAACATGGAGCCAGAAGTCATTGGTGGGGGTGGGGAAAGAGGTTAAAATGGATATTGGGAGCTTCGATGCTGCAGGGTAGGGGTGCAAAGGAAATGGTGCCCAAATCTTAAAGTATTCAAAAGGTCACTTTCCACTCAGTGCCCATTCCAAACAGACACTGCAGTGGAATGCGACTCGGGCACCTCAACCACATTGTGAGAGGCAGTGAATGTAAAATGAAAGTCGTGTGTGCTGGCTCCCAGCTTCAGTGTGCTCTTCACTCTTGAAGTTCCCCTTCAAGTTACACACCATCCTGACTTTGAAATATATTGCCGTTCCTTCATCGTCAGTGGGTCAAAATCCTGGAACTCCCTCCCTAACACCACTGTGGGAGTACCTTCACTCCACGTACTGCAGAGGTTCAAGCAGGCGGCTCACCACCACATTCTCATAGGCAATTAGGAATGGGCAATAAATGCTGGCCTTGCCAGTGATGCCCACATCCAGTGAACAAATAAAAAAAAAACTCAGGACTACCCAGTCAATAGTGACTTTTTAGTAGTGTAAGGAAATAAGGCAGTGAATTTGTGCACAATGAGGTTCCACAGATATCAATGAAATAACTGACCAGATAACATGTTTATGATGGAATGCTTGCTAAGGGATAATGTTGGCCAGGACACTGGAAGAACTGCCTTGCTCTTCCTTGGTTTAACATCTCATCTGAAAGATGGCACCTCTGAGTGAAACACTCCCTCAGCATTGCATTGAAGTGTCAGCCTAGATAATGTGCTCAAGTCTATGTACCGAGATAATGTTGGGCTTGAACCCACAACTCTGACTCAGAGGCAAGAATGCGATCACTGAGGCAAGGCGGCGCTTTACTTTCATTGTGTATATGTTCCAATTACTACATAGCACTTACATATATCGGCCCCAAGTTTCCACATGATTTGCTCCTGATTTTTAGGAGCAACTGGTGGAGAACGGAGTATCTTAGAAATCGGAATTCTCCACATTTAAGTTTTCTGCAGTTCTAGTCAGGTAGAACAGTTTCACTTTTGAACAGAATTTTTTTTTTCAAAAGGGGGCGTGTCCGGCCACTGACGCCTGATTTGAAATTTTCCACAGTGAAAACGTACTCCAAACTAACTTAGAATGGAGCAAGTGAAGATTTTTGTAGGCTTGAAAAAACCTTGTCTACACATTAAAAAATCAGACGCAGATTACAAATTAGGCGTAGGGAATGAGGTGGGGGGGGGGGGGGGAAAGAGTGGGGGGGGAAGGGAAGTCATTACATTCTACAATCAATCCTTAGTTATACTTATACAAATATTATACAAATAAATCCAACCTGAATAAAAATTTATAAGCAATGAAAAGATTAAATAAACCATGTTCCTACCTGTGTGAAAGTGCTTCATGCAGGCCTTTCAGGCAGCGGTTTGTCGTCGGGACCGACCGACGGCAGGGGGAGGCATGGAGAAGGCTGCAGGAAGCCTCATTACTTGAGGCAGCTGTTCCCGACGGCGGGGGGGGGGGGGGGGGGGGGGGGCAGGGAGACGGCTGCAGGAAGCCTCATTACTTGAGGCAGCCGTTCCCGACGGCAGGGGGGTGGGGGGGGAAGAGGCAGGGAGAAGGCTGCAGGAAGCCTCATTACTTGAGGCAGCCGTTTGCCGTCGGGCCCGACGGACGGCAGGAGGAGGGAGGGAGAAAGCTGCAAGAAGCCTCAGTACTTGAGGCAGCCGTTTGCCGTCGGGCCCGACGGACGGCAGGGGGAGAAAGCTGCAAGAAGCCTCAGTGCTGATCATGGAAGGGCAATGTGGTTTTATTAAAAAATGTTAAAAATTGAACAGCTACAAAGAATTTGAATAGTCTCAAACAAGTGCATGTGTCCCGTTTATCACAGTCTATCTTTAATTACAGAATGCACTCCCTCACCCTCACACACAGAAATATCAAGAAAATTAAAATACAAGCCTTTGCAAGGGTTCAACAAACAAATTTTCACTTTTTCTGCAGCATTTTTTAAAATGGCCGAGTGCCAATGTTTCCTTCAGACTGCGCGTGCGCGAACGCTCCAACGCGCAGGGTTGCCGGCACGAAAAAAACTCATTTAAATTGTACCCGCCCCCTCCTACTTACAAAATCGGCGCGAGTGGTAGGTTCCGCCCCCTGGGCGCCGCGCCAAGCAGACATCGAGCTGCAAAGCGCTCGAGAATAGCGTGTTTTTTTTCAGGCGCCGTTTTCGGCGCGAAAAACGGGCACCCAGCTCGAAGGGGCGCCTGTTTTGCCGTGTGTGGAAACTTGGGGCCTAAGTTTCCTCCAGTTCTCGTCAGGTAGAACAGTTTCACTTTGGAACAGAATTTTTTTTCAAAAGGGGGCGTGTCCGGCCACTGACGCCTGATTTCAAAATTTCCACAGTGAAAACGTACTCCGGTGTGGCGTCAGTGTCTCGTCTCGATGGCAGCGGCAGGCAGCAAGCAGCCTTCGAGCTGAGCTGCGGTGCTTGAGGCAGGCCTTCATTCCCCACGAAGATGCAGCACCCGGACGGACTTGAGGCCATTTGGCCATGGGATTGCAGCAGCGTCAGTGGCTGGTCGGGAGTCAAAGAAAGAACAGCAGCAGCCTTCGAGCTGTGAGGGGGACTGACTGAGGCCATTCGGCCATGGGATTGCAGCGGCGTCAGTGGCTGGTCGGGAGCCAAAGAAAGAACAGCAGCAGCCTTCGAGCTGTGAGGGGGACTGACTGAGGCCATTCGGCCATGGGATTGCAGCGGCGTCAGTGGCTGGTCGGGAGCCAAAGAAAGAACAGCAGCAGCCTTCGAGCTGTGAGGGGGACTGACTGAGGCCATTCGGCCATGGGATTGCAGCGGCGTCAGTGGCTGGCCGGGAGCTGAAGAAAGAACAGCAGCAGCCTTCGAGCTGTGAGGGGGACTGACTGAGGCCATTTGGACAGGGAGAGGCAGCCACATCGACATCTTTATATTTAAATTTGCAGAATGGGTGCTGCATTGTCAACACCACATATTATGCAATGGTTTGCTTCCTCATGCAGGAAATTCTTTGTTCTTGGTGGACGTTGATCCATTGCAAAGTTGAATTGGCACTTTTATTTCTCCAAACACACAGTCCTTAATTTGCAGGCACCGGTTCTGCAAGTTTAGCAGTGAAAAGCTGAACTCACTGATTTCAGCAGGTGATTTATTCAGCAGTGCTGCTAAAAGCACTCCCTCACACACAGAAATATCAAGAAAATTAAAATACAAGCCTTTGCAGGGGTCCAAGAAACAAATCTTCACTTTTTCTGCAGTACTTTTAAAAATGGCCGAGTGCCAATGTTTACTTCAGACTGCGCATGCACGAACGCTCCAACGTGCACGCGCAGGGTTGCCAGCACCAAGAAGCATCATTTCAATTGTACCCGCCCCCTCCTACTTACAAAATCGGCGCGAGTGGTAGGCTCCGCCCCCTGTGCACCGCGCCAAGCAGACATCGAGCTCCAAGGAGCTCGAGAATACCACACTTTATTTCCGGCGCCGTTTTCGGCGCGAAAAACAGGCGCCCAGCTCTGAGGTGCGCCTTTTACGCCGCGTGTGGAAACTTGGGGCCATCCTTACTAACTATAGTGAGATGGCCAGTTGATGGGAGGGCCAACATCAAACCAAAAGGGTCTCTTGGGCCAAATAGCTTCTTTATGTTCCTAAAATTCTTATTTTCCTCCTGGTCATGTGGCAGCCGTGGCTCAGTGAGCACTCTCGCATCGGAGACAGAAGGCTGTGGGTTCAAGTCCTGCTCCAGAGATTTGACCACGAAAATCTAAGCTGACGGTCCAGTGCATTACGGAGGGAGCACTGCAGTGTCGCAGGTGCTGTCTTTCGATGAAACATTAAACCGAGGACCCATCTGCTCTCTGAGGTAGACATGAAAGATATCATGGTACTATTTTGAAGAAGATGAGCAGGAGAGCTATCCCCAGTGATCTGGACAATATTTATTCTTCAATCAATGTAACAAAAACAGATTATCTGGTCATTATCACGTTGTGATTTGTGGGAACTTGCTGTGTGCAATTAGCTGCTGCCTTTCCTACATTATAACAGTGACTACACTTCAAAAATACTTCATTAGCTATAAAGCGCTTTGGGACATCCTCAGGTCATGAAAGACACTATATAAATACAATCAATGTTCCCTAAATTATTATTTTTTAACCCATTGAAAAAATTCAGCACATGCGCATTTTTTTCCAATTTAAAACCCGGCTCACCAACTGTGCAGGACTCCTGGAATCATAGAAATTTACAGCACGGAAGGAGGCCATTTCGGCCCATCGTGTTCGCACTGACCAACAGAGAGCTATCCAGCCTAATCCCAAATTCCAGCTCTTGGTCCGTATGTAGGTTACGGCACTTCCAGTGCGCATCCAAGTACTTTTTAAATGTGGTGAGGTTTTCTGCCTCTACCACCTTTTCGGGCAATGAGTTTCAGACCCCCACCACCCTCTGGGTGAAAACATTTCCCCTCAAATTCCTACTAAACCTCCTAACACTTACTTTAAATCAATACCTCCTGACTGCTGACCCCTCTGCTAAGGGAAATAGGTCATAAGAACATAAGAAATAGGAGCAGAAGTAGGCCACCTGGCCCCTCGAGCCTACTCCGCCATTTAACAAGATCATGGTTGATCTGATCATGGACTCGGCTCCACTTCCCTGCCCGCTCCCCATAACCCTATCGCTCAAAAATCTGTCTATCTCCACCTTAAATATATTCAATGACCCAGCCTCCACAGCTCTCTGGGGCAGAGAATTCCACAGATTTACAACCCTCAGAGAAGAAACTCCTCCTCATCTCAGTTTTAAATGGGCAGCCCCTTATTCTGAGACTATGCCCCTAGTTTTAGTTTTCCCTTTGAGTGGAAATATCCTCTCTGCATCCAACTTGTCGAGACCCCTCATTATGTTTCGATAAGATCTCCTCTCATTCTTCTGAACTCTAATGTGTATCGGCCCAACCGATTCAACCTATCTTCATAAGTCAACCCCCTCAACCTATCTTCATAAGTCAACCCCCTCATCTCTGGAATCAACCTAGTGAACCTTCTCTGAACAGCCTCCAATGCAAGTATATCTTTCCTTAAATACGGAGACCAAAACTGTGCGCAGTACTCTAGATGTGGTCTCACCAATACCTTGTACAGTTGTAGTAGGACTTCTGCTTTTATACTCTATCCCCCTTGCAATAAAGGTCAAGATTCCTTTCGCCTTCCTGATTACTTGCTGTACCTGCATACTAATTTTTGTGTTTCATGCACAAGGACCCCCAGGTCCCTCTGCACTGCAGCACTTTGCAAATTTTCTCCATTTAAATTATAATTTGCTTTTCTAATTTTTCTGCCAAAGTGGATAACCTCAAATTTCCCACATTATACTCCATCTGCTAAAATTTTGCCTACTCACTTAGCCGGTCTATATCCCTTTGCAGATTTTTGTGTCCCCTCCTCACAAAAAGTCCTTCCTATCCACTCTATCTTGGCCCCTCATAATTTTATACACCTCAATCAGATCTCCCCTTAGCCTCCCCTGTTCCAAAGAAAACAAACTCAGCCTATCCAATCTTTCCTCATAACTAAAGTTCTCCAGTTCAGGCAACTTCCTCATAAATCTGCTCTGTACCCTCTCTAGTGCAATCACATCTTTCCTTTAGTGTGGTGACCAAAACTGCATGCAGTACTCTAGCTGTGGCCTAACTAATATTTTATATATAGTTCAAGCATAACCTCCTGGCTCTTGTATTCTATACCTCAAGTAGTAAAGGCAAGTATTCTGTATACCTTCATAACCACTTTATCTACCTGGCCTGCAACCTCAGGGATCTGTGAACATGCATTTCAAGGTCCCTTTGTTTCTCTACACTTCTCAGTTAATGTGGATTCCCTTGCCTTGTTAGCTCTCCCCAAATGCTTGCTCTCCCCAAATGCATTAACTCACACTTCTCCAGATTGAATTCCATTTGACACTGTTTTGCCCACCTGATCAGTTCATTGATATCTTCCTGCAGTCTACAGCTTTCTTCTTCAATATCACCCACACAGCCAATTTTTGTATCATCTGCAAACTTCTTAATCATACCCCCTACATTCAAGTCTAAATCATTGATTTATATACCACAAAAAGCAGGGGACCTCGTACTGAGCTCTGCAGAACCCCACTCAAAACAGCCTTCCAATCACAAAAGCACCAATTGACCATTACCCTATGCTTCTTGCCTCTGAGCCAATTTTGGATCCAACTTACCACTTTGCTTGGATCCCATGGGCTTTTACTTTTGTAACCAGTCTACCATGTGGGACCTTATCAAAACCTTTGCTAAATACATATACATTACATTGTGCGCACTACCCTCATCGACTCTCCTTGTTACCTCTTCAAAAAATTCAGACAGGACCTTCCCTTAACAAATTGTGCTGGCTGTCCTTGATTAGTCAGTGTCTTTCTAAATGAAGATTTATCCTGTCCCTGAGAATTTTTTCCAATAATCTTCCCACCACTGAGGTTAAGCTGACTGTCCTGTAATTACTTGGTTGATCCCTTTCTCCCTTTTTAAACAAAGGTACAACGTTTGTAGTCCTCCGGCACCACACCTGTAGCCAGAGAGGATTGGAAGATGATGGTCAGAGACACAGGGCCCGAGTTTGTGCACCCCCACCTCCCCCACAAGTCTCGGTGCTAGGTGCAAGTCCTCTCAGCTTCCTTGTATTTTTTTTTATTTGTTATTGAATGCTTATTTTTGTGCTTTGTTTAGTGTTTGGTGCTTTAAATGTATTTATGCTTCTTTAATGTTATTGTGAAGGTGTTTAGTGCTTTGCAAGGTCCTCTCACTTCTCTACCCCCCGCCTATCTCTGGCTACCTGCGCTGGTTTCTTAGTTTACTGCAAGGTTTTTCTGTGCGGTCACAAGTGGCCACATACACTGGCCTAAGTTAGTTTGGAGTAACTTTTAGCTGTCTAAATTTGCTTAAATGACCAAAACAGGTATAAGTGGCTGGTATCGCCCCCTTTTGGAAAAAAAACAAAACTAAAAAAAACCTAACTCATTTAGAATGGAACAAATTAAATGGGCAGAATTGAGATTTTTAAGATACTCCAAAAAAATCGAGTTGCTCCAAAAAAAATAGGAGCAACTGCTGGGCAAACTTGGGCCCTCTATTTCCTTTTTTGGTTCTCTTAACAGCCTGGGATACATTTCATCCAGGCCTGGGGATTTATCCACCTTCAAAGGTGCTAAATCCCCATTGCAATGTGGATTGCTGCACCATTTAAAGGGAACACTGTGCAGCTTAAAGGCAACATTGATTGCAAGTCTTTCTTCCTTCTTCTTCGTTTGATAAGAACATAAGTCAATTTCTTTTGCTTAGGTAATGGGATTTCCTTGGTTCAAAGTGGCTAGGGTATTTTTACTTGGGGACATTGAGAGGCAGAAGTTAAAAGCAGAATTGTTCATATTTAATTGTTGCTGAGATCAGCATTTAATATTTTTTTGTGTGGACTGATCTAATGAACGATTAGTCTGCGTACGACCAAGTTCCTCCTTTGGCGAGATTCAAGCTAATAGCAGGAGGGGGCTGAATTTCAACGTGAAATCTGGAACACAGTTCCTTGCAATTTATCAGAAAGATACTTAAAAAAAAAGGCAACATTAGTCCATAGAACATTTCCTGCTGATTGTTTGGCTACTGCATCTCTAAATTGAGTTAACAGCCCAATGGGTTTCCCTCCTCACATGAAAATTAAACATGTGAAACTGAAACTATATGAACTAAGTGCAGGAGGATTTTTTTTTGAACAACAATGGAAAGAATAAGAACTTTTTCAGGAAATGAGCTCAGACACTGCAGCACAAAAAGAAAAAAAGACTTGCATTTACATAGCGCCTTTCACGACCACCGAACGTCCCAAAGCGCTTTACAGCCAATGAGGTAATCTTGAAATATCGTCACTGTTGTGATATAGTGTAGGAAATGCAGCAGTCAATTTGCAAACAGCAATGTAATAATGACCAGATAATCTGTATTTGTGAAGTTGGCTAAGGGATAAATATTGGCCATGTCACTGGGGATAAATCCCCTGCTCTTCTTTGATATAGTGCCATGGGATCTTTCACTGCCACCTGAGAGCAGGCGGGACCTCGGTTTAACATCTCATTCGAAAGACGGCACCTCCAATAGTGCAACATTTCCTCAGTACTGCACTGGAGTGTCAGCCTAGATTTTTGTAGTCAAGTCCCTGGAGTGGGGCTTGTCTGTTTGATTGACTGAACTGACAATTAGACAGGCTAATGAGAAAAGGGAACATCACATATATATGCATTTGAAGTTTAGGCACATTGTAGTAGCAGTACTCCGACATGCGAGTGCTGGATGCAGATCCTAGGTGAAAAAAGTCATCCCAACACGAACACTCCTCACCATTAGCCAATATTGCAAAATAAATATCGTAATTGTTTGAAACTGCTTTGTAAACAGGCATGATGATAACACAACCATACAAGTAAATGTGATAAATGAATGAAACTTCACAGGTCTCCAGGATTCATATGTCTTAAATTGCACAATTTTTAAAATTGTATTGATATTGACTGAACTTTGCAGATTTTCAGTTGGACTACATCCTCATTATACCAGTCCCTGAAAGCCAACTGTTCTGCACAATATAACATGAAGTGTGTTGTAGTTAATCTTCCCAAGCATGGAATGAAACTCAAAGAAGAAGCCTGGAGCGAAGGTTTGGTTATCTTCTGTACATATGCAGTTTATAAGGCTGTGGTATCATCTACTGGTCCAAGACTGGTAGTGGTAGAGACCAGTTTGCATCCAATAATACCGGACTTAAACTGCACATAGCTGCAAACTGGCATTCACACCATCATGTGACAGTTCGGCATCTGCCTTGTTACACAAACTCCAATCCCAGCTGGCACATGATAAATATTTTGAGAACACAAGTGGGAGTTGCCCCACACAGCACTAAAAGGACCGCTGTGGTTTCTAAAGTGTCAAGGAAGTCCAATAGGCACCATGAGCACTTTTAAAAGCTTACGTGACAGCTACACTATAATAATATTCCAAGGTATGCATAGCAACCTCCCTGAACGGGTCTTACACCACAGTGCTTCAGAGACAGATCAGTATCCGGTTCTGGATCAGAACCCAATTCCTTTGCATTTATGAAGGCAGGTAGTTTGCACAATCTGTTGCTTATATGTACCCAACTTATACAGAATTAAGAGATCGAGAAATACTGTAAGAAAACAACCTTGCTTACAGCACTCTCCAATACTGACAGTCATTTAATACAGGTTCACACATAGAGTGGCTTTGGACTCATTCTCAACTCTCCCTCCCCCACCAATGATCACACTCCCACATTCCAATTTTTTTCCTTGGTTCTTGCACTGCGACCAGCTGAAAATATTGGTCCTGAAATTCCGGCTTCGCCGGGTCCGTACGGAATACGTACGGACCTGTCAAGGCCCCGCTAAAACGTGCAATGCGCATGCGCTGTAAACCACTTTTTCCCATCCGTCAAGATATCCCTTGACAAATCTTCCGCATCCCTGCAGGAAGGACATTCGTGCGGGCGAGATTGGGCTATTTGCCCAACGAATGTCCTTAAAATTCTTGTGCCTGATAAAAGCAGGCACATAGCCTATTTTTACCAGCGTAAGAGTTTTAAAACATATCAAAATGTGTTTTTAATTTTTATTTTTATTTTAAAAACACTTAAAAAAAAATCCAAATTAGATATTTTTTTTCTAAAACATGTCATTAACTTTAATTTCAATTAATGTTAAATATGCGAGGTGTTTTTTTTGTTGTGTTTGGGTGTTTGGTGGGGGCATGTTTCTCATTGATAATAATGGGAGCTTGTACTTATGGAGTTCCCATTATTATCAATGAGAATACTGTACCTGCATTGGTTGTCCAGTGCCATGTGACTCCATCTTTCCCCTCCGTATCTCCAAGATGTGGACGCGCTGCGAAGTGCGGGAAGAGAAGACCTCAGAACGGAATCGCTGAAGGGCGCAGGAGCAAAAGGTCGGAGCGGATCTTTTTTCTTATTTTCAGGTGAGCGCCCGCGGGAAGCCCAGAACCGGGATTTCAGGCCCATTGGTGTTGATTTCCTGTCCCCTCTTCACCTGTACACTAGAGCGACCATACGTCCACGGATGAGGTACTGTGTCCCCGGGTAAACAATGCCCCTGGAAGAGTCCCCGGTTAACAAAACTCATCCAGAGTACCCTAGCTGCCATTTAATTAAGCTCCATTCAGCCTAATTGCAGCTCATGTAAATCCACGCCAGGACTCAGAGACAAATCAACAGGGCCCACTGTTGATTGACAGATCGTGTGCCCATTGGCAGCATCGGACCAATGAAAGGGTGGATAATGGTTTGTGACAACAATTTGGCTTTGACCTGGACCAATGAGTGGGGGTAAATTCTGGCCAATGGGGCAGCTGTGTTTGCACCGGAGCTGAGAAGGCAGTGTTGTCTTTGTGAGCTGGAGCCTGGGGACAGGTAACACTGAGGGTCTGTTAAAGTGTGGAGTGGAAGGGGTTTAGTGTCTGCTTCTGTAACTCAGCAGACAGGGCTTGGTACCTCAGTCTCACTCAGTCCTACAAGAACGGTGCCATTCTGAGGTTGAACATGGCTCTGTGTGCATGTGTTCATGGCTCCGAGTGCATGTGTCTATACAAGGGGCTGACCTTATGCCAGAGAATAGCGGAACTGCTGCATGTAATTTCCATTATAATAATGCCTAAGCAAGCAGCATGGTAACCACCACCCCACCCCCCCCCCCCACCCCTCAAATTGTCTCACTGCTAGGGCGATCCCCCTCTTCCCCAGTCTGTTTGAAACAGGAGGGCCCTTTCCCCTCACTGTGCCAGGATGATCCCCCTCCCCATTATTTTTTTCTTGAAACGCGGAGAGAGCACAACAATCATTAATAAATCTCTGAAAAATAAATTACTTGGCCAGCAATGTGAAGAAAGATAGCAGGTATGAAAAACTGACGTTCCTGAACAGTGTTATTACAGTATTTATAAATGGTGTCTGAATGTGCTTCAATAGTGTGACGTCACATCCACGGTAATTATATGCACATTTGTTTTGCATTTGTCCTGTATATGTGCAACTGTTAAAATAAAGGCTGCTAAAAAAATTTGCCTTGCCACACTGCATAACCTACATTTCCCGTCCTGGATTTAATTAGGATTTAAAATAAACTTACCTTAGTGGACAGGGTTATTAAACATAAAAATGTGTAGAGGCGCTTGGAACACCAATTCCCAACTCATTGTCAGGGAGAACCTCACCTGTTATAGGCACTCCACCCGTCCCAATCGAGGAAGGCCTAGAAATCTCGCTGTAATATAAAGGGGAGGGGGCAACGGAGACCCTGCCCCCTTTCTCTGTGATTTGTGCCAGACGAATAAGGGTTGCCCAGGCAGAAAGCTCAGGAAAACAGACCCGACTGAGTTTTAATTATAAAATCAATTTTAGGTCCCTTTAATCTGCACGATGGGCAAAATGGAAGAAAGTGGCATTTTGTCAGCTGTGTGGAAATAAATGCCTCTTTAATATCCTGCAATGAGCCAAGTTCTCAAGGTCGTTGAGGTCTCAGTCGCGGGGTGGAGTGGGATGCAGTGCATTAAATTCAAGTCCAAAGGGTGTCAGATTTAACAAACTGATAATCAGACATTTTTTTGTAAAGCTGAAGAAGGTATCAGACTGCTTTAGATTTGAAGCCAGATACTATTCAGAACAGGAAATTATATCAGGAGCCATTGTATGACTTAATTATTTCTACTGTGATTAATGATAATACGTTAACAGTCAAGAGTCCCAAACGTAATCAAGAAACAATGGGCTTTGGCTTGTAAAATAATCACTGTATTCAGCATGGACTAATGTAATCATTAGGTCAATCAATTCCCAAACTAATCATTTTGGAGAAGATTACAAATGCCAGTGGAAAAAGTAGTTCTTAGAGCAGACAAGAAAGTTGGCTCTCCTCCTCACACGTAGAAAGGTTTTGCACTGTATGTCTTGAGTATATGAGTGTCACAGATTGGTCGGATACAGATCTGCTTTACCATTAGTAGTGTTTGCACCCTGTACACTGGAATTAACGTCCCAGCTCCTCTGGCCTTGCCACATTACTCCCCTCTTTCAAAAGTGTCATGCATGTAATCCATGTATACTAACTGTATCGTCACAAGGTGTTCTGCCAGAGGGCACTGCAGTGGGAGACCAGAGGGGAACCTGCATAGGTGTGCAGGGTCTAGTATAAATGGCTGCCCGCCACGCTTATGCCTCACTCTGGAGTTACAATAAATGGGACTAATGTCACAACAGCTTCAAGTACAATACTAGACCTCGTGGAGTCATTCACAAGAGTATTAAAGACATAACAACTGGCGACGAGATTACGAACTTACATGCAAAAATGACTAACGTTGGTGCATTAGAAAAGTTCTCAAAGGGTGAAGATTGGGAAGCCTTTATGGAGCGGCTTGACCAATATTTCATAGCAAACGACCTGGTAGGCGATGATCTGGCCACGCTGGCAGATAAGCCCAGAGCTATCCTGTTGATCAGTTGTGGGCCCGTGGTCTACATCCTTGTCAGGGACTTGCTTGCATCAGAGAAAACAACGACCAAGTCATACGAGGAGTTGAAAGTGCTATTTCGGGACCAACCCAAACCGAAGGAGAGCATCCTCATGGCCAGGCATCGATTTTATACACACCGCTGCCCCGAGGGCCAGGAAATCGCAAAGTACGCTACCGACCTCAGGAGGCTGGCAGGACCGTGTGAATTCGGCGCATCCCTCGCTGATGCGTTGCGGGACGTTGTCGTAATTGGAATCGGTCATGAGGTCCTTTTTCACAGGCTACTGTCTGCCGAAACCACCGTCACTCTGCAGAAGGCCATCAGCATCAGCCAGGCATTCATGATCTCAAGCTGCAGCTCCAAGCAGATGACGACTCACTCTCAGGACTCAAACCCGGCAAGTACTTTAAATAGAATGGCGCCTTTCACAGGCAGAACTGTTGAACGTGAATCTTCCAAGGGCAGAGCGTACAGGCCCCCGAGTACTTTAACTCAGAGTCCGCCGAGGGGTGCAAACATAAGTCGAGTAGCTGGCAGTGCGGAGGTAATCACAGGGCTCATCAGTGTCGGTTTAGAGACTATGTGTGCAAAGGTTGCAGCACAAAGGGCCACCTCCAGCGAATGTGCAAAAGAGCAGTGACTCACCATGTGGAAGAGGAGTCAGCGGATGACTGTGAATCCAACGCGGATTACGAGGCAGCTCAGTCCCAAGACAAAGTGTATGGAGTATATACCTGCAGACTGTCCTCCAGTGATAACGGAAGTTGAGATAAATGGCGTTCCAGTCTTCATGGAATTGGACACGGGGGCGAGTCAGTCAGTAATGAGCCAGGAAGCCTTTGAGAGGCTATGGAACGATCAAGCTGAACGACCCAAGCTGAATCCGGTTCAGGCAAAGCTGTGTACCTACACGAAGGAACTGATATCAGTTGTTGGTAGTGCGGATGTAAGTGTATCCCATGATGGCGCGGTGCACAATTTACCATTGTGGATTGTTTCAGATGATGGACCAACGCTACTTGGAAGAAGATGGATGGGGAAGATTCATTGGAATTGGGAAGACTTCATCCCTCCAGCGATCAACGTCCCTCGTGCTCAAAGGCAGAGCAAGCCCTCACCTTCAGTTGGACCACACACCGGAGAGCAGACTGCGTGGCGATGATCCGGCTGAGACGACCCGAACGCACCTTCCCAGTTTCAGTGGCAGGACTTCTGGGGAGGAAGATTGGATCCGTGGTCGCCTTCCCAGCTGCAGTGGCAGAATCCCTGGGAAAGAAGATCGCGGCAGTCGACATCATGGACAGGGAAATGATGGTGTCCAAACCTCGAGGTGCAGCACTAATGGAGCAACGACACGTGGTTCCACGCAAGGAAGACAATTGGGGTAAAAGTAGTAAGGCCATTTTAAAGGAGGCCAGCAACCTGCCATTTTTGAATGAACCGCTTGAAATTGGTAACCAATGTAAAAGTCCATCTGTAACGAGCAAAATGTTATTGAGTGATGTCGGGTGCAAATTGCAATCAGCCAATGTAGCGGGCGAACACCTAACGGTCGTATACAGGTCCAGCGGGCTACCCAATGCTGTAGCCTGCGTACCCGGGACCAGAACGATGTAGCGTAAAGCTGACAGAAGTAGACAAGCCACAGAGTAAACGATCCCCGGAGAGCAGAGGCACCGGTAGCGATACCCTGCCTCAGATCGGTTTAACATTGCATGAACCGCCACGGGCCAGAAACAGTAAATTGTGCCTATGTTCACAATCGGCTACCATAGCCCACCACCCGGGTGGAAAAGGCGCAGCCCACAAACCCACTCGCCAGCACGGCAATGCCCAAGAGTGAATAGTCACCCGCAACGGATCCTCCGAATGCGACCTGGATCAGCCAGGATCCCAAACTAGAGAGTGCTCACAACAGTGCCCTCAAGAAAAGCGAGTCAGCAGTCCCTTGCGAACTGCTAGACAAGACGAGGCAGCCCCACTGTCGCTTAGGCGAAACGCTCACACGCTCAGACAGCTTCCCAGGGAGCAGCAGCAATACTGTGCAAACGAAAAGGTACAGGGAGGTCACAGATACATCAGCTGTCTTTGGGCCTGCCCGACACTAGGAGTAAGGGCAAAAGCCCCGAGCTTCGGCAACTCGAGCAAAATGAGCTCACTAGCACGGGGCGCTATCTGGCCGTGCTGGAACTAGACTGTCCTTGTGTACCTGTACTGATATACCTGTACTGATCATGTAAATGTACCACACAAAAAGAAACGCAACTGTAATCCACCCGACAAATGTACCAAGATGTAAATGTAAAACCCATGTGATGAACTTGAATGCAACTTGCATGTAACGGGCCATTAGCATGATCTGTGTGTGTGTGTGTGTGTGGGGGGGATGGGGGGCGGAGAATGGAGTAGTCATGGACTCACAACCAGAAACCACTGGGACCTCCACTGGCAATAAATCTCACGACCAACCCACCCAAGCTAGAGCAAAGCCCAGGTCACTGTCAATGTACGAATCAATTTGCATTCAAGACTTGTGGGGGCGGGGGGGGAGTGATGTCATGTATGTAGACCATGTATACTAACTGTATAGTCACATAAGGTGCGCCACCAGAGGGCACTGCAGTAGGAGACCTAAGGGTCAACTGCATAGGTGTGCAGGGCCCAGTATAAAAGGCTGCACACCTTGCTTGTGCATCACTCTGGAGTTACAATAAATGGGACTAAGGTCACAACAGCTCAAGTACAATACTAGACCTCGTGGAGTCATTCATAAGAGTATTAAAGACATAACAAAAAGTCCCCATAAAACTTCTCTCGTCAAATAAGCCTTCAGCTATCTCTCCTCATCTTTCCTACATTACAACAGTGACAAGTACTTCATTGGTTGTAAAGCACCTTGAGATGTTCAGTGGTCGTGAAAGGCACTATATAAATCCAAGTCTTTCTTTCTTTCTCATTCCAAACTCATTCCTCGACTCCGGTTCAGGTCCAACTCTTGCTTTGTAAAATGTCATGAGATATCTTGCTATGTTAAAAGGCAAAAAAGTAGCTGAGACTTAATTCACGGGGTGCTGTATCACAAACCAAGTGCCAAGACATGCTTGCCCTGTCCCCCACAGCTGTTAGCGGGTCAGCCGAAACGGCTGGTCTGACCTAGATGCGAGCGTGGAAACTCCCTTGTTTGGAGTCCCAGCTCCTGCCCTCTTTTGAAGAAGGCAGAAGCTCCAACTCCACAAGTACATTCTGAAAACTTGTGCGCACCTACAGGCACCAGTGCCGCCATGTTGTTTCCCCTGGCTGGATAGTCCAGATCTAGGGAGCATAGTCTTAGGATCGAGGGAGCTTGGTCTCAGGATAAGGGGTTGGCCATTTAAGTCAGAGATGAGGAGGATTTTCTTTACTCAGAGGGTTATGATTCTTTGGAATTTTCTGCTTCAAAAGGCGGTGGACGCTGAATCGTTGAGTATATTCCAGCCTGAGATATATACATTTTTGGACTCTAGGGGAATCAAAGGGCATGGGGATTGGGCAGGAAAGTCGAATTGTGTTCGAAGATCAGCCATGATCTTATTGAATGCGGAGCAGGCTCGAAGGGCCGTAGGGTCTACTCCTGCTCCTAAATTTTACATTCTTATATTACAGCGTTGCTGCCAGCCACATCTGCAATTGCATAAAAATAGTTTTCAAACGCATTATTGTAACAATTATGTGCAAAAACTCTCAGGTTTTAGTTTACTCTCCTCCCTATTAAAACATCATTTTATTATTTCACTTTCATACACTGAGCAAAACTAAAGTTTTTTAAAGTTTGCCTTGCTTTTCACCTTTATTATCATGTTACTGAGCTAAAACTTCCTCTCAACTCTATAAATGTGCACTTGAAATTATTGCAGCAGTCACTTTCAGGATAGAGACAAGAATCAATTAACTCGCCAAGGCTTTTCTGACGGCACCTCCAAAACCCACGACCTCTACCGCCGAGGACAAGGGCAGCAGACGCATGGGAACCACCATCACCTCCCAAGTTCCCCTCCAAGTTACACATCAGCCTGACTTCGAAATATATCACCGTTTCTTCATAGTCATTGGGTCAAAATCCTGGAACTCCCTCCCTAACAGCACTCTGGAAGTACCTTCACCACACGGACTGCAGAGGTTCAAGAAGGCGGTTCACTGCCACCTTCTCAAGGGCAATAAATGCTAGTCTAGCCAGCGACGCCCTCATCTTGCGAATGAATTTTTAAAAATTCCTACTGATGTGTATGAAGGCACAATCTCCACATGGGGTATTGGGTACCAATCTTATATTTGTAAAAACAAACAGAACATGGGATTGCTTTCACCTATCTGAAATTTATTTCTAGTTGACAAGTTTCTTTTTTGTATTTCTTATTGAATTGCTCATCATGTTGCCTCTGCATTAACAGGAAGGGATCCAAGCATTCAGAGTAATTATATTTCTCGGTCCTGTTAAAACTTTCCTCTATTTTCCCTCCACATCCACATAAGCATAAAAACTGACACTTTGGCCTCGAAATTCAACAGTGCAGCACTCATTTTTCCAGTGCTAAACTGCCTCCTAAACCTCCAATATGGCAGGCAGGAAGCGCACGCCCATTACAAGTTGGAAATATGCCTCCCGTCATATTGCTGTAGGCAAAAAATGACGTCCAGGACCCAGGCATTCGGCCCTTTACATACTCAAGTAAGGAGCCAAATGCCCATTTTAGGCCTCCTCTGAAATAATTAGGTTGCCCTGAATGGCGTTGGGCCAGCTGCGTTCAGGAAAGCCAGGTCTATATGCGGCCTAATAGGCGGACCTTAAAGGGACCACTGCAGGCCACAACGAACAAGCTAAGTGTTTAAAATATACTTAGTTGAAAGTGCAGCCGGTCACCACTCCCTTACCCAACCTCTTCTCTAGTGAGCTGCCTGGGGACACCCATTAAGTGTCCACGCAGTGGTCTCGACGATAGTGAGGCCCGAGGTCCAATATTACCTGTGCTTCATGCCTAGCTTTCGTTTTTGGCTGCGCTTGAACTTCTAGGCTGCAACATTTTCTGCTACGCAAATGTAAGGGAATTAACCTTCTGAAGCTTAGTGATTATCATTAAAGAAATAAGGGGCCTAGCATACAATCATGCAAACCACCTCATGAAACCACAAAAGCAAAGTAGTATTGTTGAATGAAAAGGAAATGCTTGCATTTGTGTTTCCTTGTGTTTCTCGGAGATATCTCAACACACAACAGTTATTTTAGAAAGGCAGTGGCTGTTTTTAGGCAGATATGGCCAGCCACATTGTACACAAGATGATCTCACCAACGGCTGCTAAACAAATTAACTAGTCAATCTCTTTGTGGTGATGTTGGCCGGTCGGCCGAAACCACTCTGTTCCTCGGAATAATGCAATGGGACCTTTAACATCCATCTCAACAACTTATTGTCTCTTCCGAAGACAGACACCTGCAGCACTCTGCACACGTGTCCTGATGTGGGGTGAAAACCTTCAATCTGTGATTCAAGTACAACCAACTAACCCAAGCTGACAATTGTTCTAAAACAATACATAAATTTGTACTCAACAGCACAAAACATTACATAAATGATTTTCCAGCAGAAGCTAGTTTTGTACGTCTATTACATTCCTCTGGAGTCGTTGAATGCCATACATAGTGAAGCATTCAGGTATCGGTTTTTCAGATGAGTACACTTTCCGTGTCTGCATTTCAATGTGGCAGAGAGAAAAACCTCCAGCTGAGTTTGAGCAATGACAATATTGTCCGACTGTTCTGGAGATTTTCAGGTATCTGGTGCCATCTCGATATTGATCCATGGCAACAACTTATTTTTCTATTCATATTGCAACACTTAATCCTCCCTCTGCTTCTTTAATAACATTAGCACCTGGAGTAGTTGAGATGAATAGCATATCTATGCATTTTAAGGGGAAGCTAGGTAAGGACATGAGCAAGGAATAGAAGGATACGGTTAAATGAAGAGGGGTGGGATGAGGCTCATGTGGAGTATAAAGGTTGGCAGAGACTGAGAAAGAGTCTCTTTGTGGGGACAAAAGATTAAGAATGGTAGGAAGAACACTTTCTAGGAACTTTAATATAGATGCACCTCAAAGAAACATAGAAACATAGAAAATAGGTGCAGGAAGTAGGCCATTCGGCCCTTCGAGCCTGCACCACCATTCGATAAGATCATGGCTGATCACTCTCTCAGTACCCCTTTCCTGCTTTCTCTCCATACCTCTTGATCCCTTTAGCCGTAAGGGCCACATCTAACTCCCTCTTGAATATATCCAATGAACTGGCATCAACAACTCTCTGCGGCAGGGAACTTTACAGGTTAACAACTCTGAGTGAAGAAGTTTCTCCTCATCTCAGTCCTAAATGGCCTACCCCTTATCCTTAGACTACGTCCCCTAGTTCTGGATTTCCCCAACATCAGGAACGATCTACCCGCATCTAACCTGTCCCGTCCCATCAGAATCTTGTATGTTTCTATGAGATCCCCTCTCATCCTTCTAAACTCTAGTCTCTCCTCATATGTCAGTCCGGCCATCCCGGGAATCAGTCTGGTGAACCTTCGCTGCGCTCCCTCAATAGCAAGGACGTCCTTCCTCAGATTAGGAGATCAAAATTGAACACAATATTCCAGGTGAGGCCTCACCAAGGTCCTGTACAACTGCAGTAAGACCTCCCTGCTCCTATACTCAAATCCCCTAGCTATGAAGGCCAACATACCATTTGTCATCTTTACCGCCAGTTGTAGCTGCATGCCAACTTTCAATGACTGATGAACCATGACACCCAGGTCTCGTTGCACCCCCCTCTTTTCCTAATCTGCCACCATTCAGATAATATTCAGTCTTCGCGTTTTGCCCCCAAAGTGAATAACCTCACATTTATCCACATTATACTGCATCTGCCATGCATTTGCCCACTCACCTAACCTGTCTAAGTCACCCTGCACCTCACACCGCCAGCCAGTTTAGTGTCATCTGCAAACTTGGAAATATTACACTCAATTCCTTCATCCAAATCATTGATGTATATTGTAAAGAGCTGGGGTCCCAGCACTGAGCCCTGTGGCACTCCACTAGTCACTGCCTGCCATTCTGAAAAGGACCCATTTATCCCGATTCTCTGCTTCCTGTCTGCCAACCAGTTCTCGATCCACGTCAGTATATTACCCCCAATACCATGTGCTTTGATTCTGCACACCAATCTCTTGTGTGGGACCTTGTCAAAAGCCTTTTGAAAGTCTAAATACACCACATCCACTGGTTCTCCCTTGTCCACTCTACTAGTTACATCCTCAAAAAATTCTAGAAGATTTGTCAAGCATGATTTCCCCTTCATAAATCCATGCTGACTTGGACCGATCCTGTCACTGCTTTCCAAATGCGCTGCTATTTCATCCTTAATAATTGATTCCAACATTTTCCCCACCACTGACGTCAGGCTATCTGATCTATAATTGCCTGCTTTCTCTCTCCCTCCCTTTTTAAAAAGTGGTGTTACATTAGCTACCCTCCAGTCCATAGGAACTGATCCCGAGTCGATAGACTGTTGGAAAATGATCACCAATGCATCCACTATTTCTAGGGCCACTTCCTTAAGTACTCTGGGATGCAGACTATAGGCCCCGGGATTTATCAGCCTTCAGTCCCATCAATTTCCCGAACACAATTTCCTACCTAATAAGGATATTCTTCAGTTCCTCCTTCTCACTAGACCCTCGGTCCCCTAGTACTTTCGGAAAGTTGTGTGTGTCTTTCTTCGGGAAGACAGAACCAAAGTATTTGTTCAATTGGTCTGCCATTTCTTTGTTCCCCATTATAAATTCACCTGAATCCGACTGCAAGGGACCTACGTTTGTCTTCACTAATCTTTTTCTCTTCACATATCTACAGAAGCTTTTGCAGTCAGTTTTTCTGTTCCCAACAAGCTTCTTCTCGTATTCTATTTTCCCCATCTTAATTAAACCCTTTGTTCTCCTCTGCTGAATTCTAAATTTCTCCCAGTCTTCAGGTTTGCTGCTTTTTCTGGCCAATTTATATGCCTCTTCCTTGGATTTAACACTATCCTTAATTTCCCTTGTTAGCCACGGTTGAGCCATCTTCCCCATTTTATTTTTGCTCCAGACAGGGATGTGGAATTGTTGAAGTCCATGTGATCTTTAAATGTTTGCCATTGCCTATCCACCGTCAACTCTTTAAGTATCATTTGCCAGTCTATTCTAGCCAATTCACGCCTCAAACCATCGAAGTTATCTTTCCTTCAGTTCAGGACCCTAGTTTCTGAATTAACTGTGTCACT
The DNA here is from genome assembly GCF_044704955.1 of Pristiophorus japonicus. Classification (NCBI taxonomy): domain Eukaryota; kingdom Metazoa; phylum Chordata; class Chondrichthyes; family Pristiophoridae; genus Pristiophorus; species Pristiophorus japonicus. The sequence goes on from NC_091990.1 coordinate 56,055,642, forward strand.
CTCCATCCTAATAAAGAATTCTACCATTTGTCACTCTTCCCCAAGGGGTCTCGCACCTTGGTAATTAGTCCTTTCTCATTACACATCACCCAGTCAAGGATGGCCAGCTCCCTGGTTGGTTCCTCGACATATTGGTCTAGAATACACTGCAGGAAATCCTCCTCCACCGCATTGCTACCAGTTTGGTTAGCCCAATCAATATGTAGATTAAAGTCAGCCATGATAACTGCTGTACCTTTATTGCACGCATCCCTGATTTCTTGTTTGATGCTGTCCCCAACCTTACTACTACTGTTTGGTGGTCTGTACACGACTCCCACTAGCGTTTTCTGCCCCTTGGTATTCCGCAGCTCCACCCATACCGATTCCACATCATCCAGGCTAATGTCCTTTCTTACTATTGCATTAATTTCCTCTTTGACCAGCAATGCCACCCCGCCTCCTTTTCCTTTCTGTCTATCCTTCCTAAATGTTGAATACCCCTGGATGTTGAGTTCCCAGCCTTGGTCACCCTGGAGCCATGTCTCCGTGATGCCAATTACATCATACCCGTTAACTGCTATCTGCGCAGCTAATTCGTCCATCTTATTCCGAATACTCCTCGCATTGAGGCACAGAGCCTCAGGCTTGTCTTTCTGACACACTTTGCCCCTTTAGAATTTTGCTGTAATATGGCCCTCTTTGCTTTTTGCCTTAGGTTTCTCTGCCCTCCACTTTTACTTTTCCTCTTTCTATCTTTTGCTTCTGCCCCCATTCTACTTCCCTCTGTCTCCCTGCATAGGTTCCCATCCCCCTGCCGTATTAGTTTAACTCCTCTCCAACAGCACTAGCAAACACTCCCCCGAGGACATTGGTTCCGGTCCTGCCCAGGTGCAGACCGTCCAGTTTGTACTGGTCCCACCTCCCCCAGAACCGGTTCCAATGTCCCAGGAATTTGAATCCCTCCCTGCTGCACCACTCCTCAAGCCACGTATTCATCTGAGCTATCCTGCGATTCCTACTCTGACTAGCACATGGCACTGGTAGCAATCCTGAGATTACTACTTTTGAGGTCCTACTTTTTAAATTTAGCTCCTAGCTCCCTAAATTCGCCTTGTAGGACCTCATCCCTTTTTTTGTTAAACCTATATGCACCATGACAACTGGCTGTTCACCCTCCCTTTTCAGAATGCCCTGCACCCGCTCCGAGACATCCTTGACCCTTGCACCAGGGAGGCAACATACCATCCTGGAGTCTCAGTTGCAGCCGCAGAAACGTCTATCTCGTCCCCTTACAATTGAATCCCCTATCACTATAGCTCTCCCACTCTTTTTCCTGCCCTCCTGTGCAGCAGAGCCACCCATGGTGCCATGAACTTGGCTGTTGCTGCCCTCCCCTGGTGAGTCACCCCCCTCAACAGTACCCAAAGCGGTGTATCTGTTTTGCAGGGGGATGACCCCTGCACTACCTTCCTTCCACTGCTCTTCCTGTTGGTCATCCAAAGCAGTTTGAGTGTAAAAAAAAAAGCAATTAAAATTTGCGAGTTGGCAATTGCCTTCCTGAAAACTGATGGGAACAGAGTCACTGGGTCAGGCAAGACCTCTGCAGCCTTTATGACTCATCCAGTACTCTTCAATTTGCATGCTTCTCAAAGCAATTGTCCAAGATCAGATGCCAATTACAACAGGTACCACAACAAAGCAAATGCTAACACAAGGTGTTCTCCCATCAAGATCCAGGTGTGCTCTACAGATACCACATTAACAAAAGATTGAACTGGTTATTCATCTCGGTGCTGTTTGTGGGACTTTACTGGAACAAAATGGCTATTGCATTGCCAACTGGCAATGTAATTCAACAGTAATTCATTGTATGTAGCACTTTGATATGTTTTGAGGCAACAAAAGACTATATAAATGGCAATCTTATAAATTTATTCCAAATGCCACTATAGAAGTGTTTGGTCTGCATGAAGATCTTCCTTTGTTGTCACAATTACCACTGTAAACTTTTTTTGTGGCACAATATCTGCATTTGTTCTCCCTACAGTTGGAGAGCACAAACCAGTCTATATTGGACACCTATACAATGGGAAAGAAAAAGCTATTTTTAAATTCTGCTGTTCACAGCTGCTACAGCCATTTCTATTTGAATGCAAGTGGATACCAAAATACAAATCTGCAGCTGATTCAAAGGGAATTACAAGATCTTGTCTTTATCTATAGATTGCCAAATAACCCACATCCCGACAAAAATTGCTGTTGTATTTCACGCATTTGGTAGTATAACAAGATGTTGCTGTTGGCAATGAAAAGCAGACAGAGGTTGAGAGACTGACCCTATTGATGGCTGGGTACACAACAACACATAGACTGAGTCATTTTCGGGGGCTCGCTCCAGGCACAAAGACACGCTAGCAGCGAATGTGGATCAGAAAAAAGAAAATAAAAAAAATCGGGGCTACAATGCTGTAGGGTTATCTCGGCGATCGCGCTTGCTGTTAGATTCCATGTCCCAAAGGATCAATGGACTAATGCATGCTCTAACTTTCCCTGGTTCAGCAAGTCATAATGAACTCTGAACTTAAGGACAGAGTTCCAGGGAGCAACCTATCTGGGAGAGAGGTTCACACGCAGGAGAAGCAGTAGGTGCTGCTCATTTCCCTCACTAGTATTTTGGACTGCACAGAAGACTGAAGTTCTCTTTGTAGATGATGTGTCGCTGGCAGATTTGCCCAAAGATGTATTGTGCTTCCGTCATTTACTTGAGTAACGGGCTAATCAGTGAGATTTTGTGGTGGACACCCCCCCCCCCCCCCCCAAGTGCAGTATATGGCTCTACGTGGCTCAAGATGGAATTTCTCAAAGGACCGACACAGCTCTTTGTTTTAGAAATGGTGAAGGGCACTCTGGTCTTTCTCATCTATCATCAATGATGTCAAAGTCCCAATGTAAGTCATGTGTTCAAACATAGGCCATTCGGCCCCTCGAGCCTGCTCCGCCATTCAATAAGATCCTGATTGATCTTCTACCTCAACTCCACTTTTCTGCACTGTCCTCATATCCCTTGATTCCCTTAATATCAAAAGAATCTAGCGATCTGTCTTGAATATACTCAATGACTGAGCATTCTCAGCCCTCTGGGGTAGAGAATGCTCAAAGATTCACCACCCTGAGTGAAGAAATTTCTCCTCATTTCAGTCCTAAATGGCCGACCCCTTATTCTGAGACTGTGACCCCTGGTTCTAAACTCCCTACCCAGAGGAAACATCCTCCCTGCATGTCCCCTGTCAAGCCCTGTAAAAATTTTATATGTTTCAATGAGATCACCTCTCATTCTTCTAAACTCTAGAGAATATAGGCCTAGTCTACTCAGAAGGGCTTTCTTTGAGCCTTCATTGAGATGCATGACCAAGCGGTGAGCTGGGTCTGTTGGAAAAAGGTTGCAGGGAGGGAGGATTCCTGCCTACAGTGAAGCGTTGTTCAGTTCCACAGAGGGATAATCAATTCACAATGGGTAAATATTTTTCCCCAAAGCCCCTCACCTGAGAATTTAGGTTAAGTAAGTAGAGACAAGTAAGCCTGGTCTGCAACATCTGACTTGCAATTTTAGAACAAGACAAAAAAGGCAAGGATTATTTAGGGACAGTCAGCACGGATTTGTTAAGGGAAGATCATGTTGGACTAACCTGATTGCATTTTTCGAGGAGGTAACTACGAGGGTCGATGAGGGTAGTGCATACGATATAGTGTATATGGAATTTAGCAAAGCTTTTGATAAGGTCCCACATGGCAGACTGGTCACGAAGGTAAAAGCCCATGGGATCCAGGGCAAAGTGGCAAGTTGGATCCAAAATTGGCTTAGAGTTAGGAAGCAAAGGGTAATGATTGACAGATGTTTTTGGGACTGGAAGAATGTTTCCAGTGGGGTTCCGCAGGGCTCAGTAGTGGGTCCCTCGCTTTTTGTGGTATATATACACATCAGTGATCTAGATTTGACTATAGGGGATACGATTAAGAAGTTTGCAGATGATAATGAAGTGGAAAGTCATGGACTGCAGGAAGATATCAATCTACTGGTTAGGCGGGCAGAACAGTGGCAAATGGAATTTAATTTGGAGAAGTATGAGGTAATGTACTTGGGGAGGGCTAATAAGGAAAGGGTATACACATTAAACGTATGCCACTTAGAAATATAGATGAACAAAGGGACCTTGGAATGCTTGTCCACAGATTGCTGAAAGTAGCAGGCCAGGTGGATAAGGAGGTTAAGAAGGCATACGGAATGCTTGCCTTCATTGGCCGAGGCATAGAATACAAGAGCAGGGAAGTTATGCTTAAATTGTATAATACTCTGGTTAGACCACAGCTGGAATACTGCGTGCAGTTCTGGTCGCCGTATTATAAGGACGTGATTGCACTGGAGAGGGTGCAGAGGAGATTTACAAGGATGCTGCGTGGAATGGAGAATCTTAGTTATAAGCACAGATTGGATAGGCCGTTGTTTCAGAGACACGGCATTCTGCCCCAGAGTCGGCTGTGGTGCGGACGAGACGATCATCCATCTCCTTCGGGATTGCACCTTTGCAAGGCAGGTCTGGAAGGAGATGTAGCGGTTGCTGTCGAGGTTCATCCCAAGCAGCTCCGTAACACATGACTCTGTGCTCTGCGGACTGTTCCCAGGGACGCACACAGAGACAGACATCATCTGCTGCTGGAGAGCCATCAAATACCCTTTTATTTGCACAGTACTACATGTAACATGATTTAAGGATTGTACTAAACTGTACATTGAAATGAATTGCACGCTAGTGCATTGTATGGAACTGCTGTCAGCATCCAAACAAATTGTATGGAATTGCTGACCGCAAGGTACTGAACTATTTTCAAATGCAGTGAAAATTTTATATGAATAAGGTATATTTTTGGAAAAAAAAAGATTGGATAGGCTGGGTTTGTTCTCCTTGGAACAGAGGAGGCTGAGAGGAGACCTCATTGAGGCATATAAAATTTTGATGGGCCTGGATATAGTGGATAGTAATCGCCTATTTCCCTTGGTGGAGGGGTCAATTACGAGGGGGCATAGTTTTAAGGTAGTTGGTGGAAGGTTCAGAGTGGATTTGAGAGGAAGCTTCTTCACGCAGAGGGTTGTAGGGATCTGGAACTCACTGCCTGGAAGGCTGGTTGAGGCAGAAACCCTCACCACATTTAAAAGGTGCTTGGATGGGCACTTGAAATGCCACAACCTGCAGGGTTACGGATCGAGAGCTGGTAAGTGGGATTAGATTGGATAACCTCTTGTTGGCTGGCGCAGATACGATGCTAAGTACTGCAGGGAATTGAATACTGCCAGAATGATCTCCTGGACTTGTTTTGATCGCCTGGATGAGTTGGAGGGGAATTTTCCCAGATTTTTTCCCCCAATTGGCCTGGGATTTTATCTCTTTTTTGTTTGCCTCTCCCAGAAGATTGCATGGTTCCTAGTGGCTTGGAGTGTAAAATCTTCTGATGCATGGGGTGTTGCAGTTGTGTGGGGCGGACTGGTTGGGCCGGATGCTCCTTACCCTTCCGCCATTGTTCACAGGTTTACATGTAACCTTCAGGGCTGCTGACCGAGGGCCATGTGGCTCTTTGTCAGCCGGCGTCGACACAATGGGCTGAAATGGCCTCCTTCTGCGCTGTAGATTTTTATGTTTCTATGTACTAAATAGTTTCTCCAAGAGAAAAGTCAAATGGCTGAGAAAACCAAAAGGTTATGTCAACAGCTGCTGGAAGGTGCAATCTGAAGGTTGTATCTGAATGAATGGTCACATCTGCAGGTTCAGTGCCTATCTTGATGGGATTGCAAAGAAGCAAGTGGTGTGTATCCCTATAGGGAGAATACGTACAGTGTGCACAAGGTACAGAAAGTGTACTTGTGTGTATTTCTCAGTATGTTGGTATGATGATCACTTACCATGCACGCTAGCCACCCAGATGGCTGATACAATAACACAGTTTAGTTGCTCCTATCACGGCACTTGAGTTCCACTCAAATATGAAGGATGACAAATTCAGTGCGGAGATTTTAACGGCCCCTTAAGCCTACAATATGGCGGACAGGAAGCGCATGCTCATTACAAATTGGAAGTAGGTCGTCTGCCATATTGGTAGCCAAAATATTTTTTTTAAATATCAGCAAGCAGTGCCACACCTGAAACAGGAGTTAAGTTCTTTATTTGCATATTCAAAGGGAGCAACACCTGTTTCAGGGGTGGGCACTGCAAGATTAGTTCACCCCAAGGCAGTCGCTACCCAAACACCCTGCCAATCGGCAGTGCTACCTCCAGAATTGGTCGCCTCCACTTACCGATCACCCTCCCTTCCTCACTGACCCGAGGGCCACTGTGGCTGCTCTCTGCAAGGTCTCGGAAAAGAGGGCAGAGACCCAATATCGGGGGTGCCTCGGGCAGAGGCCCAATATCGGGGGTGCCTCGGGCCTCACCATTCAGGCGCAGATATCGATCACTGCCTCCCCCAAATGGGCACACCCAAATTTCTAGGCTGTAGACTTGGTTCGGCTTAAATGCTTGTGATTTTTGTACTTCTGCTCTGATCTTATTTTGGACCACTAGCCTGATACTGTCCTTAACCACATGCAAAGCTGCCAACAAAACAATTTTGTTTAAATTTTTATTACCTATATAATGAAAACAAGCATTATTATGACACCTTTTTAAAAAAAAATGAGAAGTCACATTAAAATCTTTGAGAACACAGCACCCACTACATGAAGATAACCTGATAAACACACCGATATAGGGAAGCGGTGTATTAATCTCTGATGTTTCAATTTTTATTTACTAGACTTTGAACATTGAAGAGCAGAACAATGATGTGCACTATTGCAAATATTTGCAAATAGTTTTATTATGTAGCACCGAATTTTCAATTTCTCTGCTGCTAGCCTCGAGTTTGCAATTGGGGTAGGGGTGCTGGAAATATGTAGCATCATCTCCCCAAAACTATTGTCAGCCATAGTATATTAATGTATATCACAGCTACATCAGAGATTTTGGAAATGGTACAAAACTGGCTGTCGGGGGCAGAGCAAATGTTTGCCAGTCAAAAGCCCACATTTTTTTTCAGCATAAGGTCACAGACAGCAAGAATGATTTTTAAGCAATCCTACCAGTTCTTTATATGGCTATAATGTGAATATGAATGTTTAAACTCCAACAGCTGCTGCCCATTCATCTCAGCGATAAAAAAATCTCATACTCAACAAACATTACCGTAACAATCAGACGGCCCACCAGCAAACAGGAGACCAATAGCTCCATTGACATAATAGTGCTCCCACCAGGGAGGGGCAACCAAGGGAATAAAAACATAGAAAATAGGTGCAGGAGTAGGCCTTCGAGCCTGCACCACCATTCAATAAGATCATGGCTGATCATTCCCTCAGTACCCCTTTCTTGCTTTCTCTCCATACCCCTTGATCCCTTTAGCCGTAAGGGCCACATCTAACTCCCTCTTGAATATATCCAATGAACTGGCATCAACAACACTCTGCGCAGGGAATTCCACAGGTTAACAACTCAGTGAAGAAGTTTCTCCTCATCTCAGTCCTAAATGGTCTACCCCTTATCCTAAGACTGTGTCCCCTGGTTCTGGACTTCCCCAACATCGAAAACATTCTACCTGCATCTAACCTGTCCCGTCCCGTCAGAATCTTATATGTTTCTATGAGATCTCCTCTCATCCTTCTAAACTCCAATGTATAAAAGCCCAATTAATCCAGTCTCTCCTCATATGTCAGTCCTGCCATCCTGGGAATCAGTCTGGTGAACCTTCGCTGCACTCCTTCAATAGCAAGAACGTCCTTCCTCAGACTAGGAGACCAAAACTGAACACAATATTCCAGGTGAGGCCTCACTAAGGCCCTGTACAACTGCAGTAAGACCTCCCTGCTCCTATACTCAAATCTCCTAGCTATGAAGACCAACATACCATTTGCGTTCTTCACCGCCTGCTGTACCTGTATGCCAACTTTCAATGACTAATAAGCCATGACACCCAGGTCTCGTTGTACCTCCCCTTTTCCTAATCTGCTGCCATTCAGATAATATTTTGTCTTCACGTTTTTGCCCTCAAAGTGGATAACCTCACATTTATCCACAAAATACTGCATCTGCCATGCATTAGCCCACTCATCTAACCTGTCCAAGTCAAAATAGATCAGTGAGAAGAGCACTGAATAGACTCTGATTTAAACCACAAATGCTAACACCCTAGCATTAAAGCTAATAAGACATTAAAGCTAATAGACAGCCAAGTACAATCACACTTAGGTAACTACATTTGTGAAAAAGTTGCCACAAATGGCACTGACAGGCAATATATTTTAATGAAAATAAGATTGTGTTTATTTCAGTTTGTTGAAACCTCCACAATTTCAGAGTATGTTTCTCTTTCTTCAGAGATTGATTTGGAAAAGTTTCATTTGAGCTCCTTGCTAAAGTACCTTCTATGAAATTTCAAATCACAAAGAATTTAAACCACCATTCACATTCAGTCTCTATAGGCGAGAAATTGGTCCTTGCTCTGCCCATTTTCTGGGGTGTGGAAAACGGGGGGCATAAGGGACCGATTTCGGGGCGCGATCTCCTGACCGGCGCTTGAGTTTACCGTATTGGTAAAGGCTGCTCTTTGGCTGTCCCTGGCGACCACCTGAAACAGGTGAGCCTCGAGCCTCCAACTTCTACCGCTGTTTCCGGCGCCCCATCAACTCTGCGCCCGAAAACGGGCCAAAACCAATTTTTAGCCCCACAAATTTTCTACTCGGGTCACAGAGACCCTGCTCACAAACAGCAGTTGCCTGCCTCTAAACTAAAATCGCAGTGTGTGCTCAAATACTCAAGGCCACCTGATAGCTGGAAACCTCAGGAAGTACAAATCATGATACCAGCACTGAATGTAAAAAGGGGAAGTGTTTCTACCTGAATATGGTGCTTCTTCTGAGGACATTTCACAGCTCAGTGCAGCATTCTGCCATCAGCGTCTTAACAAGTTCCTGGTTATACAGCGCCTCAGTGACATCACTGCACTCACTTCACAGGCTCGACTAATCAATCACTGAGTTACTCCAAGTAATTAAGCCCCAAGTGCACTGTACATACTAAAACACACATACGCATTTAATAAACTAAATGTAGCATGTTATTGGAAAACCTGATCATTTTTCAACTCTTGCCATATTTCTTAACATATTCAGAAGGGAAAAAAAATCAAAACCCTTTATCAAAAGGTGATTCAGTACTCCTGGGACTGCAGATTTTATGCTTACAAATGCATGATGCACAATACTTAACACCCACAACTGCACATTGACCACAAGGCCATAAAGCAGTGGTCGGCAGGTAACGTCCTGGATGCCCTACGGAAGAAGGAGATGGTGGATCCTGTCAGATGGTTCCCCGAGCAGACTGCCGAACTTGTTTGGCAGAATGTCTCATCGCCAGACTAGCTTGGCTGGTGGTGAGAGGGGCCCTACCCGTCAGATCCTTCATGCACAGCTGGCGTCTCAGCACCACGGCACGCTGCCCTTGAGTCGGCTGTGGTGCGGATGAGACTGTCATCCATCTCCTTCAGGATTGCGCCTTTGCAAGGCAGGTCTGGAAAGAGATGCAGTGGTTGCTGTCAAGGTTCATCCCGAGCAGCTCCGTGACACAGGATTCTGTGCTCTACGGACTGTTCCCAGGGACGCACACCGAGACAGATATCATCTGCTGCTGAAGGACCATCAACTCGGTGAAAGACGCATTTTGGTCTTCCCGAAACTTGCTGGTCTTCTAGAGCAAGGAGATGTCCACAACCGAGTGTTACAGACTGACGCAATCCAAGGTCCAGGAGTACGCGCTGAGGGACGCATTAAAGGCTGGTGCAGCTGCCGCAAAGGCACGATGGGGAAGGGCCACAGTTTAAGGCCCTTCCCCCTTTGTACGCCGAGGAGCTGGGACCAGCAATAAACCCTCCCCTTGGGCTGTTGGTGGACCCTGAAAAATGTGAACATAAATGTACATGCTGTGTATTCGATAAAATGATCATATGTATCGTATTGTATGTATTGTCTTGTAGATACTGTAATGACCTCTGCACCCAAATGTATTACATGGAATTGCTGACAGCATCCAAATATAAATGAACTGTTTTCAAATGTATTGTGAAAATTTTTACAAGAATAAAGTATATATTTTTGAAAAAAAAAAGTGCCTGTGTGTGGTAGAAGAGGTTCTTAACACACGAACAACAGCATCACATAGGCAGAAGAATGTTATCTGCTATGGTTCAGCAGGTACCTATGCGAGATCCAGGACCAACCTGGATTTGTGGGAAGAAGGGAATAAAGGTTATGGGGAGCAGGCAAGGAAGTGAAGCCGAGTCCATGATCAGATCAGCCATGATCTTATTAAATGGGGCCGTATGGCCTACTCCTGCTCCTATTTCTTATGTTCTTAAGGCTGATGCAGCAGAGGGCTTCACCTAACACTACTCGGTTACTGAACAACTACAATCATAGAATTACACAGCACAGAAGGAGTACATATCCAATTTCTTTTTAAAAATTACTATTGCATCTGCTTCCATCACCCTTGTAGGCAGCACATTCCAGATGATAACAACTCGCTGCACAAAAACAGTTCTCCTCGCCTCCCCTCTGCTTCTTTTGCCAATTATTTTAAATCTGTGTCCTCTGGTTACCAACCCTCCTGCCAGTGGAAACAGTTTTTCCCTATCTACTCCATCAAAAGTCTTCATAAGTTTGAACATCACTATTAAATCTCCCCTTAACCTTCCCTGCTCTAAGGGCAACAGTACCAGCTTCTCCAGTCATTTCAAATAACAGAAGCCCTTCGTCCCTGGCACCATTCTGGTAAACCTCTGCACCCTCGCCAAAGCCTTGGCATCCATCTTAAAGTGTGGTGCCCAGAATTGGACACAATACTCCAGCTGAGGCTTACCCAGTCATTTGTAAAGGTTTAGCACAACTTCCTTGCTTTTGTACTCATTGCCTCTATTTATAAAGCTAAGAAACTCATGCTTTTTTAAATCAATCTTATCATCCTGTCCTGTCACCTTCAAAGATTTGTGTAACTTATGCCTGATAAAAAAAACACTAAGAAAAAAAAGGCACTTTTACAGAATGGGACTGATAGACATTCGTGCCCTGGAAAATGGGGCCCATATTATTGGTAGTAGAGGCCTGATGGGCTCAGTGCCAACAGCCCGGGCGGCAACACCTCATACTGAGATATTTGGCCTTCATGATCAAATACATTTAAAAATAATGTTAGCACTGTACCTTTGTTGGTCTTTATTGCAAGGGGGATAGAGTATAAAAGCAGAGAAGTCCTGCTACAACTGTACAGGGTATTGGTGAGGCCACACCCAGAGTACTGCATACAGTTTTGGTCTCCGTATTTAAGGAAGGATATACTTGCATTGGAGGCTGTTCAGAGGAGGTTCACAAGGTTGATTCTGGAGATGAGGGGGTTGACTTATGAGGATAGGTTGAGTAGGTTGGGCCTCTACTCATTGGAATTCAGAAGAATGAGAGGTGATCTTATTGAAAAGATAATGAGGGGGCTCGACAAGGTGGATGCAGAGAGGATATTTCCACTCATAGGGGAAACTAAAACTAGGGGACATAGTCTTAGAATAAGGGGTCGTCCATTTGAAACTGAGATGAGGAGAATTTTTTTCTCTGAGGATTGTAAATATGTGGAATTCTCTGCCCCAGAGCTGTGGAGGCTGGGACATTGAATATGTTTAAGGAGGAGGTAGACAGATTTTTGAGCGATATGGGAATAAAGAGTTATGGGGAGCAGGCAAAGAAGTGGAGCTGAGTCCATGATCTGATCAGCCATGATCTTATTAAATGGTGGAACAGGCTCTAGGGGCCAGGTGGCCTACTCCTGCTCCTATTTCTTCTGTTCTTATGTTCTACAGGCAACTAACAGCCCTTCGCTGGCTGCTAGAGCTTGACACTTTGACCCCCAACTCATGTGATGCTCCCAGGAAGACTTGCACTACATGCTGGGAGCTTCATGGAAAGATTTAAACAAACAAACCTTGCATTATTGAGCAGGTCAGTACATTTCAGCGCAGGCTCCTGATGAGTTGGGATTGCATTATTTGCCATTTGTGACCCAGTCTCCCTTGATCAGCTACGTGACAATTTGGGGGCTTGCCATCAGGACTAAAGAGAGCTAGTTTTAGCAATGAAAGTCAGGGTGCCCAGTGCATCAACCAAAACAAGCATATCCATTCAATGTACAAGCAGGAAAGCATTGCACTGACATAGCTATTTGAAACTTGGTGTAGTACTTCACATAAAAGTAGAGGCGCCTAAAGTCTTCCATTCAAATGCTGCAACAAAAAGCAAAGATCCCAAACTCAGCAAATCACTGGATTAATCTCTGCTAACAGGTAGTTCTGTTCTGGAGGCTAGAGCCAATCATAGTGTTGAGCCAATACAAATGGGGTCATCGACGACTGACAATGAATCCTATTTATCCTGCCACGATCTGTAGACTCGAGAGAAGGACTGCCTGATTATGGCATCTTCTGTCGCATCTCTTCATTGCCCCACTGACTGTTGGCTCCTGCCTGATGTTGTGTTGTACCCCCTTTAACTGTTAAATCAACTCTCAAATGCTTGGAGTCAGGGTCACGCAGGTGTTTTTAAATTCCTACTTGCCTGACCGTAAGGGTTGCCACCTGTTCAATTTTGGTTTGAATCTTCTGACTTTTTTGAGTGCTGCATCCAGAAATTTCTAAAATGAAAACAGGATAGCAATTTTTCCACTTGCTTCGGTGTTGAGAGTTTAAGGTTAGTAGGATTTTAATTAACTTTCATTACCAGTAAAGTGAACATCAGAATTCCAGCCTCCTCCTTTTCTCCCACCTATTGGATCTTGGACATGGCAAAAGTGGCCCGTACTTACTGCTAGTATCGACCCAGTGTAAAAGCGAGCACTGGTATGGGTAACCACCGATGACAATATGGGGTAACTTCCAGCAGTCACCCTTAATCGTTACTCATCGGTGTCAGTAGGTAGCACACTTCCCTCGGAGTCAGAAGGTTGTGGGTTCAAGTCCCACTTCAGGAATTTGAGCACAAAAAAAAAAATCTAGGCTGACACTCCAGTGCAGTGCTGTCAGAGGTGCCGTCTTTCAGATGAGACGTTAAGCCAAGGCCCCATCTGCTCTCTCAAGTGGATGTAAAAGATCCCATGGCACTATTTCAAAGAAGAGCAGGGGAGTTATCCACGGTGTCCTGGCCAATATTTATCCCTCAATCAACATAAGAAAAAACAGATTATCTGGTCATTATCACATTGCTGTTTGTGGGAGCTTGCTGTGCGCAAGTTGGCTACCGCGTTTCCTACTTTACAACAATGACTACACTCCAAAAGTACTTCATTGGCCGTAAAGCGCTTTGAGACATCCGGTGGTCGTGAAAGGCATTATGTAAATCTAAGTCTTTCTTTTCTTTTCAAAGCCAACCTAACAGATCATCATAAGAGGGAGCTGTTCCGTTGTGATGGACTCCACTTAAGACTGTGCTGGGACTAGGGTCCTGGTGAATCGAATAACTGGGGCTGCAGAGAGTGCTTTAAACTAATTAGTGGGAGGGAGGGTTCACGTATGCGAAAATGTTAAAAGTCAAAGAATAAGGAGAAGGCAATAGAGCAGGGTAGCACTGGGGGAAATAAAAAACGGAGTGCCAGGAAGGGATAGAGTGTATAAACGTAAAAGTGTATCAGAAAGTGGGGTCAAAGCAGGAAAAAATGGTAAAAAAACAAATTTAAAAGCTCTTTATCTGAATGCACACAGCATTCGTAACAAAATTGATGAGTTGACGGCACAAATAGATACAAATGGGTATGATCTGATAGCCAGACGTGGTTGCAAGGTGACCAAAGCTGGGAACTAAATATTCAGGGGTATTTGACAATTCGGAAGGACAGACAGAAATGAAAAGGAGGTGGTGTAGCTCTGTTAATAAAGGATGAGATCAGTGCATTAGTGAGAAGTGATATTGGCTCAGAGGATCAAGATGTTGAATCAGTCTGGCTGGAGATAAGGAACATTAAGGGGAAAAAGTCACTGGTGGGCGTAGTCTATAGGCCCCCTAACAGTAGCTACTCTGTTGGATGGAGGATAAAATCAATAAATAATGGAGGCTTGTAAAAAAGGAACGGCAATAATCATGGGTGATTTTAACCTTCATATTGATTGGACAAAGCAAATTAGCCAGGGTAGCCTTGAGGAAGAGTTCATAAAGTGCATCAGGGATAGTTTCCTTGAACAGTATGTTGTGGAACCAACCAGGGAGCAGGCTATCTTAGATCTGGTACTGTGTACTGAGACAGGATTAATAAACAATCTCCAAGTAAAGGATCCTCGAGGAATGAGTGACCATAACATGGTTGAATTTCAAATTCAGTTGGAGGGTGAGAAAGTTGGATCGCTAACCAGTGTCCTAAGCTTAAATAAAGGAGACTACAAAAGGTATGAAGGCAGAGTTGGCAAAAGTGGACTGGGAAAATAGATTAAAGAGTGGGATGGTTGATGAGCAGTGGCAGACATTAAAGGAGATATTTCATAACTCTCAACAAAAATATATCCCACTGAGAAGGAAAGACTGTAAGAGAATGGATAACCATCCGTGGCTAACTAAGGAAATAAGGGATGGTATTAAATTGAAAACAAGGGCATACAATGTGGCCAAGACTAGTGGGAGGCCAGAGGATTGGGAAACTTTTAAAAGCCAGCAGAGAACGACTAAAAAATAACAAAGAGGGAAAATAGATTATGAAAGTAAACTAGCACGAAATATAAATTCAGATGGTAAGAGTTTCTACAGGTACATAAAAAGGAAAAGAATGGCTAAAGTCAATGTTGGTCCCCTATAGGATGAGACTGGGGAATTAATAATGGGGAATTGGAAAACCGCAAATGTAACGCCCCTATTTATAAAAGGAGGCAGACAGAAAGCAGGAAACTATACACTCGTTAGCCTAACATCTGTCATTGGGAAAATGCTGGAGTCCATTATTAAGCAAGCAGTAGCAGGACATTTGAAAAATCATAATTCAAACATGATTTTATGAAAGGGAAATAATGTTTGACAAATTTGCTGGAGTTCTTTGAGGATGTAATGAGCAGGGTGGATATGGGGGAACCAGTGGATGTGGTGTATTTGGATTTCCAGAAGGCATTCGATAAGGTGCCATAAAAGGTTACTGCATAAGATAAAAGTTCATGGGGTTGGGGGTAATATATTAGCATGGATAGAGGATTGGCTAACAACAAGAAAACAGAATCGGGATAAATGAGTCATTTTCTGGTTGGCAAACAGTAACTAGTGGGGTGCCACAGGGATCAGTGTTGGGGCCTCAACTATTTACAATCTATATTAATGACTTGGATGAAGGGACCGAGTGTAATGTAGCTAAGTTTGCTGATGATATAAAAGATAGGTGGGAAAGCAAATTGTAAGGAAGACACAAAAAATCTGCAAAGGGATATAGACAAGCTAATTGAGTGGGTACAAATTTGGCAGATGGAGTATAATGTAGGAAAATGTGAGGTTATCCACTTTGGCAGAAAAAAACAGAAAAGCAAATTATAATTTAAATGCAGAAAAATTGCAAAGTGCTTCAGTACAGAGGGACCTGGGGATCCTTGTGCATGAATCACAAAAATTGAGTATGCAGGTACAGCAAGTAATCAGGAAGGCAAATGGAATGTTCGCCTTTATTGCAAGGGGGATAGAGTATAAAAGCTGAGAAGTCCTGCGACAACTCTACAGGGTATCGGTGAGGTCACACCTGGAGTGCTGTGTGCAGTTTTGGTCTCTGTATTTAAGGAAGGATATACTTGCATTGGAGGCTGTTCAGAGAAGGTTCACTAGGTTGATTCTGGAAATGAGGGGGTTGACTTATGAAGATAGGTTGGGCCTATACTCATTGGAGTTCAGATGAGAGGTGATCTTATCAAAACATATAAGATAATGAGAGGGCTCGATTAAGTTGGATGCAGAGAGGATATTTCCACGCATAGGGGAAACTAAAACTAAGTGACATAGTCTTAGAATAAGGGGCTGCTCATTTAAAACTGAGATGAGGAGGAAATTCTTCTCTGAGAGTTGTAAATCTGTGGAATTATCGGTCATTGAATATATTTAAGGTGGAGATAAGACAGAATTTTGAGCGATAAGGGAATAATGGGTTATGGAGAGCGGGCAAGGAAGTGGAACTGAGTCCATGATCAGATCAGTCATGATCTTATTAAATGGCGGAGCAGGCTCGAGGGGCCGTATGGCCTACTCCTATTTATGTTCTTATCATGTACAGTGAGGTCACTGTATCTCTAATACCTGACACTTTTTTTCTTGTGTCCAAGCTACATTTATTGTTATCTTTTACTTTAATTTCTTTTCTCTCTTCATTGATTACTTTTTTTTGGAAAGATTTTATCCTGATAGATTCTGGTATAGTCTATTTACTTCTACATTATAAACCTTTACAATTCAGGATATGCAGCTGCTGTTATGGTGCAAACTTTCTTTGCATATTTCTCTGCTCATGAAAAATGTTGTTTTTAGATGATTATAGGACAGAGCAATATTAGTGCAATGAAAGCCCATAGGAAATCTCGGGACATATTTGTAGGAAGCGTAATCATCCTGGGAAAATTAAAAGAATTACACTTTGTATGCGGAGATATCTTACGCACAGACAAACATCCTCGTATCTCTGAGGGTTTCCAATTAAGAATCTGGTGCTAAACTGAGCAGTAGAATCAGGATGTGATACAGTCCTTACGCAGAGAAGGCCTTCAGGAAAAATCTGCGGCAATCTTAATATCAGAAAAGATGTCTTTCTTATTGCGACTGAAACGCAGAGCAGAAGAAAAGAATGCAACATCTAATTGAGGTCCTGTCCGTCATCAAACTCATTATAATTTGGCAATTATACTTTCTGAAACTGCCAAACCAGTTAATGACGCCTTGAAAAGGGACCCACATGACAAAATTTACCATCTTCATGAGTCACGAATGGTCATGTGCCTAGTGGGATTTCCTTGATGATAAATTAAGGCACGTAGGTTCATGGTTAGTGCACCCAACTCAGAAGGTTCTGTGAAGGTTTTCATAAAAGGATAGAAGGTTAAAAGTTCTAAAGTGCATGAATCTGGAAAAGCCAAGATGGTGTTAAAAGTGGCTGCTGAAAGGTTAAGGGCTAGAAATTGCCCTTTGCCCCGATTGGAGGCAGTAACCTTCCGGGGCCGAGACTTCCTGCGCCCAGGTCCCGTCCCCGACGCAGAATTGGGCCGTATGCCTCCCCAAAGGAAGAGGGGCGCAGTCTCGAGCGCTCAGCTTTCTTTGAGGGACGTTCCCGGGTGGTAGCGTGGCACCCAGTCCAGCGGAGCAGGTGGGCACTACACGCTACAAAGCTGACACGCCACAACGTCCCTTCCCTCCAATTAAAGGAAAGGGTCGCTGCGCATTCTGCAGGCCTTTTGGTGGCCGCCACTTGGCCACCAGGGACGCGATCAACCGGGCCAGCAGCCCAGCTTCCAAACCGATGTGCCGGACTGTGCGGTAGCGGCCCAGTCGATGAGAGGGCCGCTATTGTCGGGCCAACCAACAAATAAAGATGGCGGCCCGGGGTGCTAAAGGGGAGCCCTGTCAGCGGATGTCCACCAGCTTCGCCCACGTCAGCCATCGCCGGTTGTGCCCCCCGCCCCCCCCAAAACTCCAGGGGAGGTGGTAGCGCTCCCCTTCCCCTGGACGACAATGCCATTGCGCCCAGTTAGCGCCCCATGGAGGCGCTAACAGGGCTATAAAAAGGGGCAATTTTGCCTCCCAAGTGGTTAAATCAAACAAAAGGAAAGCTACAAAAAATGTAGCACTTGTCTTAGTTAACAGTGAAGGTTATGAGCACAGCTATTAAAGTAATAGTATAACACAGCAGAATAATGTATGTACAAGGTTAGTTAAGCTAGGGAAAGAATACCACCGAAGCAGAAATCTACCACAGATGAGGACTTGCTGCAAGTGTCTCTATAGATGAAGCCTGAGCATCATGGTGGAAGGCAGAACTGCCCAATGCCACAGCAGCCAGTCGACTACAGAAAAGACTTATGCTCAAATCACAAACATCAATACTGGAACTTACCAATGATTTATGAATACAAACTAGAAACAGAACCTAGATAAATTTGTACTTTAACTTGGACAATGAAGTAATTTTGTTAGACCATTATTCAGCAGAATCCAGCTAATGATGAGCTTTATGATATACTTAAATTATTTTTGTGCCCATGAAGATTTGGGCTCTTGTTTACAAGAATAAGCATTGAAAGATCACATAAAATAATTTGATATTTACTATTAATGATAACCTCATCATGAATGTTGTTAAATAAAGTAACGTTAGCGAATGTATCTCTGTGTCCACCTTTATCTTTTATGATTGGCAAGTCGGAGTAATTACATAATCGCTCAGTGTTGTAATGTGGTCCAGTTGTGAGTGATTTGACTGGGTTACCCATCAATAGGGATACATGGGACAGTCCGAAGGAGAGCAAATTTGGGCATCTTATAACCTTAGACATGAATGGTGGATCTCAAACCAATCTTCCAGTGCGTATCGGTTAGGCAAAGGGGTAAAAATTTGCCAGATAATCTTTATATAATAATTATATATCAGACCGGGATGGTGGGACTGACCTATCAAGAAAGACTGGATCAACTGGGCTTGTATTCACTGGAGTTCAGAAGAATGAGAGGGGACCTCATAGAAACGTTTAAAATTCTGACGGGTTTAGACAGGTTAGATGCAGGAAGAATGTTCCCAATGTTGGGGAAGTCCAGAAGCAGGGGTCACGGTCTAAGGATAAGAGGTAAGCCATTTGGGACCGAGATGGGGAGGGACTTCTTCACCCAGGGAGTGGTGAACCTGTGGGGTTCTCTACCACAGAGAGTGGTTGAGGCCAATTCACTGAATATATTCAAAAGGGAGTGAGATGAAGTCCTTACTACTCGGGGGATCAAGGGGTGTGGCGAGAAAGCAGGAAGGGGGTGCTGAGGTTGCATGTTCAGCCATGGACTCGTTGAATGACGGTGCAGGCTGGAAGGGCTGAATGGCCTACTCCTGCACCTATTTTCTATGTTTTTTCTATGTTTCTATGACCACATCCAACTACCTCCCAAACACATCCAATGAACTGGCATCAACAACTCTCCACGGCAGGGAACCCCACAGGCCAACAACTCCCCGAGTGAAGAAGTCTCTCCAAATCCCAGCCCCAAACAGCCTACTCCCCATCCCAAGAGCGTGCCCCCCCCCCCCCGGCTCCAGACCCACCCAACACCGGGAACACTCCCCCCGCACCCAAACCGTCTCGTCCCGTCCCAAATGCCGAACACTCCCGGATGTCGAGCCCCCAGCCCCGGCCACCCCCCCGCAACGCCAACCACACCACATCCACCAATCGCCATCTGCGCAGTTAACCCGTCCACCCACTCTGAACACTCTCCGCACCGAGGCACAGAGCCCCCAGGCCCGCCCCTCCAACACACTTCGCCCCCCAGACCTCCGCTGCAATGTGGCCCCTCCTGTCCCACGCCCTGGGTTTATCCGCCCCCCACCTCCACCACTCTCCCCTACATTCCCCACCCCCGACTCCCCTCCACCTCCCCGCATAGGCTCCCATCTTGGGGGCGGTAACCTTCTGGGGCCGGGAATTTTAGCCCCCAGCGTGGAAGTCCTGCTCCTGCCGCAGAATTGGCCTTGCCACCCCTCAATGGAAGCGGAGTGCAATTTCCCACACTCCACTTCCTTTGGGGGCAGTTACCATGGCACGACTGGATGCTCCTGTGACAGTGTGAACTGGTGCTCTCCACTCTCCCATCCTGTGACAGTTTGAACTCTCTTTAGGTAATGTTTTCAAAGTCTCTTTTGGTAATGTTTTCACCTGTTGGTAGGTTTGTCTAGTTTGTCCAGACAAACCAGATTCAGTGTAAGGAGATTGCAAATCAGGAGCATTCCTTCAATACACAGTTACTAGTCAATACAGCAGCACCGAGAGAACATTAATGAACTGAATGTAAATCCTGATCAATCATTCATTTGAACATGTCAGTTCAACAATTCATTACCACATGCAAACTACTAGAAGCTTGGATAGCATATATGTTATTCTTAAACTGCCTTGTAAATGAGACTGCAGAAAAGCTGCTTACAGACGTTACGTGTAACCAAAGGTAAAGAATTTCTCAAACATAAACACAATTTAAGAAGAAAGAGAATGAAAATGTAAAATATTTTCTGCAGGGACAAACAAGCTGCAGAGTGTGCTTCGATTTTGTGGTGTCTCTGCACCGTACTACAAACTCAGTCACTACGTGACCTTAACCTTTATTCCCAGGACCAAGGAGTGCTGACCCTGGGTGGGACCTCCCCTTTTATACCTGGAAACCCAAGTGAGGAGTATCTCCCACAAGTTCACCCCGTGGTCAGGGTGTGCATTTCTAGGATATAAGTACAGTGTACAGGAGTTGCATGAAGGTTACAGTTACATGAAGATTACCGTTGCATGATGGTTACATACATGACAGATTTCCAAACCAAAACATTCCAA
Organism: Pristiophorus japonicus; assembly: GCF_044704955.1. Taxonomy (NCBI): domain Eukaryota; kingdom Metazoa; phylum Chordata; class Chondrichthyes; family Pristiophoridae; genus Pristiophorus; species Pristiophorus japonicus. The sequence continues at coordinate 56,076,321 of NC_091990.1, forward strand.
GCCATGTGCTAAATACAATGCCTGGTCTGTGTCAAGGTACTAATCTCAGTTGAGGTCGCAATTGGCTCAGAGTCCCTGAAGTGGAGAAAAAAAAAAGAAAATTGGCAAGATTCCCACTCCCAATCATTACTCAGTGAACTCTGCTGGAAAGTGTGCGTGCATGCATGGATGTCACATGCAGACAGGATCAAGCTCAGTTACAAACATGGATGTTTAAGGTACAATCTGTAATGGTTTCCTTCAAAGCAATTTCAGGCCCCGAGAGTTAGTGATTGGGGCTCCAGTCAATCTATTTTGTTGACTTCGGGGTCTGTTCAAAAAACTTTTTTGTCAATTTGGAGTCACAAAAAACTATCCCAGAACGATTGTAAAGATTAGTACAAGTGAAGGAGCCCAATTGGTCGATCCACAGAAATACCTGGCCCCATCACAGCATCTAACCACCTCTTGAATGATTCAAGAAAGATCATAAAGTTAAATACAGATAAGGAATTTCAATCCAATGATTATGGTGTTCGATTATAGCCTTCATCCATGCCTTTGTTACCACTAGACTTAACTATTCCAACGCACTCCTGGCTGGCCTCCCACATTCTACCCTATGTAAACTAGAGGTGTTCCAAAACACAGCAGTCCGTGTCCTAACTTGCACCAAGTCCCGCTCACCCATCACCGCTATGCTCGCTGACCTACATTAGCTTCCGGTTAAACAACGCCTCGATTTCAAAATTCTCATCCTTATTTTTAAATCCCTCCATAGCCTCACCCCTTCCTATCTCTGTAATCTCATGCAGCCCCACAACCCTCCAGAGATGTCTGCGCTCCTCTAATTATGCCTTCTTAAGCATCCTTGATTATAAATCGCTCAACCATTGGTGACCGTGCCTTCTGTTGCCTGTGCCCAAACGCTAACTCTCTGCCTCTTTCCTCTTTCAAGACGCTCCTTAAAACATACCTCTTTGATTAAGCTTTTGGTCACCTGCGCTAATTTCTACTTGTGTGCCTCGGTGTCAAATTTTTATCTCATAATACTCCTGTGAAGCGCCTTGGGACGTTTTACTACGTTGATGTGCTATATAAATACAAGTTGTTGTTGTGTTGCTGGCATTATTTTTTATATGCAATACTATCTACAGATTGTGCACCTACAATTGTAAGTAAAATTCAGAACTACAAAGCTACATATAAATAACAGCACAGAACAAAACAACAGATAAAAATTAAAGCAGGGAGAGTTATGAAAATATTCTGTGAACTAGCTTTCATTATCTGGTATTTTTTAAACTGCATTCGATTGTACGACCATCAAACTTTATAGTTGTGTCCTATAACAGGATTAATGGGTAGTTTTACCCACTTGCATTTTATTTATTTAATTCTCTGCCATTTATCTTCTTTCCTGTTAGGTTTTCTCCAATCTGTCTCTTACCTTGCTTCCAACTCTTCCATTTATTGTGGGTTATCCCAATCTCAACAGTGAGTGTTTGTCAGTTTAACAAAGCCTTAACATCCACTGCCAGTCTGGAATTTTGGCCACTCCCAGAATCAATATTTAACATTGATTTGGGGTGCATTCACTAACACAGTAAGCTACCTCTGAATTGGTCCAAACCTGAAACTAAACTCTGAAAAGCTTATTCCTTCACAGAATTACAAAGATCATGAAGTTTGTGATTGAGGGAAAAAATAAGATCACATCTGTGAAGACATTAGGTTTACCTTGCTATTAGAAATATAGTACAAATTGGGTAACCAATGGTTGGGGCCAGATCAAGTGGCTGCAGCCACACCTGTATGAAATGGCAAAGTCTATCTGTGTATGCAGTAAAGCTACACTTGTAATCGGCTCCACACAAATACACCTTTCCACCACTGGTCTGGATTAGTCCTCCTTTACTTATTGCAAACAATTGGCTGCACATGGTCCAGAGCCATCTGTTTCCAGTATCAAGTCACTGGGGTAGATTTTGACTTTGTGCACTAGTGTAAACTCGTTTTACCAGTTCTACATCTCTGCCTCCAATGGAAATAAAAACCTGGAGAGATGTAAAACGGGTTGTCGATTCGCTGTCACCTGTCACGATTTACCCTATTGTGTATTACATTTAGGTGTATTAAAAAAAAATTTTTTATTATTCATGAAAGCTTTGGAGAGGGTACAGAAGAGTTTTACTAGAATGTTTCAGGGATGAGGGATTACAATTACATGGATAGACTGGAGAAGCTGGAATTCTTCTCCCTGGAGCAGGAGAAGGCTAAGGAGGAGATTGGACAGAGGTGTTTAAAATCATGAAGGGTTTAGATAGAGTAAATAAAGAGAAGCTGTTTCCAATAGCTGAAGGGTCGATAACGAGAGGGCATAGATTTAAGGTAAAAGAACCAGAGGCAACATGAGGAAAAACATTTTTACCCAACGAGTGGTTAGGAGTAGGAATGCATGGCCTGATAGGATGGTGGATACAGATTCAATAGTAGTCTTCACAAAGGAATTGGATAAATACTTCAGAGGAAAAAATTGCAGGGATATGGCGAAGAGCAGGGAAGTGGGACTAACTGGATTGCTCTTCGACAAAGCCGGCACAGACTCGATGGGCCGAATGACCTCCTTTTGTGTTGTACTATTCAATGATTCTATAAAACAGAATCGTAATTATTTGATATTTCTTTCGATTCATTTAGTTTTTGACATAACAGGCAAATATAGCCACAATTTTGTAAAAGATGGATTAGCAATTGGGATCTTAGAAATGGAAACAGCCCAGGATAAAAGTAAAGAGTTAACGACCACAAAACTACACAGGAGAGATTGCAAACTGGAACAGCAAAATGAAATGCATCAAAATTTAAAATTAGACTCATCAGGATTTACAATTGGCTAACAGCTTTACACTTACAAGAAAAATTCTATTAGCACATTAATCCGTGGCTCAGTTCTTTGCTTCACCTTTACCTGAGTAGATAGCTGAAGGGCATCTTCAACTTTCATTTGAGAATAGGTGGCTTGAATAAGGATTATATGATGCTGTGAAGTGACAATGGCGGTGTGTGACACCATAATGGTCTCCATCACATTGCCAGGGAGATAACAGAAACCATCCAGTATTGCACGTACAAATTTAAAGATCCTTGCTATGTAATCTCTCTCTTTATTTTAATCAGTAACAGTAACAATGGTCGGTGCTTGGATTTGGCAATACAGTAACATGTTGTTTCAATTTCCAGTCCAATAAAGCCGCAGAGGTGGCTAGACTATGGAATTCTCGGCCACAAACCATTGTTCAAGTACAGTTTTCTTTTAAAACGGAATTAGATAGTTGGTTAAAAAAAGGAATACTAAAGGATATGGATGGCATGTAGGAAGAATGGGATTGAACTAGACGGCTCATGCAGAAAAACGGTGTAGTAACATTCCATGACTAACCATTCCAGACACCCTCCTTGGTTCACACATGACACACCTCGCTCCATGAACTGCCCAATACCAGGTTTCATAATGTACCGTAGTATGTATAAAGCGCCTCCCTTCACATTTACCATGAGAATATGTAAAAGTTGTACCAATACAAGACTGGGCAGCAAAATCTCACTTACATCACCATGATGTACTGCCACAAAATTGGTCAGCAAAATATCAATTGCACCAGTGAATGTCATCACCACTGTACACTAAGGCAACACTGTGCAGCAAAATATCACTGAGCATACAGGTCAGGAAAATCTCAGGTCCAATCCTTTATCTGTACTGGGTTAGATGATCTCAGCTAGGGGTGGTATTAGGAGAACTCTAATCAGCCTCAGGGTTAGGTAGGGGAAATTCAGGTAGGGTTTTCATTCCTGACCATTATCTTGCCAATGTTTGGATGTTAGGCAAGAGGATGATCAGGCTCAGCAGTGATATCCCCCACAGTTAAATAACCGGTTGATACTGACTGTCTAGACTCACAAAAGAAGTCAGCGTGCCTAGTGCCAGCGGTACACCACAAAACACAATTAATTCCTTCAGGAGAGGAAGAGACAACATTTGGCAGAAACATGAGAAAGAACAAAAGAGCTTTACCGCCTATTTTGCTGGCCATCTCCTTTCCTTTGTGACCGGATGAGGACGGAATACCATTTGCATATTCCTTCCTCAGGGATCTGTGCAACTGAGAATCTTTCTTTTGTCTGTACTTTGATAGCCATTGAAATTGGGGTGGGAATCCTCCAGTGGCAGCTTGTTTGAGTAATTCTGTAATAATAAACACATATGTAAAGCAGTGTATATCTTGCATTTGCTTTTCAGTCTCGATTGCTAAGCATTTTGTTTTGTAAAACTGAAAAATTTACATTTGGTTTATGAACGTTTTACATAAATCGCCCCTCCATGGACCAGAACCCCATTTGACACGATGGGGGAAAATTTGCGGTCGGAGGCTTCCTTCCCAGGGGAACGTAGGATTGCGGTCGGAGGCCTAGTTTCACAGTCCAGTATACGTCTTCCTGGTACGTATTCGTATCCTTGGCTCACGTGGGTCTGGACCACCAATAAACATCTAGAGTTCTCATTAATAACAATGGGAGCTCAGTTTGTACGAGCTCCCATTACTATGAATGAGAATATCCTCAAAAAACAATTAAAAACTCAAATATTTAAAATTAATTGAAACTGAATGCAATTAAATGTTTTAGAAAAAAAAAACAATTTTTGAATTTTTTTTAAAAAACATGTTTTAATGGGGTTAAAATAAACTTACCTTAATAGATAGGGTTTTTAAATATAACAATGAGTGATTAAATTAAATTTTTCTATGTTTTAAAACTCTTACACTGGTAAAAGTCGGCTATATGCCTGCTTTTATCAGACATATGTGTTTGAAGGACATTCGCTGGGCAAGAGTAGGGAAAATAACCCAATCCCTGGCCCGCGGATGTTCTTCCAGCGGCGATGTGTGCGATCCGTCAAAAGAAATTTTGACATATCGCAAAAGCCGGTTCTTGGCGCATGCTTTGCAAGGCCCCTTCGGGTGCGTGCGCACATCGTACGCACCCAGAGAGGCTGCAATTTTGGGCCTGATTATTAATGCAATGCTTGCTCCTGGGAAGATGGCAGATGATTTTAATGCAGCAGTGCAGACTGAATGTAGGCTTCGGGAAGTAACAGCAGTGACGCATTAAATAGTAAAAACTGAGTGAAACCTTTGTGATTGCATGGTGCTGCAGCACACGGTTTGAACCAATTCAAAACCAAACTGCACAACAATATTGGCAAATCTTTTGTTATTCTGCTAATGTACACACTGGAGAGGTACTCAAGCATCTCATTCGCTTTCACTTGGCATCTGGCAATTTTTCAAATGAAAAGATTATTTTTTCCAAATTTAAAAGTGAAAGTTTGTGAACTTTCTAATTCCTTCTCAAATAAGAACATAAGAAATAGGAACAGGAATAGGCCAAACGACCCCTCGAGCCTGCTCCGCCATTCAATAAGATCATGGCTGATCTGATCATGGACTCAGTTCCACTTCCCCGCCCGCTCCCCATAACCCCTTATCCTCTTATCGTTCAAGAAACTGTCTATTTCTGTCTTAAATTTATTCAATGTCCCAGCTTCCACAGCTCTCTGAGGCAACAAATTCCACAGATTTACAACCCTCAGAAGAAATTTCTCCTCATCTGTGTTTTAAATGGGCAGATTGTGCCCTCTAGTTTTAGTCTCCCCATCAGTGGAAACATCCTCTCTGCATCCACCTTGTCAATTCCCCTCATAATCTTATACATTTCGATAAGATCACCTCTCATTCTTCTGAATTCCCATGAGTAGAGGCCCAACCTACTCAACTTTTCCTCATAAGTCAATTCCTTCATCCCCGGAATCAACCTAGTGAACCTTCTCTGAATTGCCTCCAAAGCAAGTATATCCTTTTGTAAATATGGAAATCAAAATTGCACGCAGTATTCCAGGTGTGGCCTCACCAATACCTTATATAGCTGTAACAAGACTTCCCTGCTTTTTTACTCCATCCCCTTTGCAATAAAGGCCAAGATACCATTGGCCTTCCTGATCACTTGCTGTACCTGCATACTATCCTTTTGTGTTTCATGCACAAGTACCCCCAGGTCCCGCTTGGCAATCTTTCTCCATTTAACTAATAACTTGCTCTTTGATTTTTTCTGCCAAAGTGCATGACCTCACACTTTCCAACATTATACTCCATCTGCCAAATTTTTGCCCACTCTCTTAGCCTGTCAATGTCCTTTTGCAGATTTTTTGTGTCCTCCTCACTCAGTGCTTTTCCTCACATCTTTGTATAGGCAACAAACTTGGCTACGTTACACTCAGTCCCTTCTTCCAAGTCGTTAATATAGATTGTAAATAGTTGGGGTCCCAGCATTGATCCCTGCAGCATCCCATTAGTTACTAGTTGCCAACCCGAGAATGAACCATTTATCACGACTCTCTGTTTTCTGTTACTTAGTCAACCCTCTATCCATGCTACTATATTACCCCCAACCTTGTGAACTTTTATCTTGTGCAGTAACCTTTTGTGTGGCACCTTGTCAAATGCCTTCTGGAAGTCCAAATACATCACATCCACTGGTTCCCATGGCCATGGTGGCCAATGTTAGTGGAAAACTAGCAGATTGGGAAAATTTTAAACAACAGCAAAGAATGACTATGAAAGCAATAAAGAAAGGAAAGATAGATTACGAAAGTAAACTTGCGCAAAATATAAAAACAGATAGTAAAAGCTTTTACCGATATATAAAACGGAAAAGAGTGACTAAAGTAAATGTTGGTCCCTTAGAAGATGAGAAGGGGGATTTAATAATGGGAAATGTGGAAATGGCTGAGATCTTAAACAATTATTTTGCTTCAGTCTTCACAGTGGAAGACACAAAAACCATGCCAAAAATTGCTGGTCACGGGAATGTGGGAAGGGAGGACCTTGAGATAATCACTATAACTAGGGGGGTAGTGCTGGACAGGCTAATGGGACTCAAGGTAGACAAGTCCCCTGGTCCTGATGAAATGCATTCCAGGATATTAAAAGAGATGGCGGAAGTTATAGCAGATGCATTCGTTATAATCTACCAAAATTCTCTGGACTCTGGGGAGGTACCTGTGGATTGGAAAGCAGCTAATGTAACGCCTCTGTTTAAAAAAAGGGGGTAGACAAAAGGCAGGTAACTATAGGCCGGTTAGTTTAACATCTGTAGTGGAGAAAATGCTTGAAGCTATCATTAAGGAAGAAATAGCGGGACATCTAGATAGGAATAGTGCAATCAAGCAGACGCAACATGGATTCATGAAGGACAAATCATGTTTAACTAGTTTACTGGAATTTTTTGAGGATATAACGAGTATGGTGGATAGAGGTGAACCGATGGATGTGGTGTATTTAGATTTCCAAAAGGCATTTGATAAGGTGCCACACAAAAGGTTACTGCAGATGATAAAGGTATGCGGAGTCAGAGGAAATGTATTAGCATGGAAAGAGAATTGGCTGGCGCACAGAAAGCAGAGAGTCGGGATAAATGGGTCCTTTTCGGGTTGGAAATCGGTGGTTAGTAGTGTGCCACAAGGATCGGTGCTAGGACCACAACTGTTTACAATATACATAGATGACCTGGAAGAGGGGACAGAGTGTAGTGTAACAAAATTTGCAGATGACACAAAGATTAGTGGGAAAGCGGGTTGTGTAGAGGACACAGAGAGGCTGCAAAGAAATTTAGATAGGTTAAGCGAATGGGCTAAGGTTTGGCAGATGGAATACAATGTTGGAAAATGTGAGGTCATCCACCTTGGAAAAAAAAACAGTAAAAGGGAATATTATTTGAATGGGGAGAAATTACAACATGCTGCGGTGCAGAGGGACCTGAGGGTCCTTGTGCATGAATCCCAAAAAGTTAAGTTTGCAGGTGCAGCAGGTAATCAGGAAGGCGAATGGAATGTTGGCTTTCATTGCGAGAGGGATGGAGTACAAAAGCAGGGAGGTCCTGCTGCAAATGTATAGGGTATTGGTGAGGCCGCACCTGGAGTACTGCGTGCAGTTTTGGTCACCTTACTTAAGGAAGGATATAATAGCTTTGGAAGGGTACAGAGACGATTCACTCGGCTGATTCCGGAGATGAGGGGGTTACCTTATGATGATAGATTGAGTAGACTGGGTCTTTACTCATTGGAGTTCAGAAGGATGAGAGGTGATCTTATAGAAACATTTAAAATAATGAAAGGGATAGACAAGATAGAGGCACTGTTTCCACTGGTCGGGGAGACTAGAACTAGGGGGCACAGCCTCAAAATACGGGGGAGCCAATTTAAAACCGAGTTGAGAAGGAATTTCTTCTCCCAGAGGGTTGTGAATCTGTGGAATTCTCTGCCCAAGGAAGCAGTTGAAGCTAGCTCATTGAATGTATTCAAATCACAGATAGGTAGATTTTTAACCAATAAGGGAATTAAGGGTTACGGGGAGCGGGCGGGTAAGTGGAGCTGAGTCCACGGCAAGATCAGCCATGATCTTGTTGAATGGCGGAGCAGGCTCGAGGGGCTAGATGGCCTACTCCTGTTCCTAATTCTTATGTTCTTATGTTATGTTCATCCCACAGATGAATATGACCATTAGGTGCTTCTTGTGCTCAATGTCAGAGCACTACAGTGGCAGAATATGACAGGACAATGTGGGAGTACTTGATATCTAGTTCTGCATTCCTAACTGCGGTGCCAATTCATAATAAACATGTTACTTTCTCCCCTCCCAGAAGGCAATACTTGGGTGGGATGCCAATATACCTGAACATTAGAATTACTTCCTTCTCTGCTCAGCGCACTACTAAAGTTGGAAGATGTTGACCTAGTATCCCCATATCATCCTGCAACAATCTTGAGGCTGAAACTGCCCCTTTCTATAAGGGCCGTGACCGCCTCAAAGAGGCAGACTCGGGTCGGTAAGGACTCACCGCCTAGTCGGCGTGGAGTCGCGACAGTTCACAAATTGTCCTCCATTTTTTTTCCAGCGGTGCTCGTCACCACGCCGCCCCGTCGGGCACGCGTCGGCCCCGCAACGACCAGCGGCGACCCCTTTCCGCCTCACGTGGGAAATTCCCCAGTGGCAGCGGATCCCTGTGGCTGGGTGGCGCATCCGGCCATAAAGGGGAAAGCGCCATTTTATTTTAATTGTCGGCCGACTCCGATGTCGACCCGAAAGTGGTGCCCACGGGTTCGGCAAGATCTCCAACAGGCAGCCCGGCACCCCATCTTGGGTGCCGGGTGGCCGAAACCCTCCCTGGTGGCCCAGTGGGCCAAACTAAACTAACTGCAGAGTTTGCAGTGGCCCTCCCATTTAACTGAAGGGGAGGGACGTTGTGATGCGTCCGTGTCACACTGACATCATCAGCGACGCGCTGTCATCTGCACGGCGCTGAGGACACTGACCGACGTCCACCCTGCTCCACGCTGACTTCCGCCTCGTGCACCGCTCTATTCTCCACCCCATGAATTGGGGCGGAGAAAAATCTTCAAGATCGGTAAGTACGCCCCCTTTCAGTCGGAGGGCAATTTCGGCCCCCTCATGTTGAAGACCAAAAATCAGCAGAGAGAATATTTGCTGCTTGCAGCACAAATCTGTCATTGGGGATTAAAATTAAAATTTCCCCAAGTTTGGTCCTTTCCCCTCTCAAAGATAATCAGTTCTAATACAGTACAGTTTCACAGGTGCTGGCAGCCTTCGGCTTCCTCACACAAGTGGTCACTCTCTACATGTGGGTCGAGAAAGCGAGCGATTTGGCAAATGAGGCAACACAGTTGAGGCCAATGGTGTCTTCACCTGAAGCCCGCAGGCATGCACTTTCAAGCAGAAAAGCCCCTGGACGGCAATCAGGAGCAGGAACCATGGTTTTCCTTGTTCCCTCCTGAGCCCGTGAATACTTAGGTCAATTGCAGTGTTCCTCCCACTGTCAAGGCTGAGATCAGCTTATTCAACACAGACCTGGGATTGAGCCTTCACCTTCCCTCGTTTCTGCAGCTCAGACAACATCATGAGCCATATTTACCCCAAGATCCATGAGGGAAGCCCCACAAAATAAATTTAAACTTATTTACCAGGCAGTTTTTTTTTAAATTTAAGGAACTACCGGTTACTAGGCAATGTTATTTTGCTGTCATTTTCCACACATCGGCTTCCTTCAGTCCCTGTGAAAGACAGCAAAACCAGGGCCGCAGAATGCCGTTGTCAGTATTGATTTCAAACCTGCTAAGTACAATATTATGCTTGCAGAATGGGCACACCCATCAGTTAGCACACCTATAAACCTCCCTCTGTCTCCGAAGGCATTGCTACCACAGGTATTGGCAGCTGCCACACATTATCATGTGCAAACCTGAACAATCTGCAAGCCAATTGGCTGTGTTGAGAAAGAGGATATCACAACATAGCCTAATACTGTCATCCACACAGCGATCAGGATCATTTTTTCCTTCCATGATTAAGCCCAACCCTCATGCCCCATGTTCCAACCGAAAACATGTACAAAGCACCTGAACAGAGATCAAACCTGGGGTTTTCCTTGTCCTTTTGACCAAGTACCACGACAACCAACGCATTTACCAACGAACTTTGACGACGCAGAGAGCACTGTATTAACATGCACGTATTGCTTAAGTACTTCTGGGTTACTGACAGTGCCACGAATGTGTTAATTCAGTTCCCTCACACGAAGCTTGACCACAATAAAGAAACCAGTTTGTACATAGCTGAACAATGAATTTCACTACAAAACAATTTTAAAGCAACCACAAAATGTACAGCATTAAAAGGAAAGTCTTACTGTTGTTAGTTTAGTGTACAATGGATACACTCTTCCACATGTGCAATGCATTTCTGCGTGTTGCATGATGCTGCTTGTGCAACATACAAACTCCTTCTACTTCTGTTTATTTTACACTGCTACTTACCGCTGCCATTTTTGGGCTCCTTATACATTTGAGGGTCTTTCTACAGACAGAAATGTCCAATATAACAGTACTGAGGAGGCGGTGATGTTCCTGTTTGGTTATTCAGAGGCTCAAATGCAGGATTGGGCGAGGCTTTCGAGAGTGACATCACTGATTAAATAAACAGGGCAATGAGAGAAGTGTCACCAGCATGACACTGATCCTGCTACCTAGAGAGCTGGCCACAAAATGAAACTGCACAACCTCACTGCAGCATAACTCTCGCCTTTTATGAAGGGGAGCGGGGGAAGTGCAAACCAGTTATAATCACAATATCAAATAAATTCAGTTCACACACTTCTGCTCCATGGAGCTGAATTAGACACTGCCAAATTATATATTGTGCAAGAGATTTATTTTTTTCCCCCCGATCACATTCATCGGTTTACATCCATCATTGATTTGAATTAAAAATCACAGAGCAAGCTATGCAAAAAAAAGCTGCTTTGAAATAGGAAACAGATTGTATACTAGCTCTTGTTTAGGTTGGATTCAAGTATCTGTGGCCCCAAGTTTCGACATGATTTGCTCCTGATTTTTAGGAGCAACTGGTGTAGAACGGAGTATCTTAGAAATCGGAATTCTCGCCATTTAGTTTGCTCCAGTTCTAGTCAGTTAGAACAGTTTCACTTTGGAACAGAATTTTTTTTTCAAAAGGGGGCATGTCCGGCCACTTACGCCTGTTTTCAAAGTTTCGTACGTGAAAACTTACGCCAAACTAACTTAGAATGGAGTAAGTGAAGATTTTTGTA